>NW_006293001.1:1380830-1436816 GCF_000327345.1 Myotis davidii | reverse complement strand
ATTTAACATATGGACACCAAATCCGTTCTTCCAGTCTCATTAGACTGTAGACAGAAATAAAGAGCACAGTAGAAATGAAATTGCTCTCAAGACCTAAAAGCCCTGGAAGCTATGTATTACAACTTATTGAAAAGTTAACTCCAGTCATCTCTGCATTCTTATTATAACCTGGATAATTTGGAAAAGTTTGGTCCTCTTATCTCACCCAGGAAAGTCCCAGGTTTTAAGAAAGAAGGGTTGAAATTACTCATAATCTCGTATTTGTTTTGGAACTATTACCAATAAGCCGGAAGTTTAGTCTTAAGCACTATAAAATGTATTTGAACAATGAAAACCAGAAAGAACAAATGCTATGTTGAGTGAGTGCTAGATTTTATTCCTGCATTTGCTCCTCCTAAGTTGGGCCATTCGCCCTTTAGAACTGGAAAAAGGGCTCACACATTTACTATTGGGAATGTCCCAGATGGGAATCTTTCCATGTCAACTGCAGAATGAGGAACCTTCCTCCCCCTGGGGCCTGACTCAGGTGTCTAGAATGTCTACTTGCTCATAAATCACAGGAGTATTCAGCATTGTGATTGTTTTCCTCCACCTGGGTTGTTTGGGGATTTCAATTCACTCTGGGGTAGAATAAATGCTATGATGTGTGAGAGAGATTCACAAAGGATACCTACCGTTTGTCCCATTCCCCTTGCCAGTCAGAGGCTAGTATGGGCACAGCATCTTTTGCTCTATGATTCACTTATATGCCTGGTAGAGTGTTTCAGTTCAAGATCCTTTCTCAAAGGCAAACTTTGGGCAGACAGAAGATACTGTCTGCTGTTTTGAGGGATCAGTGGACAGAGAATCAGGAACCTCACACTCTTGCCCTGAACAAGTGACAATGTGACTGTAGGTGAACCACTTAGACTCTCTGGACCTCAGTATCTCATCTGTAAAGGGAGAGACTCTTCCAACTCTACAAATGTCAAGAGACAAAGCCAATGTTATAAGCGCTCTCTGTCCAGTTTATCACATCAGGTGGGCCTTATATATAGGTAAGCAAAGAAGTAAAAAACTGAGGCAAAATGGACCAAATAGAGCCCTAAGGCAGATTTATTGTATAAAGAATAATTTATTAATTCTTAAAGAGAGAGGAAAAGAGAGGGAGAATGAGAGAGAAACATTGAGACATAACATCCTTTGGCTATCTCCTGCATGCCCCCTACCGGGGATGGAGCCTGCAGCACGAGCCACCCTGGCCAGAGCCCTAAAACAGGCATGATAGGCCCTTTATAATGCTTGTTAAAAGTTTTTATTTCATTGCAAATCTTCAAAAATTGGGAGACATCACATAAGAACCTAGATTTATGGCTGCTCTTGAAAAATCAAAAGATCTGGCCACATTGGGCCCAAATCCAATATGGCAACAATTAGCTAGAGCTGGATGGTGGCTGATTCCTTTGGATCAGACATATGCTCTTCGATTTGGCACAGTTCTCGCCACTCTCTGTTGCAACCAACAACTGGTCTACTTTACGGTACCCTCCTGACCCCTGTTAAGTATTTAAATTGTGATCCTTGCCCTAGTATCTCTCCCTAACCCAGAGCATGAACCTCCACTCCCAGTACCTTTTCTAAAAGTAGACATTTTGGAGAGAGAGATCATTAACACCTTGGCATGACATAACTGAGCAGATCCCGGCTTATCAGACAGGAGGATCTGAGAGTCCTGGTGAGGAGGTAGGAGGGCAGAGAGGAAGGGCAAAGGATCAGGTAGAGCTTCCCTGCACCATAGAAATATATTGTAGCCACAAATGGGAGCCATATATTCAACTGAAAATTTTTTAGTAACCACATTAAAAAGAAGTAATGAGAGCTAGATGAAATATTTAATTGAACATACCCAAAATATTTTGTTTTTTTTTTAAAAAAATATTTTTTTATTTATTTCAGAGAGGAAGGCAGAGGGAGAGATAGAAAGATCAATGATGAGAGAGAATCATTGATTCACCGCCTTCCGCACGCCCCCCCTCTCCCCCACTCCCGGAGATCGAGCCTACAACCTGGGCATGTGTCCTTGACTGGAATCAAACATGGGACCCTTCAGTCCACAGGCTGACGCTCTATCCACTAAACCAAACAGCTAAGTCAACCCACAATATTTTCATTGCATCATGTAATTAATTGAAATTATCAATGAGCTATTTACATATTTTTCCACTAAGTTTCTGAAATCCAGCGTGTATTTTATACTTGCAGCACTTCTCTGTTCAGACTTACCACATTTCAAGTGCTCAATAGCCACATGTAGTGGCTGCCAGAGGGGATAGCACAGAGGTAGAGAATCGCCTTTCTAGTGTTACCTAGAGCTCTTGCCAGATACCTAACGAGATTCAGAAAGGAACCACATTTATTGAGGCCTCACTATGCACTATATGAAATATGATTATAATTTGTTTTCTTTTAGTTTGTGTGTCTCACTAACAAAGACAGCTAGAGCAGAGGTTAAATACCCTTGAAATGGTCCTTCAACAGGCACCTCAACTATGTCTCCTACTATTGCATGTCCCTAGATTTAGTATATTTTAGCTTTATCTCTAAAGTTTTCTCATCTCTAAAACTGGTAATGATTGTATTTACCTTAAAAGGTTAGTGTAAAATTCATAAAAATGCTTCACAAAATTAACTATGACTTTAAGAAAAATAGTATTTTATTGAATATTAGCATCTGTGCTAGGTCTTTTGAACGTGTTGTCTTAATCTTTATAATACATCTATCTAATGGTATTATTATAAAGATTTTAAAAGGAAGGGACCAAAGCTTATAGAAGTTAAATATCTGTGCCAAGTCACACTGGTAGCAAGTGGCAGAGCCAACCACAGCTTTGAAACTATGTTGGATTATATTCATTGCATTATTCTAGTTGGAGAGTGAGAGCAAGTGAATGAGAGAATGAATCTTATCTTTCACTTTCTGAGACACTTGAGTGTTTTAAAGATGAAGAAATTGGAGCTTTATAATTATGTCCAGGATCCCACACATGGCAAATTAATGACCCTAGTAATTTTAGAAGTGGACAATCTCTAGAGATGTTTTTCTGGTTTTAAGCCAATTGAACCCTCTGAGCTGAAGGAATTTCCTGATTATTGAGATTATTTTTTTAATTCCAAAAATGAAGAGCTAATCCCTTTGAGGTCAAGTCTCATCAATGCATGAAATGAATGTATAGGACTGGTAGGGAAATCTGCTACCATTTGGTGGTTTCTGCCCCTCCTTTGCTCAGATGACTTCAATATGTATTAGTCCATCCCAATTCTTCTTACTTCCTGGGAAGCAAGTTCCTTTAATGAGATGATTTATTATCAACTTGTCTAGCTCCAGCCTGACTTTTGCCAATACAGTATAGATAAGAAAGGTGATTTGTTACCAAGTTCCTTCACACTTGCACATGGACTCAGTGTGAGCTGAGGCATTACTGCCTCCGAAAGGATATCGTTTCTGTCATAGCAAGTGACATGATTGGTGTCAGGCTCCATTTTTATCAATGTGTCCCCACCAAACCTTCTCACCAGGTGAGCCCCTCTCTGGGCATGCACACCCTAATCCTTCCCAAGGTAGTCCCTTTGCATGTGCTGCTCCTACTGCCTGGAGTGCCTTGTCCCTCCGTCTTTCCCATCCAAAGCATGCTTGCCCTACAAGGATCATCAGCTGAGGTCAGGAATCTGATGACTTCAGCTGCACTATTTCTACATCTTTGACTTCCAAGCACATATTGTCTGTGCTTCTCATTTTATCCCACCTCACACTCCACCTTGTTTTGTCCTGAAACTAGTTCGTGTGTTTGTTTTTACCCAATGAGATAAAGGTTCCTCGGAGACAGGGCCCTGGTATCTACAGTGTTCTACACTTCAGCGGTACTTAATATATTTCTTTTACTAACTGCTTGAATGTACTTATTCTGTCTAATGGGGCTGGGTTTCAAATAGGTATGTAATATCTGTTGAACTAAATAAACCTTAGATTTGAAAATTGTATAGCGCAGTTCTTCAGAGGCAACAAAGCTCTGCCATTATTTCAAGGTTCTTAATTGTCTCATTCTCCTTTCCTCTGTCACATCTCTATAGACCTCAAATGTGAGTGACTAACTCCTGCTGTATTTCCATGTTCACATCTGTTTAAGAGTACTTTGATAATGCTACTCCCCACTTACAATATGTATTATTGATATCCTCAAGCAAAAGACTGAATTATCTTGCAAAGTATATAATCAGAGTAACATGGGAAGCAATAAAATTAGTATGGATATAATAAAACTTTGCTCCAGGTGAAATTGAAAAACTAATTGAAAACGATGACTCAACCGTCTGTATTTTTCCTGGTTTAACAAAGCAGCACAAAATGTACAATAGCCAGGGAGAAACCCTTCATGCCCTTCAGGTAATGAGTAACTGTGTGTGACTAAGAATTAGAAGAATGGCTCAGACCTGCGGGAAAACGTTCCCATAACCAGCTAGTGCTGGATACTCCCAGTCTGGAAAAGATGATCACGTCATAGACTTGAGAGACATCCGTGTTTTTATTTGTCAATAAGAACCTGTAAGGAGTAGTTATTGTCTTTAATTAAAGAATAAGTACAGTGATAAAATCCAGGGAGCTGTAAATTCCCTGAGCTCCCAAACGGTCCTTATGTTGTGAGGTTTTGCATATTTCCACCAAGGTGTGTTTGTGCAGTCAGCAAACACCGGGGCATAATGGATTTGGCAATGCAGAATGTTCCTCTGGGGTCTGGGTTTTCAGGTCCTTGGAGTATAGACTGGGCAGGCAGTCTCCATGAGAACAGGCACTCAGGGTTACCTTTAAGTAAAACAAATTGAATTCCAACGTGGAGACTGTTATCAGAAATCGCCAAGACCAGCCCAGCTCCTGAACTCTGCCTCCCACTGCGGCGGGTATTTTATTGGGTAAACATACTGGCCACTTTTATGCACTCTACCTGCCCTAGCTTATTTTAAAGTTATTTGACTTTCTAAGCTATTGGCTATGGTTTGCTTTCAAAGCTGGTGTGTGTGTGTGTGTGTGTGTGTGTGTGTGTGTGTGTTTTATCTGAAACCTGTCGATTCCTCTAGTCTAGCAGGTTTTCTCCATGTTTCTTCAGTACCTGCAATGCAGAATAAACCACCCTCCAGACATTTTGACAACCACCCTAGTTGAGCCACCCACATCCTGAGCTGGTGGGGGCTTCTGGTTTCTTCCGCTGCCAGTCTGTAAATCCTTCTGGCACCCATCACTTCCTCATTCTCCACATGCAAGCAATCAGCAAGTCCCCTCAGCTCTGCTTCCAAAGACCCCCAGTCTGTCTCTGCATCTCTGCTCTCCAGGTGTGACACAGTCACCTGATCACCATCCTCTCTCGCCCGTCCTACCGCATCAGGCTTTTGCCTGGTCTTCCTGCTGCCTCTCTTGCTCCACTAGAGTCTGTTCCTCCCACAGCAGCCTAAGCTATCTTTTTAGAACATAAATCAGATTATGTGGCTCCCCTGCTTCAAACTCTAATTGCTTCCCATTACGCTTAAAGCAAAGCACTAATGCCTCTCCTGCCCTGCACAGCCCTCCGTCATCTGGGCCTTTTCTTGCCCACGGACTGAGCTCTCTGGCACCACCTCCTTTTCCCTAGGAGACCTACATTCTTTCCATCATCCCAGCACATGGACCGCGCCCCAACCCCTTGCCCTTGTTGTCCCTCTGCCAGGAATCCTCTTTCCTCTGATCTTCATGGGCTGATCCCTTCTTCATTCTAAATCTGCGCTCACCTCCTCAGGGAGCCCTTCCTTGGTGTCCTAGTCCAAAGGAGACTGACTCCTAGCCACCCTCTACCTCATCACCCTAACTCAGCTCTCTGCAGAGCACTTGTCACCGTCTGAGATTTTCTTGTTATTTTTACTCTCTCTCCAGTGTCTAGAACAGAGCCCAGCAAAGAGTAGGTGCTTAATAAATATGCTTGAATGGATGCCTAGATAAATGCTAATAAGTGTCATGGCCAATAGCCATTCAGTAATGGTTTAACCTTTTATTACACTGACATGATCAGTTTCAATTTAAGTATACTTGCTCCACATTATCTCATATGATCTTTGTGGGAAACTATGGGGAAATCAAGGAGAAGGAATTGAATGACCTGGCTGCCAACAAGCTATAAGCTGCTTTTTGTTGGGTGCCAGAAAAAAAGAATATGCATGGGCCCTTGCTAGTATGATCACAGGTTCGATTCCAGTCAGGACACATACCCAGGTGGCAGATTTGATCCCACCGGTCATGGAGCATACAGGAGGCAAGTGATTGAGGTTTCTCTCTCATACTGATGTTTCTCTCCCTCTCTCTTCCTCTTTCTCTAGAATCAATGAAAACAAACAAACAAACAAACAAGCAAACATATCCTTAGATCAGGATAAAAAAAAGAAAGGAATATGCATGTTAGAGGTTCTATGCTTTTCTTGTAGCAAGGCCAGAGAAGCCCAAGCGGAGGTCAGACACCTGAGACCCACCCACAGATTCTGAGTGTTTATTAACATGGTGGACCTGCATAATCGTGTCTGTCAGCTGAAGGAGCTAGGAAGAGTTTCATGAATGGGGGTGGGGACATAGGGAAAAGGGAAAGGAAAGATGTTGTTCAAGACCATGAACAAAGGCCTTGCAAGGCTTGATCCTCTAGGGGAGTGAAACCAGAGCCAGAAGCTGAGGAGCTGTTTGCACAAGAGAATGTTGGGTCCTCAAACACAGCTTTGGAACTCAGAATATAAAAAACGGGACAAGGTGGGGTGAGGGTGTTGTCCTTCATGTACAAGGAATGTGGTGTAGAGGAGGAATGGCAGGAAACACAGAGCTCTGTGTCAGTTTGCAGGTGGGGCAGGGGCCAAGGGACAACTTTGCAGCACTAGAAGGAAGGTCCCAAATGACACAGAGGTGTGCTCACACAGGGCCTCAGCAGACTGGCAGCTTCAAATGACCAACAAGCCAGCACTATCTGAGAGCTGCAAACGATTTCTGAACATACTGGAGACATCCTGTGGACTCACCCCAAATAAGGAGAGAGGCTTTGAGAAAGGGGGGGCACGGAGGGCCAGAGTTATGCAGGTGGAGCAATCAGCTAGCAAACAATTTGAGTGAAAACGTGATCTAATTGGCCCCCACAGGCTGGGGAGGCCTGGAGACATTTGGTTACATCCCTGCCAAGGAGGCTCAGTAAACAGGTTCAGACCTACTCAGTTGGGAGGCAATTAAGTACCGATGCCAAGGGGGAGCCAAAGGCAACACTGGGCAGAACAATGGCCCTGCTGTGGCACCCAGGCCTCGTGGGCTTCTGGATGGTGTTCCAAGCCAGCCAGCTGCACTGCTTCTGCACTTCAATAAGCTTAATTAATTAATAGGAGCTAATTGTAATCACTTCTGCCCCAGGGCCACATTCTGCATAAGTTTACAGAATATGGGAAGGAGTTTCCTGCTCTGCAATGGCACCGTAACCCCAACAGAAAGGAGCCCCAGATTATAAAAAGGTCTATGGCAAAGGGGTCCCATTCAGATTGGGTCTGTGAAATTATCTATTGAGAAGTGAAATATAAATATCTATCATTATCTCCCATATCACTACACTAACAAAGAAATTTATCTTTGTTTATCAGGGGCAGAGACCATATCTTATGCATTCTTACATCCTCAGAAGCTTCACTGGGATTTTGCACATAGTAGGTACTTAGTGCAAAATCTGTTGCATGAGGGATCACACTCCAAAGAGATAACTGTCTTTTCCGACTTGGGAGCTTGTCTTTCGCGGTGAGACTCTGGAGTGTGTTGTGAAGAAGGCACATGCGTAAGCACAGGAGAGAACCAGGTCTTTTTCCATGAATGCTCCCAGGAAAAATAAAACAATTCCACTTAAACAGAGCTGCATGCAGGGCAAAACAAGAAGTTAATGAAACAACCTTACCTTTTATGGCTGTCTAGCCACCCCCACTCGAGAAAAAATCTATACATTTGGTTTCGTCCTGTTGCTTGGAAAGCCCTATGTGTGTACATGTGGACACAGACTGGGGGTATGTGCATCCATGTGTGTTGTGTGCTATGTGAACAAAAGGACAGAGATCATCCCAGTGCACAGCCACAGCCATTGCAGTGAGCACTGCAGACGCCCCTGCCAACCAATTAGAATCAAAGCTCTTCAGTGGGCAGGATGGAAACTTAAACCTGGCCTAGCCTGGCCGATGTGGCTCAGTGGTTGAGCGTCAACTCTATGAACCAGGATGCCACAGTTCGATTCCTGATCAGGACACCTTCCTGAGTTGCGGGCTTGATCCCCATTAGGGGTGTGCAGGAGGCAGCCAATCAGCGATTCTCTCTCATCATTTGATGCTTCTATCTCTCTCTTCCCCTCACCCTTCCTCTCTGAAATCAATATATATATATTTAAAAAGCTGGCCTAAAAGCAATGGACTCTTACCATCCTTGAGTAGCCAGGAATCTCTGACTGGTCGTAGCATGTGGGGTTAGGGGAGCTGGTGTTGTGACTAGAGGATGAGAATGTCCTCAGGACGGACAGGTGGCTGCTGCCCCAGAGAAAGGAGCTCCCAGCTCCACCTCACTTACCCTCCTGCAATGGGCCTCCCTGGGGCCGCTCAGCAGACCAGCTGGTCCCATTGGTCCCACCTGGGATCCAGGCAGCATCACCACCAGCTCTGGGACGTCACCTGTCCAGAGTTGACTTCACGAATGGATCTCCCGGGCGTTTTCCGGGGAGCTCAGGAGGCCGAGGCTGTGGCATTTGGGGCCATTTGGCATACTGCAGTCATTCCTACTGCATCTTACAGCTGCTGTGACCAGGAAGGCAAAGTAACCCTTAAGAAATGTGCCAGTCCTTTTGGAGAATTCAGGCTGCCCGAGGCCCTGACTTCAGATTCATATGACACATGGCAGCCATACACCCTGGCTCCCGAGAAGACACTCCCTCTCAGGTGTCCTGCTCCTTGTCCCATGAGAACTTCATGAGTAGCCCTTGCCAGGGCTCGGTGTTTGCTTTGGGCTGGGAATGAATCACTGCCTCAGTGATAGCAAAACCGAGGTTCTTTCCATCAACTGTTGCTTCTGAAATGATGGTGATTCACCTTTCCCCGCCACCTTCAGAGCCAGAGGTGAGTCATCAAAGGCAAGAAA
The DNA here is from genome assembly GCF_000327345.1 of Myotis davidii. Taxonomy (NCBI): domain Eukaryota; kingdom Metazoa; phylum Chordata; class Mammalia; order Chiroptera; family Vespertilionidae; genus Myotis; species Myotis davidii. The sequence goes on along the minus strand of NW_006293001.1, from coordinate 1,427,632 downwards.
TTGCTTTCCAGACCCTGCGGGCCTGGGTTTAGGAATAAAAGGACCAAGTCAGACATAACAGGGAAAAACCAGAAGTCCTTAACCACTCTCCCTGAGCTGAGCTGTGTTAAGCTTTAAATAAATTTAATCCAGTTTTTCTCCCACCACTTTTCATTTTTATTTCTTACTACCCATTGAGCCAGAAGCAAAATGGTCAGAACACTGCCAGTGAAGCTGAAGCCCGGGGTATTGACAGTCAGGCTGGAAGCAGCAGGAACAGGATTTACAGATGTGTAGTGCCAGGCAGGCAGCCTCCCAAGCCCCAGCATTTGGGGCTGGTTTTTAATTAAATAAATGTGCAGGCTTTAGTGGGAGGAGATCTCTGGAACCCTGGAGGGCCTCCTGATACACTGAGAGAAGATCCTGCACTCAAAGGCATTTGCATCCCCTAGAGAACGCAGACAGGTGGGCGTTCCGGGAGTGGGAAGGAGGATTGCAGAGAGAAATAAATCCCTGGGAGGTCAGCAAGGACTTGGCCCTTGGCGGTGGGGAATGCTGTCACATCTACTAGAAGGAAAAGGTTCTCACAGCACCATGAGCTACTTCAGCAACAGCAAGGCAGTGGCCATCGGTGATAAAGAGCATGGCTCCTTCTTCTCAGGTCCAAATCCCCGCTCTGGTCCACACTGGCTTCTTGAATTCTCCCAGAAAAGCTTCCCTGCTTCAGGACCAGGATATGAATAGTGCCTCCAATGGCTGCTGTTTAGGAACCTTATCTGCATCCCTCAGTCCATAGCACTCCTCTGCTCCAAACCTCAATGACTGTCTGTTTCAACTGAGAAAACCCAGGTCCCTCTAGGACAGTGGTTCTCAACCTTCTGGCCCTTTAAATACAGTTCCTCATGTTGTGACCCAACCATAACATTATTTTCGTTGCTACTTCATAACTGTCATGTTGCCACTGTTATGAATCGTAATGTAAATATCTGATATACAGGATGGTCTTAGGCGACCCCTGTGAAAGGGTCATTCGACCCCCAAAGGGGTCACGACCCACAGGTTGAGAACCGCTGCTCTAGGACCTCCAAGGTCCTGGTCCCCCGCTAGCTCTCTTGCGCCACCACTCTCCCCGGACCCATGGCTCTGGCCCCACTGAACGTGGTGCAGTTCCTGGCACACAGAGCAGTCTGCCATGCTCCGGCCTCCAGGCCTTTGAACTTGACTTCTCCTCCTGAAATGCCCCCTCTCTTATGTCAGGCTTCTCTTTAGAGTCAGTTGAAAGACAATGTCACCTCCTCAGAGGGGACATCCCTGATAACACTGGATGAAATAGCCAGTGACACTTCCCCCAACACGCCCTGAATATTTGGGGAATGAAAAACAGCAGGCCGTGGGCTTCCCCCCAGAGGTCTCCCAGCTGCTGCCTGGTGGCTGTCTCCAAAGTCTGTGGGGTTTGTAGCTATGCCCACGAAGACAGTGAGCATGGGTCAGCCAGGGTGGCCACCAGTCTGTGCTACCATGCTGCCGGGAACCTCTCTGCCGCCACCCATCCTTGGGTGGGCAGGGTTCCCGCCCCAAGGGGGCAGGCTGCTGCACTGGAGGCCTGCAGTTCACAGGGGCCCGAAACATCCTGGGTGCCATACAGACAGGAAAAGAGCTCCTTTCCCAGGGTCTTGTCACTGACCGTACCCCAAGATTTATGGATCAGCTTTGATCTGCTTTAGCCATCTGCTCTGTGACCAGGGTTCAGAGTCCTCCAAGCAAGGTGAAGTGTGGAGAGCATACCAGTCACACCACCCTCTCCACATCTTCCCTCCTCAAGCAGCTCCCCCCCACCCCAAGCCCTCTTTGAAAGGAAAGGAAACAGCTCTTGTGCCTCTAGTGTGTACAAATGCCAACAGATCTCAAGAGCAGGGGTGCCCGTGTGAGGAAGCGGTGGTCCCAGTGGACCAATAGTGCCCACGTGGTTCCAATATGCAAGTTGGAAAGGAAGATGCCCCTTCCTCAAGACACTTTACCTCCAGCTCCCAGAAAATCCTTGTAATAAATAGATGAATCTACAATGCCAACAAGTGAGAGCTGTGTTTACCCAAGTGTCCTGCTGTGCAAGTTATCAGAATTAAGGTAGCACCTTCACCCCAGTACCGGGCACACCATAGGCAAACTTTGGCTTCCTCAATCAATATTGTTCAGCAACATCAGGAGCCTGATGAACAGTCTGGCCCTTCCCACAATTCCTGGTCATTTGCAGGTAACCTATCCTCCCAGCCTCTCTCTCTTAATCATGACATCCGAGCAAAGCCATGGTGAGTGACAAGAGGGTCCAGCCTGGCTGCCACACCGCTGCCAATCACCTTCCACATGGCAGGTCATCATCTCACCCAGAGTCAGCTGGGGTAAAAGGGGGACACGAGGCAGAGGGGGGGCTGGGGTTGGCCTGGTGCTATGACTGGCATTTTCCTTCTTCAGGCTCTGCTGAGGAGCCCACAAAGGGGGGTTTAGGTCACGCTGCCCAGAAGCCAGAGTGGGGGCAGCTGGCCCAAGGCTCACTCCTCTCCCCCTCCACTAGACTCACCCAGAGCACAGCCACTTGAGACCTGCAGGAGACTCCCAGGGCTGGGAGCTGGCGGCTGAGAGGACGACTGTTTGCATTGTTCTGTTTGTTTTGTTGAAAGAAGGGCAGTCCAGCTCTGGTGCTAAGCAGAACCACATTACTCTGGGATGATTTATTAATGGAGGTACAAGATGTAAAGCCTCGCCCTCACCGGTGTGGCTCAGTGATTAGAGCATTGGCCTGTGGACTGAAGAGTCCCAGGTTCGATCCCGGTCAAGGGCACGATCAAGGGCACGTACCTTGGTTGCGGGCACATCCCCAGTAGGGCGTGTGCAGGAGACAGCTGATTGATGTTTCTCTCTCATCGATGTTTCTAACTCTCTATCCCTCTCCCTTCCTGTCTGTTAAAAATCAATAAAATATATTTTTTTAAAAAAGACTTAAAGCCTCTACTTCCCTCCCAAACAAATATGCCAAACACTGAGGCCTCCAGGAAGATCCCACTGCCTGTTCACTCCCACCAGCCACCCTTGCTCCTGCCCCAGGCCGCTAGCTGTCCTCACCTTGATGCTCCATTTCTCTCTGCCTGAAGCTGCCTGGAGAAGCTGAAGAGAGAGAACTCCCGGTGGCTTTAAGGTGGTTCCTGGGATATGGAGTCCCGAACTCGTGACAGCAGATGTGGCACCAGCAACACCGGCTGAGCCCTCTCTCTGTTCCCACCTGGCTGCACCGGCGATGTCTCTACCTCCCACCCCCTGGGCCTGCACCCTGTACCTCAGTCACAAAGGAGAGAAGGCCGTGAAAGTGAGCAACATGTGAAGAGTCAAAATGAAGCAGAGACCGGACCAGTTATGACTAGGGCTCTGAGGGGGAAGGGGGTGTGAATCTTGACTTGAATCCAATTATTAGCAGCATGACATTGGGCTACTTACTTAGTCTCTCTTAATATGAAGCATGAGTTACCTTATTTATGAAAATGAAAGAATAATATTTACCTCACTGTGCCAGTCAGGGTCCAGTAGGAGACAGAAAGGATATCAGCTATTTCAACAGGAGGAATTAAATATAAAGGATTGTTGACAGGGTACAAAGTTGACAGGGCAACGGAAAGCGTAGAAAGAAACGTCTAAGGCAGCGGTTCTCAACCTGGGGGTCGAACGACCCTTTCACAGGGGTTGCCTAAGACCATCGGAAAACACATATATAATTACATATTGTTTTTGTGATTAATCACTATGCTTTAATTATGTTCAATTTGTGACAATGAAAAAACATTCTGCATACCAGATATTACGATTCATAACAGTAGCAAAATTCCAGTTATGAAGTAGCAACGAAAATAATTTTATGGTTGGGGGTCACCACAACATGAGTAACTGTATTAAAGGGTCTCAGCATTAGGAAGGTTGAGAACCACTGGTCTAAGGTATCACTGCGATAGCAACTGGGGAAGGTACCTACCACTCGGGGCTGGGAGAAAAGAGGGGAGGATCTGAAAGTATTCAAAAGTAGAAATGTAAGAAGGCTTCACATAGGGCTGGGACTCAGACCTCTGAAGAGGGCACTGCTGGGCTGGCACTCAGGTCCCTGAATGGGCATGATGAGGCTGGTTCTGAGTGTTGAAAAATAGCAGCCTGGATTTGACTATGCTACTGGAATGAGCTCCAAGGCCAGGGCGAAGAGGCGTTCCTGCGGAGAAACGGAAACAGGAAGCAGACATGAAGCAGCAGGTCCAGCCCTGCGCCTCCCTCTATTGCCCCTGTTGGCAGAGCCAAACATGAACCATCTGGCAAAGCAGAAATGTGGTATGCAGAGTCCCCATTTCAGCACCACAAAACAGGGTATAGAGGGCTGGATCTGGGGCTCAGAGACATTAACTTCACAAATGGCACAGTTAGCATTAAATGAAAAAAGAAATGTGTGCAAAATGCTTAGCACAGGGCCAGCACACAGTATAATCTAAATCAGGGGTCCTCAAGCTTTTTAAACAGGGGGCCAGTTCACTGTCCCTCAGACCGTTGGAGGGCCGGACTATAGTTTTTAAAAAAAACTATGAGCAAATTCCTATGCACACTGCACATATCTTATTTTGAAGTAAAAAAACAAAACGGGAACAAATACAATATTTGTATTTGCATGAGGCCCGCGGGCCGTACTTTGAGGACCCCTGGTCTAAATAACTATTGTATTATTATTTTTTAATTATTATTATTTTATCATCATCATCATTGTCGTCATCATTATGATAGATAAATGGGCTTGGCAATTAGGTGGAGGATAAGGCAGGCTCTGTAAAGGGTTGATTGTGAAATTGGAGATTAATTTCTGGATTCCTTTTTTGGAAGTTGCATTGATTTCAAGTATAAGGTAAAGGAGGAAAATGCTATCAAATTGTAGCAAGTTGGTAAATTAGTCACGTGAATTTGATCTCCATCCCTCTTCATTCCCGCAGCCCCTGCACCAATCAGATTCCCTTCACCTCTTGCCTAGATTTGTTCTCCCACCTCCAGTCCATCTAAAATCACAGCTAGGAGTGCAATCGTCATTCCTACTGACTGCTGTCATCTCATTAGCCTCTCATCACCTGCAAATTAAAAGCCAAATTCCTGTGACTAGCACACTCAATGATGTGGTTTGGGAGCTGCGGAAATCCTACTTTCCGTTGGATCTGGCACTGCCCTCTAGTGCGACCTTAGTTTGACCAGAGTCAAACTAGAAAAGTGAGTGGGCGGAGGGAGGTCAGCTTAGACCTAACACCTACGGAATCTCACTTTGGATGCATTAATGTCAGCTGTAATTCAGAATGTCAGCAACAGTATTAATGATTTCTTAGCCTCCCACCTGTCCTAAATCTTTCACAAGGTCCACATTGCTGCTCAGGTGATGTCCTCATGCCCTGAGCTTATGAGGTGCTGCTCTACTCTTCCTCATTAAATTAGCAAAAACTCCCCTTCCCCCTCTTTATTCTCTTTAATGGAGTCTTCTTTTACAGTTATCTGTATCAGTCAGCAAAGGCTAAAATAAGCTGTGGTGACAAGTAACTCCAAAATCTCAATGAGTTACAATGACCATTTTTATTGCTATAGATATGACTGTCGGCTCTGGTCAAAGGTAGCTCTGCTCCACTCGCTTTTCACTCCAGTATCTGGGCTTGTGGAGCAGCTCCTCGGAGGAACATTACTAGTTTTATGGCAGAGAGAAAAGAGAACATAGTGGGACCTCCCAGTGGCTTGTAAAGTTTCTGTTTCGAAAGAGCATGCATCATTTCCACCATATTTTATTGACCACAGAAAGCCACATGGTTTCTTCTAAGTTCAGTAGGGTGAGACGTATGATATGTATTAGATTACTAGATTCATGCACCAGTGGGGTCCCTCGGCCTGGCCTGCGGGGATCGGGTCAAAACCGGCTCTCTGACATCCCTCAAGGGGTCCCAGATTGCAAGAGGGTGGGTCTTGGGTGACGCACCCCGAAATCGTGCTCCCTCTTCTCTGGTTCTGGATGCATCACCTGAGAACTGCTGCTGCCAAGTGACCACAGCTCAGCAGCTCCTGTGTTGAGTGTCTGCCCCCTTGTGGTCTGTGCATGTCATAGCTACTGGTTGGCTTGTCACTTAGGCTTTTATATATAGAGATGGGAATTTCAAGTCAAATGACCAAGCCTGACATCAATGGTCTTGAATGCATAAAATTAATATGTGATCAATAAAACAAAGTACCACATCATCCTAATCAAGGATCCTATCAACTTAAACCTGGATTATTAAGTCCCAGGAGATGATGAATTTAATTTAATCTGACCCCAAAGGAAGTGTTTCCACACATTCTTTTGGGTATCCTTGTCTCAAGTGTCTCCATATTATATCAACGGTGGAGTAGCCACCACGATGTCATTTCCTAAATGCTTTTATCATCTTGTCATTCTCTTGTCCAGAACCTTCAGCAGCTTCCTATTATCAATCACTTCAAACTTAAATTCAGTAGCCCAGTATTCAAGATTTCCATCAACTGGTCCTTCTTTTCAAATCCAACTGCATCTTAGCCCCAACTCCTCAGATCCAGCCAGGGGGCTGATGCTTATCTTCATAACTACCAAGGTTTTGATTGATGTTAATCTTTGCTTGTTAATCTTGGCCCCTCCTTCCTTTCTTTTTCAACCAGTTTATGCCCTTCGTTTTTTTAAAAGAATTGTCTCAAATCTCTTCAAAAAATGTTCTTGAATAATTTTCCTCCACTCTCTACACTCCATAAAATTCATACTTACAGGTCTATGCTCTTGTTTTTATTTTCTGCTTCTAAAATTATTGTGTACTGCTGTGGGAAAAGACCTTGGGGATTTTTTATTCCACACTCACCACCTCCTTTGAATTTAGATATGAGGAAATTGAGACCAAGAGGGGAAATGAGGAGAAAAGTCACTAATTTATGAAGAGACTAAGTTGGGAAGGGAATTAAGTCTTCTTGATCCTTGTTACTGTTCTTCCCCTATATCAGATTGTCTCTTTTAATTTATATCTATTTCTCAAGGCAGATGATAATCTGCTTTAGGGTGAGGACATATATTATTTCTAATTCTAAGAACAACCTTGCAAGGTAGCAATTATTCTTATTTTACCAATGAGTATACCAATGGTTATATAAGTCAAATTAAGAACCCAAGAAATATTAAATACATGGCAAAGCTATGGTTCATTGAATGCTTACTGTGCGCTTGAAATTTTTCTAGTTATCACTTCAAAGAAATACAATTTACTTAAAAAACAAATGCCATCCCCAGCTGGCATGGCTCAGTGGTTGAGCTTTGACCTGTAAACCAGGAGATCCTAGTTTGACTCCTGATCAGGGCACATACCTGTGTTGTGGGCTTGATCCCCAGTTGGAGGCATGTAAGAGGCAGCTGATTAATAATTCACTCTCATCATTGATGTTTTTATCTATCTCTCCCTCTCCCTCTCTGAAATAATATATATATTTTTAAATATATTTTATTGATTTTTTACAGAGAGGAAGGGAGAGGGATAGAGAGTTAGAAACATTGATGAGAGAGAAACATCAATCAGCTGCCTCCTGCACACCCCCTACTGGTGATATGCCTGCAACCAAGGTACATGCCCTTGACCGGAATGGAACCTGGGACCTTTCAGTCCACAGGCCGATGCTCTATCCACTGAGCCAAACCAGCTACAGCTAAAAAAATGGAAGCATGGGACCTGTTGCATAAAATACCTATATGAGCAGGGAATATTTACCCAAAGTGGAAAAAAAATCTACAAAATAAATTAAAAAAATAAAAATAAATGCCACAACTTCAATATAGATCATAATGAATCCTTAATGAGTATTATTTTCAGGGCTATGGAAATTCATGTAGAACAGGATGGGAGTCCTGAGGGTGGTGCTATTGCATTCCCCCAGGCTTATGCCGTAAGGAGGGGAGTGCTACACTCAAGAAAGGTATCATCTGGGTATGAGAGAGGGGCTCAGCATTGGGATCCTGGTGGCTGTTCCTTCAGCTCTCTCTCCAGAGCCACAAGCCCTAGTCTCTCCTTACATAACTCTAGTCTGATCTAGCCTTCAACCAGAGCCCAGGGTGAGTGTGTGTGAAGGAGGTTTTGGGCATTGGCCCTTTAAGAGGGTACCTGTGTCTCTAGCAGACTCCCGTCTCTCCCGTGATGGATAGAATCCTTGCTGATTTTCACAGGCAGATATTATTTGGGGGCCTCTTCTTGGCTCTGATGCTCTGCGCTGGGAGCTCAGTATGGGATTGTGACCCCACGCTCTTCATGGGAAATGGTAGCAGCTGAGAAATCCCTCCAGAATCTTAGTGACTGCCCGTGGGAGCAGGGCCACCCTTTGCAACTCCACCCTTCCTACCATTCTCCATGTGGCTTCTTCTGTAAATCCTTGGTTATAAGACTTCTGTTCATCTAGTCCAGCCATGGCCAAACTATGGCCCGCGGGCCAGATCCTGCCCGTTTGAAATGAATAAAACTAAAAAAAAAAAAAAGACTGTACCCTTTTATGTAATGATGTTTACTTTGAATTTATATTAGTTCACACAAACACTCCATCCATGCTTTTGTGCCAGCCCTCCGGTCCAGTTTAAGAACCCATTGTGGCCCTCGAGTCAAAAAGTTTGCCCACCCCTGATAGTCTTTGGTTGGTTATTCAGGTTCACTGATCTATATTTTAGTTGTAATTCCAGTTTGGTCCTGGTAGGAAGTGAATGTACCTTCCACCTACTCTGCTACCATTTTGGATCTCCCAGGAACAAGACATGGAAGCATGGAACAGAGTGCGGAGTCTCAGAGGGAAGGCAGGGGAGGAGGTAATCAATCAAAGAACGTGTATGCATATGTGCATAATCCATGGACACAGACATAGGGTGGAGAAGGCACCGGGGTAGGAGGGAGGGGTTAATGGGGAGGGAAAGCGGGGTATACTTACACTGGGCAAGTATGTAATACTTTCAACAATAAAGATTTTTTTAAAATAAAAAAATAAAAGGTAATAATAAAAATAATAATAATAATAAAAACAAGCATTCCTGGAGGGACAGGTTCCACCCAGTGGCTGAAGCTGGTTGTTTAAAGCCATCTCTCTTTATTAACACTTTAAATAACAAGGTCCAGTGGCAGCTCTAATAACTACTGTGATTTTGATACAATGATAAATGTTGACATCATTTCAAGATATCTGTAACAACTATAAAGTGATATTAAAAGTAGCTGTGATTTCACATGGCGAGAGCTACAGGCACTGCTAATATGATAGTAGTTTGTTGCCTACATTTATAATGGATGGAAATATTTTATTTCAGTCTGGGATTAATACAAATGAAGATGCACTATTTCCCCCTTCCAAGGTGACAGGCCCTCCTTTCTCCTGTTAATAGACAGCATTCAGGTTAAGAACATATATATTACAGGATTGTTTCTAAGCTGAACATAAGCTATCAATGCTCATCAGAGATTATAGACAACTACTCAGGCCATGTGGGGGTGACTCACTGTCACTCAGGGGAGCTGCCCATTAAGCTTGCTCACCACTGTAACTAGCACCTAGCATCCTGCCTCACCATGAGTGGATGTTCAGTGAAAGTCTGTTGATTGACTTGTATGATGAAAGGATTGGAGAGAAGATGGAGTGGGTCTGGACTCAACTCACTAAAGGCTCTTCCTGCTGCTCTTACATTCTGAGGCTCAATGACTTTCTGATAAATGCAGAAGGAATTCACTGAAGCCAGCTCAGAGCCCTGTGACCACAAGGAAGAGACCACAGGAGACAGTACAGGCAGGGGACGGAGCAGCCATGCAATGCAACAGGTGTGGCATGGGGTGGGGTTCAAAGCTCTGTCCTGAGTTGTAACTGTTCCTGAGATAAAGATCCAGATCGGAAAATGGGAATGCTGCATCTGATGACTACAGAGGGTAACCAAGGGGCAGAGAAACAGCTGAGGCTGCCCACCTGTTTCTTCTGCTCAGTGTCCATCAGCATGGACAATGGACAGGAAATTCCTTCATCAGGACCCTGTCTCATCACTCTCTTGATGAGGAGATCATTTGTAAGCTTAGAGTCTTTTTGTATTTCTGACAAGTGTCACTAACTGAAAGTGTTCACTGAGGATGTCCCCTCATCTTTACCACCTAAAAAGGGAATAAGAGAGAATGAATTCACACAGCCTTGTGAAGTTCCTGGCAGGACTACATGTTAGAAACTAAGACGGTAAAACAATTGTTATGTGAATAACAGTTGTATAAACTAGACACAGATAGATACCTTTATTTCAATAGAGACATTTACTCAAGTTAACCCTTTTGTGGGGGCGGGGGGATTCATGTATAAAAAAGTATTAACAAAAAATGGCTGTCATTTATTAAACATGCTTACCATGCATCAGGTACCTAAGTAATTTTATCTCATTTAATCCTCACAGTAACCCAGGGTGCATTATTAGCCCCTATAGTGGGTTGAATGTGTCCCACCAAAAGATACATTCATGGGAACAAGATCATGAACATGATCTTATTTGGAAAAGAGTCTTTGCAAATATAATTAAGTTAAGGATCTTGAGATTAGATCATCCTGCTCGATTATACGATTATACGGGTGGACCTTAAACCCAATAAGTAGCCTCATAAAAGAGAAGACACAGACAGAAAAGAAGAAACACGGCGGAGAAGGCCATATGAAGACAGCATTGGAGTGATGTAGCCACAGGTCAATGCCCTTGAAGTACGTCTGAACGCCAAGGATGGGCAGCCAGCAGAAGCTAGGAGACAGATACGGAAGGAATTTCCCTCAGAACTTTCAGAAGGAACCAACCCTGCCAATATGTTCATTTTGAACTTCTGGTCTCCTGAACTGTGAAAAAATAAATTTCTGTTGTTTTAAGCCTTCCAGTTCCGTCCAGGATCTATGCAAAGCTCTGAGACTCAGGGAGCTGTACTAATCTAAAATTGTTCTAAAATATTATATTGAATATTTTAATGAAGGAAATATCGGTACGTCTCCTCACAGTGTGAAAAAAATTTAGACCAGTGCTTAGCACATTGTAAGGGCCAGTGTTCTCTATTATTTGAGGGGTATTAGAAGGACCAAGAAATTCATATTTGCAATGTTGCCTGAAATAGGCCAAATGATTTTTTTTCAAAAGTAATATGGTGCTCTATTTGTAATGTAAGGTTGTGAGAAATGTTATTGTAACTGTGGTTTTCGTCTCACTCCAATGCTAGGTAGAGCCAAATACAGTCCCTAAACATTTTTTTATATCTTGATGTTTTGTGGTTTATAGATTTTCAAACTGATTTCTGACATCCATTCTACTACCTGCGTATAGTTCAAAAGAATAAACTAGCTCAGATAACTTCCTTATCTGAGAAACATGGGGGGGGAGGGATCTTGAAAATATAGCTTTAAAACATATCTTCATGGTTTTGTTTTTTTTTAATCTGCTACTGGGATAACTTTTTAAAAAAAACATCTGTATCATATTTTACTCTTTCCTTGGAAAGTAAAGTAAAACGAGTTAGTGACTCCTTGAGATGTTGACATCCCACAAGATAGACAAATGGCCTGTTTTTCATATAGTTGTTTAGATTCCCACCTCAATGAAATAATAAGGCTTTTATTGTTAGAGAATGACATCAAACTGATCATTATAAGAAGTGAGGCTTTTCAAGAGAAGAGAATCAAGCAGATTGTTCCTGCCTTGCCTCCCTCTGCGCTTCCAATAGGCTTGAGAACGCAGGGAAGAAAACAGGTTTGGAACAGAATGCTGCACACTTTCTCACCTGAAGAGATGCTTGCTACCCAAGAAGAGAATCTGCTGTCATAAGGGGCCTACTCTTCTAGCACTTCTGGGAGCAAGAGGGATTGATTGATAGACAGATGGGAGCTAGAGGATGGGCTGTTGTACCAGTAAGGAACCCGCAAAGGACAGACTCCGGCTGCTATGGAGTCCTCTGCCCAGGGGAGAGTGTGCCATAGCAATGTACAGCCACGCTTGGAATCCACTTCACAAGGGAACCCGGCCGAGGTCATTCAGCACTAAAACTGTAATATCTGGGCTTTTTTCATAACCAAGGTCAAGGTGTGGAGTCTGAGTTTAGAGATTTATAGTGAGTCATCAATACCCCCAAGTGTTCTCTCTGAATTATCATCTAAACAGAGCTGCCCTGTGGACTTCCCTTAGAAAAAATATGTCCTCCAGGAAAGTCCATCTCGATAGGTTTTTAAATTGGGTAATGTACTTTAAGTACATCAGGAAACAAATGAATTCACATTGGATTTTCTTAAGAAATTTGGCTACAATTTTTGAATTTAATTCTTGGTCTCTGACAGCAGGCTAGGTAAAATTTCATAAAGCTTTCAGTATATCTGTTCTCTTTTGTAGCACTTTTTAACTATGTTAGGTACAAATGGATCCAGAGATGCTAATGAGTACATGAAGAAAAAAGGCTTCCCCTAAGCAAATACTTGCTTAATTGTTACACGAAGATACACTGAGGGGCTTCTTCACTGAGGGGCTTCTTAATGTGTTTACTAGGTCGATGTGCATTGTCAATTTCTGATGGGGGTATTAATGGTCTACATTACCTATAGCATAGGGACATTCCATTTTCAGGGCAAGGATTAACAGCTCTCTTCAGAACACAGGCTGGGAAATAGTATTGATACATTATTATCTGAAGCCCACACTTTATTCAGTGCTCTTCCTCCAGTGACAGGCATTAAAATAAACCATTCTACTGGTGGAGATAATATTTCAATCCTGTCTTCCTAATTCTGATTGCCTAAAGTTTAGGCCCTAACACATTTCAAAATGAATTTACACTGGGCAACGAATGTCCAATAACCCACCAAGGTCTGTACTGAGCCCAGAGCTGACAACTCCATTTGGGCATTACTCTATTGATGCCCAAGGAATCATAGTTTCATCAATGTATAAGGGAATACTTGCCACAAAAATTCCCAAAATATTTACAACTAAGCAATTTTTTTTCTAACAAAAATGTTCATAATATTTTGGTTGGGATTTTTAAAAACTTTGAACGCCTTCCTATGAAGAAAACTATTGTTCACTACTTTAGTACATGTTGAAACTATTGTTGAACCAGTCGCTGCACTGTGCAGCGGTTGAAAAACCCCTGTTACACTCTCCTCAGCCACTGGCGCAAGGATGGGGTCATCTGCACGCACAGCTCCACCCTAAGTAGTTCTCAGGCGACAGGTTGTAGGACAGGCAGGTGGTTTTCATACTCCCTCAAACAAGTCTCTCACAGCTCACAGCTCCTGGGAGCCACTGTTTGCCTGATGAAAATTATGCCAACAATATGTAGATTCATTACTTCTGTTGTATAAAAATCCAACATACCATCTTTAATTAGATTGACCTCTGAGTTTGCTTTTAAAGGCTTTTCTCCTTTCTCTCATTCAGTTCTTGAGACATCAGGAGGTGAATGACACTTTTAATAGCTCGTTAGAATAATTTATTGTTTAGCCTTTAAAACGATTAAGGTGTTTGCATCATGCTCAATCCTTTTCCCTGTTTGATTCTGTGTAAACTGACTGATCAGATTCAGTGAGTGGGCATCAGCAGCAATCAGAAAAGTCCATAAAATGGCCGTTTTAAAGTAATAAATCCTCCTCATATCTCCTCAAAGGTATTCCTCAGACATAATTATTGGCCACCATTTCCCCCAGCTTTTTAAAGAATAACACCCTTCCCCTGGCCAGGTAGCTCAGTTGGTTACAGCATCATCCTGGTATGCCAAGGTGGTGTGTTCCATCCCCAGTCAGGGCACATACAAGAACCAACCGATGACTGGGTAAATAAGTAGAATGACAAAGTCAACATCTCTCTCTCTCTCTCTCTCTCTCTCAAAAATCAATGAGTAACATTTAAAAAAAATTTAAAAAGCATAACAACCTTCCATACTATTATATCCTTAAAGTAAAAAAAAAATCTGAAATTCTTCCACTTTGCAAAGATTTATTTTTAAATATACCCACCTCTTCTACTTTCTTACCAAGGACAAATTTTTTTAAAAATCTGTTAGGAAGACCCTTTTGCTGCTGAAATTGACCCAGTCTACCAGTGCAACTAGAGAGAAACATTGGACCATTAGGCTTTTCCATGTTTTCTTTTGCTCTCCAAATGCCAAGTCACGGAGAATCCCTAAACAGAGATACCAGCTAGCTGGACTGAAGGAGGGCTAAGGACACAAGCATGTATGTAGTCTCATCACACAGCACTTGTCTGCATACTTCCACCCTCTCCAGTTCTGCCATAGAACACCTTTTGCAGTTATGACTCCTTTTACAGGACTCCACAGGTCATTTAGAGTTGACTAGATCGCACTGTCACAAGTATGATGAATAGAGACTAGATGATGTGTTTCTGACACGTCCAGAGAAACCTGTGAGTGATGATGGGGTTATCAAGTAGGGACCTCCATGACTCTAGACTTCTGAGCCCCCGATTGCTCTTTCTCTACAAGTAATCCACTGGAAACGCTGTCTATATTAGAATCCAACCACTCTTCGCCATCTTCCTTATCCAAGCCTTTATCATCTCTGGCCTCAACTGCTGAAATAGCTTCTGATAGACCTACCAGTTTCCATCCTTGCTGCTTAGAGTGATCCTTTCAAAATATATGCTATGGCATGTCCACCAAAACCCATAAAACTTTTCTTCTCAGAACACAAGTCCAGAGTCCTGAACATGGCCCACAAGGCCCTCATGGCAAGCTCCTTACTGCCCTCTTGCCTCTCTGGATTGTCTTCTGTTATCTCCTGTGCTTACCCACTCTCTCCACCAGCCTCATCGACCACCCTGCTTGTCCCCAAACACTCTCACTGGGGGGTCCTACTTGTCCCCAAACACTCTCCGGAGAGCCATGTGACTTCCTCCCTCACTTCCTTAGGATGCTGCCTAATGCCACTTTATCAGAAGTCTGTCTGGCCATCCCGTCTTGGTCACTCACTGACTTCTTACCATTCTTTATTTTTTAGCATTTATCACTTTCTGACTTTTATTTGTTTGGGTGTTTATTATCTGTCTCTGCCACAGATTTTTTAAATTGATATATTTTTTAGAGAGAGTGGAAGAGGGGGAGAGAGAAAGAGATTTGTTGCATTCATTGGTTGCTTCTTGTATGCCCTGACCAGGAATTGAACCCTTAACCTTGAAGTATTGGGACAATGATCTAACCCAGTGGTCGACAAACTGCGGTCCCTTGAGTGTTTCTCTTCCACAAAATACCACGTGCGGGTGTGCACGTACAGTGCGATTGAAACTTCGTGGCCACACTCAAGGGGCCAAAGAGCCGCATGTGGCTCGCGAGCTAGTTTGCTGACCACTGCTCTAACCAACTTAGCCACCTGGCCAGGGCAGACTTTGTTGGTTTTAATCCATTTCTGTTCCCAGAATAGTGCCTGGGATATTGCTGAATGAGTAAGTGAGTGAGTGAGTGAATGAATGAATCAGAGTCCCTTTTTACTAGTAATACCATTGCCCATTGCAGTCCCAGAAGTAAGAGATGGTGCTCATCAGAAAAAACAAACATTTGCTTTAAAACAAGGAATCTTCAGCCCTGGTTAGGCTGTCTGAATGATCTTTTAAAAAGAAAAAAGGAAATAATGCTTAGCATGCTGTGAATGAGCAAATCCCTTTGCAATCAGCGTTTCCATTTGTTCCTGCGGACCTCCTGCCATGGCAAACTGTTTGCTTTTCAGATAGGGAACTAGGGATGAAAAGAGAGTGCAGGTCTCAGAATCAAGTCCGGGTAAACTCTCATTCACTGGTACTTTACAGAAAAAGCTCATCTCCGGGCTTATTCCACACACCAAAGGACAGAAGGAGCTCAGTTCTTGGAGACTTCCAGGTAACCCCGGAACCGGGGGTCAGCGGCTTTCTCAAGCAGGACAGACGTACAGGATTTGCATCAGCCTTGCCAAGTGAGGACTGTCCTTAAACTTGCAGCGCGACTGGCTACTGAGCTCCAGAGTGCGTGGAGGGCCAGGACTTAATCTTGAGTCCCCGCTGAGCCACAGGAAATGCCTGTGACTGCCCTCTCCAGGACTCAACCCCAGGCCTGGCTCCCAGGCAGGGCCTCATGCTTTGTTTCAAGTTTGTTTTTAAGAGATATGGACTGGACTTAGCCCAGAACAAGAATAAAAAAGATTGTATGATCCAGGACCACATTTCCGTCTCATTTTTGTGGTGAATAACCCTCAGGATGAACAATGAGCAAACCAAGAAGGAGACAGCTAGATACAGAGCTGGAGCTGGAACAAGGGGTCTGGAGACTGGGAGACATATGCATTTAAGGGTTCCTTGGAGAATGTCACTTCTTGTTGACAGCTGCTTTATGGTTCTACAAACATCTTTTATCTACTAGGAGGCAGTTTGCCTGGTAATGCAGAGCTCCGGTTGGAGGGAGGGATCTGTTTCCAGGGCTCTGCTGCCTGAGCTGCAGTGTGACCTTAGGCAGGTAAGGTAGCCTCTTGTGCCTCAGTTTCCTCATCTAGTAAATGGAGGTAAGATAGTCCCTACATCATAGGCATATCATGAGATGAAAGAGGGCAACGCTAATAAATGTTTAACCGTGCCTGGCACATGAGAAGTGCTCAATAAAACTAACTACAATAAACTAGAATCCTGAATAAAATCAGAGGAGAGATTTACCATGAAGCAGATGAAACCTCAGTTCAGTCCCCTAGCTTGCACAGGTGCCTGTGAGTGGCTGGGAGCCCAGGTGGAGATGGAAAGCCAGAGTACCATCAGGAAGGATTTCTAGGTAACCATTTCTAGTGAATTGCTTAAAGTGATATCAAGTAGAAAGGACCTGGAATCTCTAAGACTTGAGTAATTTGTTGTCATAGAATTTTTCTTTCTCATTTTAAATAAATATACACTTTCATACATAATTTATTTCCAATTTGCATTCCTTTTTTAAACGAAATGATTTTTTAATTAAAAAAATTTTAATTACAGTTTACATTCAATATTATTTTGTATTAGCTTAAAGTGCACAGCATAGTAGATAGCAATCATTTACTTTACAAAGTGTCACCCCTGATATTTCCAGTATCCAACTGGGAACTTAAGTAGTTGTTACACTATTATTCACTATTTTTCCTTTGTTGTACTTTGCATTCCCATGACTATTTTGTAACTACCAATCTGTACTTCCTTAAAGTTACAATCCTTTCACCTATTTCATCCATTCCACCAACACTCCTCCCCTCTGCCAATCTTCAGTCTGTTCTCCGTATCTTAAGTCTGTTTCTGTTTTGTTTGTTTATATTGTCCTTTAGTTTCCACATATAAGTGAAATCATATGATATTTGTCTTTCTCTGACTGACTTATTTCACTTAGCATAATGGTCTTTGGGTCTATCCATGTCACAAATGGTAAGATTTTTGTTCTTTATTTATGGCTGTTTATTATTCATATTTTTTTTATTTTATTATTTTTCTTAAAGAAGAACCTTTAACATTTCTTGTAATATTGGTTTGTTGGTGATGAACTTGTCTAGAAAGCTCTATATATGTCCTTCAATTCTAAATGATAGCTTTGCTGGGTAGAGTAATCTTGGTTGAAGGTCCTTACTTTTCATCACTTTGAATATTTCTTGCCAATCCTTTCTGGCCTGCAAAGTTTCTGTTGAGAAATCAGCTGACAGTCTTATGGGAGCTCCCTTGTAAGTAACAAACTGCTTTTCTCTTGCTGCTTTTAAGATTCTTTCTTTGTCTTTAACCCTTTGCATTTTAATTCTGATGTGTCTTGGTGTGGGCCTCTTTGGGTTCATCTTGTAGCGACTCCCTGTGCTTCCTGGACTTGTATGTTTATTTTCTGCATTCCTTTTCTTAAAGATGGCCTCCTAAATCATATAATATTCAGGCCTCACAAAATCTGGATATATCTCAGAATGGTATAATTAAATCTTTACCATAATCCTGAAAAGTATATATTATCACTGTTTCACAGTCTGAAAACTAAAGTGCTGAGAGATAAATGCTATTCCCAAAGATATACAGTAGGACTTGGCAGGGCTACAATTTGAACCCAGGTCTTTCCACATACAAACCTGGGTGAATATACTTAATGCCAATGAACTATAACTGAAAAATGGTTATAATAATAAATGTTATGTTATATATATTTTACCACAGTAATAAAAAAAAAAAAAAGGCAAACTCCAGAATGTTGGGCTTAGGCCATAAAAATTTCTCTAGTATTTAGCACATTGTGCGCATCATACACCAAGGTGATAGAAAACCATTGCACACCCTTCTTTAAAAGAATTCTTCTGAAGGTCTTGAA
The DNA here is from genome assembly GCF_000327345.1 of Myotis davidii. Classification (NCBI taxonomy): domain Eukaryota; kingdom Metazoa; phylum Chordata; class Mammalia; order Chiroptera; family Vespertilionidae; genus Myotis; species Myotis davidii. The sequence goes on along the minus strand of NW_006293001.1, from coordinate 1,409,267 downwards.
ATATGAAGCAAGGTATCACTTCCAGATTCTGTGCTGCCCAAGTTACACCCACAAGCTGTGGCATCTACAAACAATCCACTCTGTGGCACTTCACATATAAAGTTACATCAGGGCCAAATGCACCCATTTCCACTATCTTTCAGCTACTCTGTCAGAGACATTTTCATGAAAAGACAACAGGAGGTAGACTTGTCACCAGTACTTGAAATAAAGCAGGTTAACACAGCCATGCCATCCCAAGACCTGACAGTCATTACTAAGGTCACCAGGGCTTGAACTGGCTCCCAGCCAGCTTGACTCAGTATTTACCCTCCCAGAGGTGTTTTGAGATGCCCTGGAGTTGGCCCAGCTGGGCCTAAGATTGTCATTCTCTGATGTGGATGAGTGACAGGGTCCTAGAAAGACCAAGTCAAAACACAGTGACTCAGATGGGCTCACATGGCTTGCTGAAGTCAGGATTCCGCTGAAGACAGTCTATTTCTAAATCTCAGAAACCAAGGCCAGTTGAAGGGCAGAGTGCGGGGGGTGCTGCTCCCCTAGCTGTAAAGTGCTCTGTGAGTCCGCCTCCCCCAGTTCAGACCCTTTGAAAAGGGTCAGACCCTCAAATAGATGGAAGCATGCTGTCTTATGGGCCTGAAAATATAGATGGTGTGACTTGGGATCTCTTGATTTGAAGGAACACAGAGATTCCTTCAACCACCCACAAGTGATGATAATTTGTTGTAAGAACACACCTTGCTCTAAAAGAGACAGGATGCTGGGGAAACCCAGGAAGAACCAGGCCTTGGGGAGATCCGATCTGGAGGGGCAATTAGGGTCCATGGCAGCTCTTGACCTGGGCCATGTTCTGTCCCCTCAACAGAGTGAGTGTGTGGGTCTGACTCGAGCACTCCTCAGTTCATGGGGCTCAGGGACCCTTCCTTCTACACTGCTTTGACATTCTCCACCCACCACCTCATCGACTCATCATAGCTTTCCTCTGCCCGGGGTTCTGTCTCCTTGTAGCTGCAGATTCCTCCCAACACTGCCTCGCTCCTGAAGCACTATGTTCCCTCTAAACTCACGTCCTCTCTCAGCCAGCTTCAGCCCCCATGACCAAACCCCTGATTTTGGTCTGTATTTTCTAGCTCAAGCTCCATCCATATACAGAAGCAGAGGTAATTAATCTGGTTGGCTTGGCTAAGGGGACACAGTTTTTCTTCCAGTGCTGGGGTGCTGGCCGCTCCTGGAACAATAGGGGCAGGGGCAGGTACTTTCCAGGAGAGGGCACCAGGCATCACATCTTCAGGAAGCAAGAATGTTTCCCCTGTGCCTTTTAGCTGGTACAAATTATCCAGCATGGTGCCAAGGGGAAAACACCGTGGGTGGATGCTTAATTGTAGCATTGCTGTACTCTGTATTTTCTCTTAAATTCAGCTGCTTTTCTCCACCCTGCATTTTAAGCTTTCATCACCACCCAAGTGGGAAGCACCTTTTCCCTCTCCTAATTGCATTACGTACCTTCGAAAACCAGTTATTCATTTAATCACTTATAAACTTAATATTAATGGAGTATTGTAGGCAAAATAATAATTGAATACTTTCAAAGTACAAGCATTATGCTGCTTGTAAATATAAAGATAACTAAGACAGTCCTGCCTGATACCAAGTAAAAATACAAGAGATGGGTGTTGAATAAATAAATGCCTTAAAAGACCTCACACTTGGGGGGGGGGGGGGGGGGAGGCCAGGATGTAGACACTTACAAGGACAGTGAAAAGGACTAGCTTGGGGAAAGCCTCCTGGAAAGGAAGCCTGGAGAGACCATGAAGTTCTGTGGGGGGCAAGTCCCAGTAACGTCTACACTGAGACCTACATGGTGAGTTGAGTTAGTCAAGTGAGAAAAATAAGAAGGCAAGAGCCTCCAGGCAGCACAAATGGTGGGCGCAAAGGCTTGGATGTGGGGGAGGGGCTGCAACTGGGCTGGAGAGCAAATAAAGCAGTGCCCTTCTTATTTAGGGACTGGATGGAATTCTGTACCTGGCATAGTACAAGGTCCCCAGTTTAGCAACAGGGTCACATTGAGTGTCTGGAGTTCCCTGGGGACCTTGTTGTTGCTGCCTGCACCCAGTTGGAGATGGTCTGACAGTGGGATATATCACATTTAAAATAAAATTCACAGTCAAGACTACATACAATCTGATCTCTGCCTCTCGATCTAACCTCATTTGATTACTCTGTCTCTCGTCTTGCCCTCCACTGTCCTTGGAAATGCTCAGCACGAGGCTGTCTCAGGGCCTTTGCACTTTGTTGCCCAAGTCATTTAGGGATCTGTTAGGTGTCAATTGAGCAGAGAAATCCTCCCTGACTATCCTAAATGAAGTAACTCACCCTTCCTATCCCTCTTTCCTTTTACCCAGTTTTATAATTTTCATAGCCTTATCACTGCCTGATTTTAAGAATCTGTCTTTCTACTACTGCTACTCAGCCTGGAATATATGTTTTATGTCTCAAGAGCTTGGCTTTGTTTACTTGGCTTCTTCTAGAACAATCTTTGGCACAAAGTAGATGTTCAATAAATATTTGTTGGATGAATCAATGAATGAAACCTAATACTAGATACAAAAATGGAGGCAATATCAGGGACACAGATAACTTGTGTATCAATCTTTCTTCTTTAAGCCAAATCAATTTAATTCATAGAACTGTATTTTTCTCCCAAAAGGCATACTTCCAACTCTTTCATAATTCTGTGTTCTCTCTACAGGATTGTTGCCATGTTCTTCCAGGTTCTTGTGTATGATAGAGTTCAAAATGAACAAAGCCTTCTGAGAAGAACCTGTAATTAGTTTTCCTCTTTTCATAGATTTCACGTGCTTGCTTAGAAATACACTTTAAAAAATTAAATTTATTAGGATGACATTGGTTAATAGGATCATATAGGTTTCAGGTGTGGATTTCTATGTTATAAGATCTGTATATTGCACTGTGCACCCACCACCCAAATTCAAATCATCTTCCTTCACCATGTGTTAGGACAGCCCCTTTCACCGCCGTCCCCCATCTGCTCCACCCTCTTCCCAGAACATAAGCCACAAAGAAGCCTAAGTTCAGTTTGGAGAGAAAGTGAATATTTTATTAGTACCGGTTTGTAGTCTCTACACATCCAAAATGTCATATATATATATTTGATTTCAGAAAGGAAGGGGGAAGGAGAGAGAGATAGAAACATCAATAATGAGCGCATATCATTGATCGGCTGCCTCCTGCATGCCCCACACTGGGAACTGAACCCACAGCCCAGGCATATGCTTCCACCCGGACTCGAATTGTGACCTCCCAGTTCAAAGGTCAACACTCAACCACTGAGCCACACCGGCGAGGCGCAAAACATACTCTTGAATACATTAGGAAAATATATGATCAGCCTCATGAATTTAGCCATGGCTTGTATGAATTTTAAATTTGTCACTATTTTGTTCAACAAATAAATACCTCCTATGCTCCACGGTGTGAGCTAGAAGCTGGGAAGGACACAACCAAGAGCACTTGCTTCCTATCAGGAATGACTCAGAATCTTGGGCATCAATGTTTCAGTTTCCACTATTGCTATTTTGAGACTAATTCTGGTCTAATTTGGTTTTATTATATTTATTTAAAATATTGTTTTAAAAATAAGATTTCTATACTTATATAAAAAAGTATCTTCCATCCAATGTGAAAAACAAAGGAGCACAATGTTTTGCTTTCCTTAGCCTGCCTTCTAAATTGACTGTGAAATGGTTTCTATTTTTCAGAATTTATTTCAATTCTCTGCAAAGGATTTAAAATGGAATACAAAAATCTCAGGTATTTTTCTTTAGCTCAATTTTTTAAACCCTCCTTACCTATAACTTACAGATTTGTGTTTTATTTATCATCTTTATTGTTTTTCTTTCAAATTATTTTAGAAACAACTTTAAAACATTTCAATTGCTCTTTTGACATTTCACTGATCAATATTTCTCTGAAGGTATTGACTTTCTCTAGGATGCAGAGAGACTAATAGAAATTACACAAAAATTTCTACTGAATGAATTTCTCCACCTTCTTGGTGATTGTACACCTGCTTTCCTTATAAGGAGAACAAGGAAGTAAATCATGTTGAAGTTGCTCTTAAGCACAGCTTTTCTTCTTTACCTGTCCAGGTAGCCTCTGTTTTCATTTGTCTTAATGAAAACTTTTTTATTTACATCTCAAGTTTCTTTTCAAAGCAGTGTAAGTAGTATTCAACATTTTACACTTCGAGGAAAAAAGACTTTAACGATGTTCAGCTTTGGTCTTGTAACGCTGAAGGTAATTCATTTTTTAATCTGTTTGCACAGCGAGAACTGAAACGAATGGGGATTGAACTGCTTTGCCTGTTCTTTCTATTTCTAGGAAGGCACGATCACGTACAAGGTAAGACCTGAGCTCTCCGATATATTGCTTTCGTGGTATGCTTGACAAACCTGTCATTTGGTTCAGAAACGCGATCTGAAGTCATTTTTTATTTAACCGGTTTGATTGCTTTCTTGCCATTGAGTGAACACTTTAACAAATTACAGGCAGACGCAGGACTGTTCCACAGCGTATGCTCTAGGCTTAAAGTAAATAAATACAAAGGTTGCATGGGCACTTTAATGAGGAGAATTAAACAGCATTACTATACAATGGGACTTCTTAATACATTTGTGACAACCATTTTGTTAACTGTACTAGCTGGTTTTCTTTTTAATACAACAAGAGTAATGAATGACCTTGAGAGAGAACAGGGATTTATTTAAAAACTAAAACTATAGTACATTTAAGAGAGAAGTATTTAAAAAGGTGCAAATATATTTTTTTTAAATTAAAGTGGATAATAATGAATGAGAACAGTAAATGATAATTTTATATATTTGTGAACATTGGAATATTTCCTATTTTAAGAATAAAGAGAATGATCATTTAGGATAATAAGACATACATATTTTCAATGTGGTTGATGTCAAATATAAACTTTATCAATTGGTAACATTTTGAGGACTGATCTGTGAAGACAAAAATAAACTTGGCTATTGCTTCGTTCAAGTACTTTAAGAGCCATAAGCCTGGAAAGTGGAGTGACTGAGAGAGTGCTGAATCCCTGTGTCTTGCTGGGTTTAAACACAGGTGGCTGTGCCATGGGAGGTGCAGAGACCTGCGGAGACTGTTTGCTCATTGGACCTCAGTGTGCCTGGTGCTCTCAGGAGGTAAAACAAATGACCTCAACGTGATTGTAAAAGCCTCAGTTACACTTACGTTAATGCCATCAGTGATGTTCTGACTGTGTCCTGCTCTCTGTGGGGTTAGAAGGGTGAGAGAAACCTAGGAGGGAAAATGTAAGCATTAGTAGATGGATCAAAGTAGTCATTGCTGTGATTACTTTCAAAAGCAATTTGCAGAGGGAGTGAATGTCAAATTATTCAGAAAAATATTTAACTCGGGGTCCGTTATTTCACCTGATTCCTCCCCTTATATTAAAGCCAATTCTAACTGTTCACCGGTCAAATGCCATCAGAGGTCATGGAGATGGTATTTTCTAATGTTAAATATATATTTGACTTCAGTCCCATAATTGTAGTCCACCTGTGAACCGGGATCCATTCTGAATCATTGTGAGATTCTAAGAGAAGTATTCTAGATTTGGGTTAAACTTTACTATTGAGACATTACCTAGTTCTTTTAAACATTACATTTTCATGAGCTTGGTGACTGTACCACAATGACCAAGCCCAAAATAGCATTCCTTATCTGTTCAAATGGAAAAGTATGTGGAGGTAGTACAAGGACGAGGGAATGTATTACAAGCCAGCCTGAGTCACTGCCTCCTGTGACACTAGAGAGCGACCTATAAATGATTCTTGATAAGAACAAGAACAACAAAATCTGCTTAGCTTTTTCTGGATTTAGAACACTGCACTACTGAATCTCATAAAGAGAATCTAAACACAAAACAAAACGCACTAACGCCAAGTTCAGCAAGGACTGGTAGCATGCTCAAGGGGAACCAACCTGGACCCCTCTCTCAGACCAGACTAGAACTGTTCAACACGCCTTGCAGGCTGAATGTTTACCCGTGGAGGAGGGCTTCAGGGACCCCAGAACGAAAACCCAGCTCACGTCCCTCACCTCTTGACTGATGAGGCACAAACAAAAGTACAGTGCGAGGGAATTATGCTTTTTCCTTTCTTCTTTGTATTGTTTATTGGGGTGATATTTATTAGCAGAATTATATAGGTTTCAGGGGTACAATTCTATAATACATCATGAGTCTATTGTATTGTGAATCAAGTTTTCTTCCATCACCATATCCCCTTTTGACCCTCTCCTACCTTCTCCCATCCCCCTTTCCCTGTGGTAATCACCACATTGTTGTCTGTATTTATGAGATGTGTGTGTGTGTGCGTGTGTGTGCGTGCATGTGTGTGTGTGTGTGTGTACACCCAGCCCCCAGAATTATGCCTTTTTGAGCTCGTGTATGAAGAATAGGTTTGAGAATATACAGAGAAGGGAAAACCCACATTTTTTTACATTGACTCCCTAAAAAAGACAATATTAGTTTCCTACCAGAGACGTAAAACAACAAATCAGTCTAACAAACTGTTCACTCTGGAATTTTTATCTCAATGCATCTTTTAGCACTCATTTAAGAGAGCTTCTTAAGTTACTACTGATAGCTTTACCTGGGGATGATACTTGGTAGTCAGTTATTGCCAAATTTTAAGGCCAGATTATTCTAAAAGATTACTCTAATGGTAGCAGTTATATCAGCTGAGGCATTTGGAACAAAAAGTAAATTAGGCTGCTTCTTAGAACATATAGAAGAATAGCCTCTATGATTAATACCAGCTCTAGTCTTTTGGCAAAGATAGTAATTATAGGTGGTAGCAGTGACATGTTGAGAAGGGTTGCGAGGCCTTGTCCAGCCACTGTTTACCTTGGATACATCACAGTAAGTTAGTTTGCTACCCGTAGCCTGGTGCCTCAAATATGCACAGGCTTGACTGATATAGAACGAATTACAGTCTCAAAAATCAATTTCAGAAGGAAAGTTTCCTAGCTGGTGAAACAGCAAGAGTGGCTTAGAATTCTAAGGCATGAGAACAACATGAGCATGGTTTGCCTCTTTCCAAGCATGAGAGTCAATGGGCCTCAAGTTTGACTGCTTAGAGCCTCACAAGTTCTTTCCAGGTAAGACAAGTATTTATCCTTCCACTCCTTCTGCCTTTTTCCTGCGACTCCCTGGCCACGTGTCTTCCTGGAAACACTCATCTCACTGCCTCCTGCTACTCGGCTGAATCAGAGCTACTGGGAAATTCCCAAGTCTTAAATAGAAAAGCACTCTATTCTCTTTCATTTCATTTCCCCACTTCCAAATCTTGGAAAAAGTTCTAAAAGATCTTAAATTGAATACTTTAAGACACTGAGTTTAAAGTCCCCAAGAGGTTAACTTTAATGAAGTACTACTGTAACATAAGGGTGATGCATCCATGTATTAAACCAGGACAGAGAGCTAGATAAAGCAATGTAGGAATCCACAGAAAAAGGTCACTGGGTTTGGCATTAGACACACTGAGAACTTGGATAATCCTAGGATTCCACAAACCTCCAGGTCATCTGTGAATTTATCACAAATGATATCTACTGCATTATCTGACTCATCTGTCTCATGTTTCTGGGCACAGCAAAGGAAATTTGAAAAATAAGCATTTTATACAACCAAAACAAATTGTTAGGTGAATTCACTTGAATATAATAAAAGAAGAATGCAATTTTACTCTGAATTTTAGTGGCAGAATTCTCTGGTTATTCTGCTATAACTTAATTTTAGACATACAAGCAATATCAGGGATATGACATTCTGAGTATGGCAAGATGCCTAACTAGTAAAGCAAGCAAAATAAAATTGTATCTTACAAAAATACAGATTTGTCTTTTTCTTTTTATTGTTTTTCTTTTTTAGAATTTTACCCAGTTACCTGGAGTTGGTGAAAGGTGTGATACTCGAGCAAATCTTCTAGCTAAAGGATGTCAAGAAAACTTCATCGAAAACCCTGTCTCCCAAGTAGAAATACTTACAAATAAGCCTCTCAGTGTAGGCAGACAGAAAAATAGTTCTGACATTGTTCAGATTGCACCTCAAAGCTTGATTCTTAAATTGAGACCAGGTATGTTATGATTGACATGAGCATTAGATCATGTAAAAATATCTACGATCACATGGTAATCTCACTGTTCTGCTCAGATACCTTGTACCACATATTACAATACCATTGTTTATTATTTCCTTTGCCCATTCTTAAGGAAATAGAGAACTGTTTTTCTTTATTCATATTGGTCACTTGTACTCTAAATGTGTCACTATAAAAAGCCTTATCTAATTGAAGCCATTTGAATTGCTCAAATGTTGTTAAGGTTTTCCTCACATTTCTTCAAGAGTTGTAACGTAGCTTTAAACTCCTTTTCATTTTGCTCTCCTCTTCTAAAAATACAAAAAAAGAATCAGCTTATCTCTCATCTAAATGGATGCTAGTCCTCCCAAGGTGATATAAAATATCCTAACTCTTACCTCCTTCAGTAGCTCTAAACACACTGCTGAAAGATTACCATGGGCTCATTCATTTATAAACTTTGCCACATAGTTTATGAAATCTTTAGTATCTTCAGTAACTTCTTATTGAAATGAAATAGGCAGCTAGCCCAGTGATTGGCTAGTCACAAACACGTCTCAATGCATATTTATGGGCTCACTTTTCTTGCGGGGTATTTGCAGGTGGTGAACAGACTGTGCAAGTGCAAGTTCGCCAGACGGAGGATTACCCAGTGGACTTGTATTACCTCATGGACCTCTCGGCCTCCATGGACGATGACCTCAACACAATCAAAGAGCTGGGTTCCCTGCTTTCCAAGGAGATGTCTAAATTAACTAGCAACTTTAGACTGGGCTTTGGCTCCTTTGTGGAAAAACCCGTCTCCCCTTTTATGAAAACAACGCCAGAAGAAATCGCCAACCCTTGCAGGTAAGTAAATGATTCTCTGGAATCTTTGAACACTGATTTACTGTAGAGATAGCCCCGCTCTGAGCTGCACTTGGCAGGAGCTTGCTAACTCCCTGGCATTTCCCTCCTGTCTGGTTAGATCTCGGCAGCTCTCTCAGTTGCCTGGGTTGTTCAGAACCAAGGGAAAGTCATCTTAATACATGGCTCTAGCCTTGGGTCCTTGCAGCATCTGTCTCCCTGTGTAGGTCAAAATATGGCAAATTTGGCTCTGTGTTCTGCAGACAAGGGGACCAAGTCTTTCGCTATGGGTTCCACTCACCACTTCCGCTATGTGCCCATCCCCAGCCCATTTGAGACCATCTATTCTAAATGATCACCACTTTCTGTGGCCATTTGACAGTAACCCACATGTTCTCAGAGTCTCCACTATAATGACTTCTGCCAAAATAGCATGTTTTGCAGCTTCCTCTGACATACTTTGGGAAATGTGGATTTCTCTTACTGCTTGGAGAAGGCCTTTGTAGCCTTCACTGCTACCTAATTCAGTAGAAAATTGGATGGTGACTCCATTATAATATGCTTTAACCAGCAATTAAAATATTGTATCATGCAGGTGGTAATGGTTGAAGGCGAACTGCTTTGTGATGGTTTACCTATAGAGTCAATGACATGTTCCAAATAAAATTATTTCATATCCTTCTAATGAAAAAGAGCTATCATTTGGTTAGTGCCAGGCCATATGCTGAAGGTTTTACATAAATGACACCCTTCAGTCTTCATAATAACAGCAAGTCAAAGCAGATTCTCTTATCCCTATTCGGAGGAAGTAACAGAGGCTCTGAGAGTTTAGGAATTTCCCCAAGGCCACATGACTAATCAGGGATTTGTACTAAGATCTGGTTTGCTCCAAAACCAAGCCTTTTACTGCCATAAGTATGGCATATATGAAATAACTTTCCTAGCCTCCATTGACTTTTAATACTTGTATGCACCCAGGCAGCCATCTCTGTAAAAGACAAACAAGTTTAATAATATCACTTTAAGACATTTCAGTGTGATTTCCAACTCGAATCTGACATAAACCAAAATAATTTGACCATGAAAGGAACTCGTTACTGATTGTAACTCTTGGAAGTTGTGTTTGCATTCAAGTATAGAGATGGTGTCTGTCCCCACTTCCTTTTTTGACATATAATTGACATATACTACAATGCACACATCAAAAATGCTCAGTTTGATGAGTTTTGACAGTTGAATATACCAATATAATCACTACCTAAAACATGATATAGAGCATTTTCAACACTCAGAAACTTCCCTTAGGCTTCATTACAATCAGTTCTAGTTCACCAGAGGCAACCACTTTTTGGTTCCTGTAATTTAGATAGGTTTTTCCTATTTTGGGATTTTATATAAATAAAGTAATGTCATATAGCTTTCTGTGTTTGCCTTCTTGTGCTCAAAATAATATTTTTGAGATTCATCCATGATTTTGTGTTTCTCAGTAGTTTGATCCTTTTTGTTTTAAGTAATAGTCCATTAATATGGATTTACTATATACTTTGCTTATTCATTCTTCCATTAATGGACATTATTTTGGATTGTTACCCATTATTTTGGCTATCATGAAAGATGCTGTTATGATCACTTGCATATAATTCTTTGTGTGGATAGATGGACTTTTTATTTTTCTTGGATAGATAACCAGAATTGGAATTGCTAAATGGTATAAGTATAGTTTTAATTTTTTAAGAAACTATCAAGTTATTTTCCAAAGTGGATATGCATTTCCATCAGCAATGTTATTAAAAATACTTGCTAATACTTGGTATAGGCAGTCTCCTTAATTTTAGCCATTCAAATAAGTGTGTACCTCATTGTAGCTTAAATTGCATTTTCTTAATGACAAATAATGTTGAGCATCTTTTCATGTCTTTATTTGCCATTCTTATATCTTATTTTGTGAGGTATTATTTCAAATATTTTGCCCACTTTAAAAAATTAGATTGTCTTCTTAACATTCAACTGTATATGTACTTTATACATTCTGGATAAAAGTTCTTTATCTGTTTTGAAAATATTTACACTCAGTCTATGGATTGTATTTTTATTTTTCTAGCAATGTCTGTGGTCACGCAAAAGTTTTTAGTTTGGATAAAGTACAATTTATCAATCTTTTATGTAATGGTTAGTTCTTTGTTTTCATACAATAAACACCTTTATTTTTAAATCATCACTGAAGTTCAAAATATCATGAAAACATGAAAATCATGAAGTTTGTACAAAGAGAGCTGGTTTTACTTTAACTTCCTTGGATGCTTAAGTTAATCCTCTCAGGAATGATATAAGAGAATCTAATGACACCAGTTATTTTCTTGAGATGTACAATTAGTTACCTGCCTGCTTAGTTCCTTTTTTGTCCTAAGAAATTTTTGTGAATTCCAACGTCACAAAGATGCTTGCTATGTTTTCTTTTAGAAGCTTTTCCATTGAAGCTCTTGCAGTTATGACTATGACCTCAAAATATGTGCTTTTATTTGAATGAGGAAAACGGCCTATGTTCCCATGCAAATATCTGGAACTATTTGTTATGCAAGATTTTCCTTTCCCCATTGAATGATCTTGATGCCTTTGAAAAAGGGCAATAGACTGAGTATGTGTGAGTCTAATTCTGGGAACTCTATTCTGTTCCATTGATCCTTTGAACACAGTCATGTAACTCTAATGCTTTATAAATCTTTATTACTGTAGCTTTATAAAAAGTCTGGAAATCTGGAGTGCAAGCCCAACTTTGTTGTTCCTTTGTTTTGGCTATTCTACATGTTCTGCATTTCCATAGTAACTTTAGAATCAGCTTGTCAACTCTTTAAAAAAATATGCTGAGATTTTGATTAGAATTGCACAGGCCAATTTGGGCAGAATGTAGATTGGATATTCCAATCATTGCACATGACATATATTTCCATTCATTTAGATCTTGTCTCATTTCTCTCAGCAATGTTTTGTCATTTTCAGGATAAAATCCTGTGCATCCTTTGTCTGATTTATTGCTATGAGCTTTTGAATGCTGTTGTTAAAGTTAATTTTTAAATTTTATTTTTGAATTGTTCGTTGATAACATATACAAATGCAATTGATTTTGCATATTCACTTTGTATCCTGCAATCTTGATATATTTTTTATTAGTTCTAGTCTGATTTTTTGTAGATTCCTTAGGATTTTCTATGTACATAATCAGGTCATCTGTGAATAACAACTTCTTTCTCTCCAATATTTGTTCCTCTTCTTTCTTTTGCTTGCCTTTCATGCTGGCTAGGATCTCTTGTACAATTTTAAGTAGAAATGGATCGAAGCTGCCCTTCATCTTGCTTGTGATCTTAAGAGGAAAGTTTCAACATTTGACCTTTCAGTATGTTGTTACCTAGTGGTTGTTTTTGTTGTTGTTGCTGTTGTTATTGTTTTTGATTCCCTTTATCAGATCAGGGAAGTTTCCTTCTATTCCTTGTTTGGTAATATTTTTTAAAGTTACAAATGAATATTGATTTTATTTACTCAATTTAAAGAGTTTTGCCAGAAAATTTTAGAACTCCTTACACTTGTGTATCCTTGGCCAGAACTTAGTTACATAGCCACAGCTAGCTGCAAAGGAAGCACATTGCTACCCCAAATAGAATCAGAATTTTGTTAGTAGAGAAGAAAAAAAGAATGGATACTGAGTGACATCTATCAATTCCTGCAACACTGAACAGATTTCTATAGAGATATAATGATTTGTATCCTCAAAAATGCTGTATAATAAATAAATTATGATTATCATCATAAATTGTTTGATTCACTTGTAAAGGGAAATAAGCTTGGTGCTATGAGCCTCCTAAATCTTTAATATAAAGGCATTTCTAATGCTTTTGGCCTTTTTAGAAAAAAAAATCAGAATATTGCACCAGTCTAAAATTTCTATATATTATGTCTTTCTCCTTCAACAAGCTTCAGTAAAGAGTCAAGTAGAACAATTCTATCTAGCATTACAAAGTGCTACCTCTGCCCCAGGGGTTTGTTTAAAATCATTTTTTTCTGTCACAGGTCAGATCAGATGTGGTACCTTAAAGTACAAAAATGACCACAGGGCCCCAACCGGTGTGGCTCAGTGGTTGAGCGTTGACCCATGAACCAGGAGGTCACAGTTCAATTTCCCGACAGGGCACATGCCCAGGTTGCTGACTCGATCCCCAGAAGAGGATGTGGAGGAGGCAATCAATCAATTATTTTCTCTCATCATTAATGTTTCTATCTCTCTCTCCCTCTCCCTTTCTCTCCCTGAAATTAATTTTTAAAAAATTTAATAACAATAGGGAACAATAGGTATGGAATGTTATCAGGAGAAAAAATTGAAATTAACAAACTTCAATGGCTCAGCTAAACTGACAGCCCAGCATCTTGAATTAACAAGATCCTGTTCTTAATCAGGTTTCTAGAGAAGGAAAGCCTAGGGCATTTTATAGTTTTGATTGCATTTCATTCATGCATTCATTTATTCATTCAACCATTAAACAAAAACTTAATGAGCTTCAACTATGTGCCAAGTATGTGCTAGGCATGGGATCCCTGGGAAAAAAGATCTGGGCTCTGTCCTCCAGGAGCTGAAACCCTTCGGGGAGCAGGCACATTGTATAGTGTGGTTAAGAGCATGGGCTTTGGAGTCAGCCTGGAAATAAGTCCACATTCATCTACTCACTCCCAATGTCTCCGTAAGTGAATCGTTTCACCTCTCAAAGCTTCAGTTTGGAATAACAGCTGATCACAGAGTGGTTTTAAGGATTGGTGGAGGTGATGAAGGGAAGCATTTAGTACTGGGGTTGATCTTGAAGCTCTAAGTAAATGGCAGCTACTATCAATAATAGAGTATTATATATTAGATCTCTTGAAAGGTCAATATTTTTTCTATTTTCTAAACTGTTTCTTTTATTCTTGTTGGCAAAATTACCATTAGTTAAACTTATATATAAAGTTCTTTTTTTGCTGCAACATTATTTTTCCTTTTCCATTACATGTGGAAATTCTCCCAGTTTCTTTGTCCAGATACATATACACACCAGGAATTCAAACACTAAACACAAAAGTCAATCCTTTGATCAATCCAAACCTTGTAATTATGGAATAAAAATGCTATTTAGTAGAAAGGCAATAAGACGTAAGAGGAAAGACCATGGAGTTTTTCAGACCTGGGTTTAAATTATAACCTTGGACAAAATCTTACTCTCTTTGAACTTGCTCTCTTCACCTTTAAATGGAAATAATAATATTCACCTTTTAGGGCAATCGTGAGAATTGAATGAGCTCAGAACATGGCAAACATTCAAAAGTGTTAATTTTCTTCCTCTCATCAACACTTAGTATCTTTAATAATTTTAACCTAGTGGTTCTCAAACTTAGATCTCAGGACTCTCTTACACTCTTAAAAATTAAGACCTCCCCCGAAGAGCTTCAGACTGTGTAGGTTATATCTATCAATATTCAGCATGTTAGAAAACAAATATTTAAAAAATCATTAGTTATTGATTTATTTGATAATTAAAATAAGAAATGTACTGTATATTACTATAACACATCTTTACAAAAAAAACACACATTGTTTTTCTAAGACAAAGAGATTAGCCTTGTTTTTACATTTTTAAAAATCTTTTAACATCTGATTTAATAAAAGACAATTGGATTCTTATACCTGCTTCTGTGTTTGATCTGTTGAGATACTTTGTTTTGCTTAAATTCCATGAGGAAAGTCAAACATCACAGTTAGAAAAGGGAGACACATTTAACAGCTTTTTCTCATGACTGGGTATTCTTCTTTGATACTACATTCAAACTAAACAAGAGATAAAAGTTAGTTTCAATATGGAATCTGAAACAATGTCAATGAACTTTTCATATTCTGTCATGTTAAAAGCCATTGGTCTGTCTTGCACTTTGAATGGCTTTTACTAATGTGTGTGATTTTGTAATAAAATGCTTTGATCCTTTGAAAACCATTGCTTCACTGAGTTAGGCAGATCTTCCAAATTTCATGATACAATGTCAAGAGCATCCCATTTGTTAATATCATCATCAATATCATCAGATATTTCTTAATACATTGGGTAGCTATTAATTTCATAGGTGGCAGATGAAAGTTCTCCAAAATTCTAATTTACAAACTACCTTAAATTTTATCTGTTGCAACAAATACCAATGGTTGTTTTCCTTGAAGTGACACCTCACTTTTCTCATTTTTAAGAACATGTCTGCCAAATATCTAAGTTGGATTAATAGTGTGTAAAGCATCTTTCAGGTGAAGATGGTATTCTATATCTATAAAAAGGGGGGGCCAGTTTAGCTCAAACAATCACAAAAGTGCTTTTCTACTATCAATAATTACTTTGGTGAGCAGCAAAAATACTGTATGCGTATTTCTGTCTTGGTCATACAGAAAAAGAAATTTTTAGACATGTTTTCAAGGGTGTGGACTTAATAAAATTAGTAACTTTTACTGCCCCATCAAGAACAATCGAGTAAAAACTTGCATTTTAAACGTTATTCTAGTAAATGCTTGCTGGTGAAAATGTAAGAACAACTACACAGCTTGGAGCCTTTATCTGTGCTGAGGCAATAGAAGTTCTGCTCACTGTTGCTTTTGTACCATCACTGCAAATGTCAACACAATGAAAAAGGCACATAACATTTTTTGTTATTGTGAAAGAGTTTGACCTTAACACTCTGAAGGATCTTAGGGATGTCTGAGGGTCTGTGCACCACACTTGTAAAACTTGTTTTAATCTAATCTGTAATGCTTTTTGGAGTTTGCAAAGGATCACACATTATTTAATTACTGAAAAGTTTCTGAAATAAATTATCAGTAATAGAGATGGTCAAATAAACTATGATACATCTTATAACCATTAAAATTTATGTTTTCATTTTCTTGTTTACACTTCTGCATAAAACCCAAATTTTCTTCAATGAACATACATTATTATTTTAATCAGGAGAAAAATATATGATTCTAGAGATATCAGTAGCCAAATGTAGACTCTGTGTGAAGTGATTTATGTAAGAAATGACTAATGTTTAGGAAGCACTTATTCGGAAAAGCTCACTGTGCTGTGTATTTCAGGCATTTTATTTCATTCAAGCCTCACCATTATTCTATTAGGACCATAGATACTATCTGTGGTCAACTCTTCAGAATTTCAATGACAGCTCATGCAAAATATTAAAAATAAGAGTTTAAGATTGCCTCTGAGAGCTAAAGTTAAATATAATGAATCAGAAAGAAAATATGAAAAGCTCTCTGGAAGTGACAGACTGGCTTCTGGGCCCACCAGGCCAGGTATCCTGTCATAACTAAAAGAATGAACAGAATTGGTAGGTTAGGGGAGGGCGAAGAAACAGGGATCACAGATGCAAGTATAGGCCACATTCAATCCAAGGGCCTTAGCCAAGACACTTACAATTTCTAGTGTCATTGGCTTTCCTCGGTTCCCAAACTTTTATTAGCCGACCACAGATGGGGGTGACCAGGAGCATCCATTCTGGAGATGGCTGCATTGAGACGTCTCAAACTGTACCAGTCAGTGCTGAGGTCCTCCAATTCCCCTTGTTTTGAACCTTGAGGACACATCAGATTATGACCTGCTTTCTGTGAAAGTCTACTGATAGTAAGAAAATGACTACCCTTGCAGACAGCAGCATTCTGGTCCCAGTAGAACTCCATTACTCTGTATGAATAAATCCATAGTCATTCTGATTTGTATATACAATTGATTCTCATTATTCACAAGAGTCTTACTGTATAGTCTCCTGGAACACTGAATTAGCAAATGTTAAACCATTGCTCCTAGAAGAAACACAAGGTTAGGTTCCTGTGAGCCTCTGGTCATGTTTTCACCAACTGATCAATATATAATTTTGTTTTCTGTGTGTAACACCCTATCTATACTAATAAAAAGGTAATATGCTAATTAGAGTAGATGTCTTCTGGACGTCCTTCTGGACAAAGCTGAAGCAGCTTGCTTGAGGCTCAGGCAAGCCACAGTGGCTGTGAGGGCCAAGGATCAGGCAGCAGCAGTGACTGGCAGTGGCAGCAGCAGAGGCGTGATGGGGGTATCACCTTCCCCTGATCAGCCCAGTCACTTCCTGCAGAGGGAGGCCAGAGGCAGCAGCAGTGGGGGAGTGAGGGGATGATGGGGGCGGTGCCTTCCCCTGATCAGCCAGCGGGTCACCTCCCACAGAGGGAGGCCAGACTGTGGCTTAGGACATCCCTTGAGGGCTCCCAGACTGTGAGAGGGGGCAGGCCAGGCTGAGGGACCCCCCTCCAGTGCACAAATTTTTGTGCACCAGGCCTCTAGTTTAATATATATTACTAATTCATTAACATTGAGTCACACCCAACAACTGCTATAACTCGTGCTAGAGCAAAGCATATCTAATACACTTACGTTCTCCATAAGGTACCTCACACCCTTGTGCACTTAGGAACACTAGACAGCCCTTCAGCACCACACTTGAGGGCCCATCTAAACAGTAAAATCACCAACGAAAAGCACAAGAATGCAAAAAACATGGCACCAAATAGACCATGGAAAGGATATCTGTGTATAGCATGGAAAGCTAAAGCAAGAAGACAAAGCCTTGTTTGACCTCAGTTGGGAACATGTGTATCAGGTGATTCAATTATTTGGCCACTCTGTGCATTCACATGAATGACTGAGAAAGTACTGAGAGTATTGATTTGGGAGTTACAAAGAAATTTTAGCAAGTAGGTGAGTTTGCAGATATGGAATTATGAATGATGAGGATTGGCTGTATTACTCAGATAGATGAACTTGGTGAACAGAAGCCTGACCCTGCAAGATGTACTGGCTCTATCTGTGTTGACAAGATAGGCTTCTGAACCTGCAAAGTTGCTCTTATAAGAGTCAACCAGCTCTCCCCAGACAGCACACCACAACGTCACTGGAAGCTATGCCTTTTGTCTCTACTACCCCAGTTTTCTCAAGCTTTAGAATAACAGATTTCTGAGTCCATCCCTAACATATCTAACTCAGTAGGTCAGGAGTAGTACTACAGATTTTGCACTTATGACAAGTGATAATCATGCTACTGGTCCAGGGGCCTCACTTTAAGAATGTTTGCTCTGTACTATTATCTCCATCCTATAAATGAAAACCTAAAACTCAGATTGTTGAGTAACTTGCCCCAAGTCTTATGCACAGTTACTAACTGGCTTTCTGAATAAGATGTGGCTGAATTTATGATTAGTTTTTTCTGTTCTACTATAATATTTTGGGGCAGATATGCTAATATGACATTTTCCCCATTTGTAAACTGTATTAAGTGGTGGTTTTATTTCTAGGCTGGTCCACAATAGTCTGTTCAGTCATAGTAGAGTTGGGATCTAGAACCAAGAGCCATGCTCTGGTTTTTGGGCCGTTGGGGGCAGGGCTGGGAGTGCAGGAGGGAGTAGAGGAGGAAGAAGAAAGGTTTCACTCTCAGCCCGGCTTCAGGGTGATTCATACCTGTCATTGAGTATGAGTCACCCTGTAGTAAGGCTGAGAGTTGAGAGGCAATAGGAGGTAATGATTATACACACACACACACACACACACACACACACACACACACACACACACATACGAGTGGAGAGTTTGATCACCTGATTACCTGTTATCTGAGCTTGAGCCGGTGTAAGATACAGTGATCTCTAAGTGTTAGCTAATATGGTTAATTTGGAAGGGGTGAGTGGGAAATGATAACAACAACCTTAGCAGTGAGGCTCATAGCCAATTTACAGAGTCAGGCTTTTAAGAAAAATTCATTATCATGTAAGCAAATGTTGCCAGACTATTAGATCTATTAATTATGTATTATGTCATATTTCATAAGAATCTTTTCATATTTTGCTTTTGTAGTAGTATTCCATACTTCTGCTTACCTACATTTGGATTCAAGCACATTTTGCCATTGACAAATGATGCTGGAAAATTCAATGACATTGTGAAGAAACAGAAAATTTCTGCTAATATTGACACACCTGAGGGTGGATTTGATGCAATTATGCAAGCTGCTGTGTGTAAGGTATGAAGAGGGAAAGTGTGTTTTACTCTGATAATACAAATTTCATCTCTTATTAACACATCTGCTTTGAAATGCTTGGCTAACTTAATCTTTATTTTAATTGCCATATTTCTACATTTGATACTTTTATTAAAACAGAATCCCTGTAAAATCTTTAATTCAATCATGTTACAATGGGCAGTTTTATGCCTAATATTTGGGTATCCTAATAAAATTGTAGATATCTTGGGGAAATTTTACTACAAGTCACGTGTGATTAATTTTTAAAGATTTAAATTAGATTAATTAGTTTTTTAGTTAATCATGGTAAAAAATAAAAGGCAGAAGTCATTTAAAAAGTAAAGATGACTACCCTAGCTGGCTTGGCTCAGTGGATAGAGCATCTGCCTGCGGGACTGAATTGTCTCGGGTTCAATTCCAGTCAAGGGCACATGCCTGAGTTGCGGGCTTGGTTCCCAGTGGGGGGCGTGCAGGAGGCAGCAGATCAATGAGTCTCTCTCATCTTGATGTTTCTATCTCTTCCTCTCCTTTCCTCTCTGAAATCAATAAAAATATATTTTTTTTAAAAAAGAAAAGATGACCTAAATCAGTATTAATCTCTATATATGAATAGATATATATTGTTTTGAACTAACAAAATAAGCATCCAAAGCCACATGGTCTCTACAACAGTGCAGAAACATCACTTGTCCTTGACAGTCAGCAACGTATACACAAGAATCATTCCTCTGTCTTCAGGTGACAGCTTTTCATGGAAAATATCAGGAAATGGACAGGCTGAAGCTCCTAGAAGGTGGGAGGACCAGGGAATTAGGGAAGGAAAGAGAAGGAGAAGAGAAGAAGGAGGAAGAGGGGAAGGGGAAGGAGACGGAGAAGGGGAAGGGAAAGAAGGAGGAGGAGGAGGAGGAGGAGGAGAAGGAGGAGGAGGAGGTGGTGGAGGCAGAGGAGAAGGAGGGATGGTGCAGCCAGGATGAGCTTTTGCCCCACTAGTTCCAGGACTACTGTTAACTGAAGGGGAAAGCTCTGCTAAGAAACAGCCAATAGACCATTTTAATTGGCAGTACCTTGAGGCTATGCTTTGATAAGCAATTCTTATCCTTCCATTACATTTATAATTTTTGGATGATACAGTAGAAAGAGAAATTTGTGCTTAAATGTTGGGTGACAGTTGAATAAAACAGGCTTACTCAGGTTCCATTTTGTGCTGTATTCTGCCTAGTTTGGCTTCATCTTGGATTTGGGATAATCTGTGACCTCCCTCCCCTTATTTTTCTGGTACATTGAAAATGGACAGTAAAAATAACCATGTAAAAGTTGGGATCAACTGAATATTGATTATAGTGGAACTATTTTTTTCTGAAGCATAGATCATCTGAAGATGCTATCCAGAAAGAAACAAACATCACAAAAATTTTGTGTTTTTAATACATTAATGTTAGCAACTCATAATAGATGAAAACAGCTAAAATAGACCAGCAATACAATTGTTATATTCTGAATGTGTCCAATCATAATTGATTCACTCTCGATAAATGCCTGCCTCTATCCAATGCAATCCAAATGTTTCTCTCTCACTGCAGGAAAAAATCGGCTGGCGGAACGACTCCCTCCATCTTCTGGTCTTTGTGAGCGACGCCGATTCTCACTTTGGAATGGACAGCAAATTGGCAGGCATCGTCATTCCTAACGATGGGCTCTGTCACCTGGACAGCAAGAATGAATACTCCATGTCAACTGTCTTGGTGTGTAATCTGCACTCTACACTGTTTTCAGGGCTATTAGAAGGCAAATGAAGCAATAATGGCTGGCGGACATAGAATAACCCACACTTGGTGCACACAGTACATTTCCTGATTTGAGATGAATAGATTTCCCTGTCTCAATCCTCACCACCCTCAAGGTTCCCCACAGGGGTACAGGTGGGTGGTGGGGTTATGTGAGAAGTTTGGATCTGCTATAGCCCAGATGACTCCAGAACCTCCCAATTTTTCACAGAGCCGGAGGCCAGCAACACAGTCAGTTCATTCTGTTCTCAACCACAGCCCCAGAAAGGGGGGCTCAGACCAAAACAGTCATCCCCCAGGAGTTACTGTGAATGATGGGCCCAGTGCATGTTCTCTAAATAAGGCCATACCTTCCCAGACCAGGGCTCTATGGGGACAATTAGTCAAGTACTGCTTGCTCAATGCGTATTCACATTTGGCGTATTTTTTGTCATTTAAAAAATACTGGTGACATACAAAGAAAAAAAATACTTGACTTTTGTAAAATTTTCAGAGTTCCTTCGACGTCCATTATCTCATTCAATTCTCACCAGAATCCTATGTAGGTAACTGCTTTCCTTGAACAGACCATAAAGCTACCATGTGTGTGCGGATGCTATTCCCTCTGTCTGGAATGCTCTTTCATCCTAGGCTTCTGAGAAACTTAATTATTCTTAAAATCCAGATTGATCATGGCTGCTCCAGGGGCCCTTTTTGACCTCTGCTAGGCCAGGTAGTGATCGCCCTCCCTCGCTCCCATACCTAGATGTCTTCTTGCCCATCACTATGTGGAAATGTGTTTGCTCATGTCTGTCTCTGTTTATTTAATGTGTGCTCCTCAGGACCAGGAGTGCCTGGAGCGCAGTGGGTGCTGACTAAGAAATAGAATTGAATTATGAAGCAACAACCTGAGAAAGTTATATTATCCCCATTTACTAGTAATATCTGGAAAAATATGCTACAGAGAATTTAAGTGACTTCTTAAAATGACAATGCTGTAGAACTGTATGGAGTAGAGAGAAAGAGAAAGAGAAAAAAGTTAAAGAGAAAGAGAAAGAATGAGAAAGAGAAAGGGAAAGAAAGAGAAAGAGAATAAGAAAGAGAAAGAGAATGACAAAGAGAAAGAGAATGAGAGAGAGAGAAAGAGAAAGAGAGACAGAAAGAAAAAGAAAGAACGAGAAAGAGAAAGAAAAAGAGGAAGAATTCTAATTTCATATTGAAAAACACTATTCTCCAAAAAAAGAATTTAGTGAGATAATGCATATAAATGCTTAATATGGTGCTGCCAATTTTTAAAAATCTAATGGTTCACAAATATCTGCTACCGTTTCTTGCCTAAATTTCTAAACTTCAACATGAATATTTTCTCCTATCTTTTGCTCAATAGTATTCCCTACGCTTATATGTTCTTTAATCATATAAACTGCCTTTCCATATTACAAGGTCAATGAGGGTAGCCACATTTTGTCTTTTAGCCAACAAGGAGCAAGAAATTGTGAGAGTGAGTCCGCTCCTCCCCACACGCCATTTTTGCAATTATTGAAATGTCCCTAATAGAATCTTGGAAAAAGTAGGACCATAGAAGCAAACATTACCTGTTGCTTATATGACCTTCTCATCTAATAATTGTTCACTTGATTCTTGCTGAGTTTCTACAAATGCAGAGAAGCCATGAACTATTTCTGTGTCTGCCTGTAACATAGCTCCTTGTGCCCTTTGAGCACTCGGCCAGGCTCCAGGAGCCATAAAGTAATAAGACATGGTCCCTGGCTGTAACCAGTCTGGCTCAGTGGATAGAGTGTCGGCCTGCAGACTGAAGGGTCCCAGGTTCGATTCCAGTCAAAGGCATGTACCTTCGTTGTGGGCACCTCTCCAGTAGGGACTGTGCAGGAGGCAGCTGACCAATGTTTCTCTCTCATCGATGTTTCTAACTCTCTATCTCTCTCTTTTTCTCTCTGTAAAAAATCAATAAAATATATTTTTTTAAAAATAAAACATTAAAAAAAAAGACATGGTCCCTAGCTTTGAGGAACTTACAAGATAATTGTGTGGGAACTAAGCCAATTAATGTGGATCAAATAGAAATTCATGTTCGCCCACCTAGGAGGGGCTACATAGTATGATTCTGACTACACATGCACAGAAGTTGAAAAGTTTGAGAACATGTGGAGATAAGGAGGGGTCATCATTGAAGAAATGCATGCTTCAGGATTTGGGCAGTTGAACAGCCGAGGAAACTGAAAATGTCAGGCCCAGGAAGATTTATATTATCTGGATTTTATCAATAGCTACTAATAAAAATCCAAATGGTGTGGAAAGCATGTATTACACAGCCAGATTTGCCGTGGGGTCATTTACCTGAAGTGCTGAGAACATGTGAACACACCACACCAGTATACAGTGTCTCTCCACTTTGGCTGACTTCAGAACCATCGACAAATTCTTAATTTAATTGTTTGCAGATTACTCTTTCACGTGCATTTCCTCTTTCTCCATGATCCACATTTGGACTCATGTACTGTAAGAGGCAACTGTGCTGTGTGTTCTTCAGCCTTGGAAAAGAGTGGCCATCTTCAGATCTGATAATATACAGCTTCTTTACTTTTTAAAGTATCCTATCACTTGGGAATGATGTGCAATGTGTTTTCAACTGTCCTGTGAAAATATCGCAGGGTCCCCTAAAACTAATTAGTGGCTTCAAAAGGCAATAAGACCAAACCCAGGAACTGGTATAGGAACGTCTCAAATCTGACAGACGTGGGAGTTGTTGTATGCCATTCCTCAGCCTCGGCCCACTTCATGCAATTGCAGTTCCAGAGCTATAAGAGCCACCTAGTCCCATCCTTCATAGACTAACTACCTCTCTCCCCTCTAACAGACTGTGGGCAAGTGGCTCTTAGAAGAGGAAATGTGAAAATATGGCCCACTCCTCATTGTTAAATACATTTAAAATGATCTCCCTTAGAAGTAACAGACCATACGTCATGGACAGGCACTGATTTAGGAATTCACTGGGTTTATAAGATTTAGTAAATGATTATTAAACAAATTAACTAAATAATGCTAATTGTGTATTTGTTTACTTAGAGTGACAGATACAATAATGCCTACAAGCATTGAAATGTCAAACTCATTAAGATACCTGAAAGAAACGGTCTTTTCTTTATTTTGCATGTTTTTCTTAAGATGATACTTAAAATCTATATATTAATTTTAGGAATATCCAACAATTGGACAACTCATTGACAAACTGGTGCAAAATAACGTGTTACTGATCTTTGCCGTAACCCAAGAACAAGTACATTTATATGAGGTAAGCAAACAACGCAGGAGATTCTTTCAGGGGCACTACTCAACGTGAAACTTTAACATCAACCCTATGAATTGAACACAGGGGACGCCATTAGAAAATCATTAACACGTGCCAACTAAAGTGGACACTTGGCAAAGTGGACTCAGTTACTGTTTGCAATTTAAATTATAAATACGGCAGTGCAGAGAGGAGTGGGGGACAGAGCTATGGTGAAACAAGGAAGAAAGAGTTGTGGAAATGAAAAGGTAAGTGAAAGAGGGGACCAATAAGCATGGGACCACCTACCTAATGAAAAAGTAGTGTATCTTTCCTTGAACTACTTCACCTGATAAGGAAGGAATCAACAGAAAGCAGAGGAAATTATGAGAATGGGAGGAGAATTGACTTTAAATTCTCTGAGATTTGCAACTTAGACACATAAAAATATATGTAAGTAGAGACACAATTCAAACTATTGAGGAGTGAAAGTTGAAAGAAAAAGTTGTTAAATTGGGCCAAAACGTTATTTCCCCCTTAAAGCAGCTGGTCTGCAGTTCAAGTTTTGGGATGGAAGCACCACCCACATACAGAAAGAGAATGGTTTCATTAGATAAAATAATGTTTGGAAACCAATGCATAAACTATAAAATGCTTGTGCAAAATCAAAAGATTTCTGTGGTGTCTTTTCAGCCTAAGGAAAACAATGTGCCAACATGCTATGAAATGGGAGACGAGCAAATGATCTATTCGTAATGAGCAACGCCACAGGGAAGTAGTGAGTCTGCAGCCTGGGCCCTGGAAAATGCAGAGGAAATGGGTGTACATTAAATTGTTTCTGACTTCTATGCGGAAGCTTCAAACACGCCTAAATTCAGAGTTTGATCTCCCATTCCGTTTGAAAGGGCCTCTTAACAAGCTTGGTGACTTAACAGGGCTCAGGAAACTCTGAGATCATTTCACAGAGTCTTTGATTAAATGCCACTCACTGCTAAGGACCACGCAGCCCATGAACTTGCATCAGGTTCTGTAGAAAGGGTACAGGAGGAGATTCTATCTTGAATTTTTAATGAGAGGAGGGTATTGTACTCCAGGTGAGATTGCCTTCTGCTGAAAACCAAGGAAGTCCCCTGCAATCAAGCTGCCTACTCGAGGCCTTTGTTCTCAGAGACCACGTGGGTTCACCTGATCTGGGCATTTTCTTAGGGCTCTTTAGTATGTGATACTTGTTGCCAATGGTTTTAAGTAGTAGAGCTGCAATACACAAATACAATAGTGAGTCTATTCTGCCTTTGATCCTTAAGGCTAGCATGAGAGGACCCTGGGGGTCTCAACACCTCCTTCACACCAGGGCTCCTGTTTAGTTGTGAGAGGAGGGGTTGCAAAAAAAAAAAAAGAACTTTTCTTAAAAGGAGAGTCAGGGAAACACGACTGATGATCATGAACATAAACACCCATAACTCATGTTGGTAATAGTTTTAAAACTCACAATTCATTTATACAGCTCCTCAAAACTGCTATTTAAAAGACAGAGGAAGGTGAAAAATAATTATACGGCAAAATAGAACCTGTTGGGTTTAAGCTAGTTGCATCCTCTGTTCTCCCGTTGCAAAGAAAATGATCATTTCCATGGAAAACACCAGATTAGAGCCTGTCTCTAATGTAACAGCAGGACATTTATTTGACTGCCTGCTAATGTTATTATGAGACGAATTTATGTTCTGTCAGGATCTGTGGTCTTTACCATCCAGGTTCCGCTAAATTCAAAGGGACATTTTCAGGGAGCCGTGCAGGGGACCAGGTCAGCAGCCCTCTCTGTGACTCCAATCCTTTCGTGATTTTATTTTAATTTTATTGGACTCGCCATTCCATTTGCATCAGGGGGGCAGGCGGCAGCCTGGTCTGAAGATAATGACAGCATCATTGCACTTCCCTGAAGGCTTCCCGCAGCATGAAAATGCTGATGTCTTGTTTTATTGATAATGAAAACTGAAAATAGACCAATAATGGCCTGTGCTGCTTTTCTATTTAAATCTCTTAGATTTAAATGTGTACAGGAAACCCCGTGCAACCTCGATGTTTGGATAGCTGTAATAGAAGGAACATAACTACCAAAGAATAACTGAAAAATAAAACCAGCGCTGGGATTAATAAAGCCACTAATGGTTGAATCTAATGGAAATTCCAGAGGACAGATTGCTTGCCCCAGTGCTGTGTTAAGCATAATTATGTGATACACCCCTGGCAGGGGATGGGCCAGGTTCAATGACATCCTGTCTTGCAGCAAATAAGACTTGTGTTGCCCATTCATAGGATGCAGGGAAAAACGACTATTTTTTTTCGGTAATTTTGGTAAGATGCTTTGGACTGCCCAGGTGTGTAGTGTTGCTGCACTTTGTGGTAACAGCGATGAACAAACAACGGAAAGGAGGGAGTAAGCAGTTTCACCTCAGTTCAATATGACTGCAATGTGCACCCCCAGACTCCAGCAAACAGATGATTTTGAACAAACTGATTATTATGAATAGTTTCCTCTTTGTCCAATTACAGGGTTCAAAAGATAATGATAGATAATAGACTGAGCAGTAGGTAGTATATTATATTCTAGTGCTAAATACCATTTTGATGCAGGGTTTAATTATCCAAGCTTAAAAAAAAATGTCTTAACCTCCTCTGTTGTTTTCAAATGTTTATTATTAATTTACATTAGGATAGTATCAGGCTACTAAACCCCAACTATCTAATTTTATGAGTCTTTCCTTTCTAGTGAGATACTGAGTTAAAAAGCAATCAAATCGGTGTTCTGTACTACATTGTATTATTAATCACCTGATATTATTTACAAGGTTTTAAAAGGCCTATATCTTTCCAAATGTCTACATCTGCCTGGAAAGTGTGAGTTTTGTGAAGTTAATAACAATAATTATTATATGACCTGGTATTTATGATGCAATGTTGAAACATAGCACCTGGGAAGTAAACAAGATATATTGGCAATAGACACATCCAGTTTAGCCAGTAACACCTATGATCACTAATTGACATCACCATGGTTATCAGGACAGAGTGATGTGTCTAAAGCAGCCGTGGGCAAACTACGGCCCGCGGCCGGATCCGGCCTGTTTGAAATGAATAAAACTAAAAAAAATAAAAAAGACCGTACCCTTTTATGTAATGATGTTTACTTTGAATTTATATTAGTTCACACAAACACTCCATCCATGCTTTTGTTCCGGCCCTCCGGTCCAGTTTAAGAACCCATTGTGGCCCTCAAGTCAAGAAGTTTGCCCTCCCCTGGGCTAAAGCATGGGGACAGGGGACCCAAGCAGGTTTTTATACCACCGCAGGACCCTTCTCTCCCGAGGAAAAAAGCCCTCGATTATTGGCTCTTTAAGGAGAAAGCTGAGTCTTGCTCATCTATCTGTTTAGGCCAATTCTCCGTATACAGTAGATTCTCAGTATTTGTTGAGTGAATTCTTTAAAAATTGCAATGCAAGCACCTTATCTTTTCTCAAATTGAGTCAAAGTTTCTAAATAAGGACTTGGAGTTTTGGGTGACAAATACCTGTCACGGTTGAGGGAGCCCACGTACAAGAGCAGCAGGGGGCCTGACCCTTGCTACTGCCATCCTTGCAGCCTGGGTTGCCCCATCGCCCTCCCCTTCCACTTTGACCCAGAGGTACAAGAGAGGAAAGAAGTACTTTGCCATCAGTCTTAGTACCAAACTGTTGGAAAAGCTCCAGAGCCTCCTTACGAGGCCATGAAAGGAAACCCCTGAGCAATTGCCCTCTTGACAGTCGTCATATCAAAAAAAATAAAAAAAAAGCATGAAGAGTAGCCACAATATGCTCTGAGCCTGATGTTCTCTTGTAGCTTGTGAAATGTATCGACCACATATGAGTCTCAATTTTTCAGGAATCAATAACCTAGTTTTTATATCACCCCTTCTTTCTTCTTTTTGCTTATCTTTTGAGCTTTTCACTGTAGCAAGAGAGTTGAACAGTGAAAGAGAAATTAGGAAGGAAGATAAAACAAAAATTGGATCCCTTTGCTATTTGTTAGCTGTTTTGTTATTGTTTTGTTTTAGAATATTCACTGTTGGGAAGGATCAAAACAATTTTGATGGGATGAAAATCCCTTTATTTCTGGCCTTGGGTTTTACAAAACACACACACACACACACACACACACACACACACACACACACACACTCCAGCTTTAATAGTCAGTGACTCAGCTTGGGGGGGGGGACGAATAA
>NW_006293001.1:1370363-1379229 GCF_000327345.1 Myotis davidii | reverse complement strand
TAGTATTTTGTACTATTAAAACTATATGTACATCCATAAATAATTGCATAGTTTTGGCTTCTGAGTTTAATTTCATATTATTTCTACAATTTGTTTTTTGACTCAATGTTATATTTCAGGGTTTTCTTTAATTATGGTAAAACTAGAGGCCCAGTGCATGAAAATTCATGCACTGGAGGGGGGGTTCCCTCAGCCCGACTTGCCCCCTCTCACAGTCCGGTAGCCCTCAGGGGATGTCTTACTGATGGCTTAGGCCCATGGGGAGTGGGCCTAAGCTGCAGTCTGGCCTCCCTGTGGCAGGCAACTGGGCTGATCAAGGGAAGGCACCACCCCCATCATCCTGCTGCTGCTTCCACTGCCAGCCGTGGCAGCTGTGAGGCCTGAGCCCCAGGCCTTGCAGCCACCAGGGTTCACGACTGCTTGAGCCCCAGGCCTCACAGATACAGGGGCTCACAGCTGCCTAAGCCCTGGGCCTTGCAGCCGCTGGGGCTCTGGCTGCCTGAGCCCATGGCTATTGTGAGCTCAT
The DNA here is from genome assembly GCF_000327345.1 of Myotis davidii. NCBI lineage: Eukaryota > Metazoa > Chordata > Mammalia > Chiroptera > Vespertilionidae > Myotis > Myotis davidii. The sequence goes on along the minus strand of NW_006293001.1, from coordinate 1,378,703 downwards.
AGCTGCTGTGAGCCCCAGGCCTCACAGCTGCTGTGGCTTTGTCTGGATGGACATCCAGAAGACGTCTGCCCTAATTAGCATATTACCCTTTTATTAGTATAGATATACATAACAAAATTTACCATTTTAATCGTGTTTAAGAATACAGTTTTGTGGCATTAATTGCATTCACTTTGTTGTACTCCCTGTTATGTTCTTGAGGCTTATCCATGGAGATATGCATAGCTTTCTGTTACTCTATTCCAGGGCCATGCATATTCCATTAAGTGTATTTACTGCAATGTGTTCATCCTACAACTGAAGGCATAAGATCTCTTCCACTTGTGCAGCATTACAAATGTTGCAGCCATGCATACATTTTCTCCATTGAGGAGCCATCACTAGAAGTGAAGTCCCAGGTTACAGGGGAGTGGCATCCTCGGCTCACCTGGGTGTGTCCAAGGGGCTCTCCAAAGGTTGTATCAGTTCCTCTCCTACAGACAGTGAGGGAGTGTGAACCCCCCCCCCAAAAAAAAAAGAAAATCCCACCACACACTTTAAATTACTTCTTCAGACGGTAAAATTAACATATTATTTGAAAGGGGGAAAAGCGGGGATACAGAAAAGCACAAAGAAGAAAATAAAGATCACTCAAAACTCGCCCACGCAGACATAACTAACCGTTCTTGACATTTTAGAATAAGTCCTCTCTTTTTTCTTTGAATACATTTACATATTTTAACATAATTGGCATCATACTGTACCTATTAAGTATGTTCATATTTTTTAATGAGTTTATGTATTTACAGTTTTATAAAGGCATAAAAATTGCATTTAGTTCTATGTCAAACACTCACTTTTATTGACAAGAATAACACTAAATGAAATCAAGGCGATTGTACCAAATTCGGAATCTGTGTTTGCTATCCTCACAGGGCGCCTGCTTTAAAATAAAAGCAAACTGGCCCTCCTCCCACCAGCAGCTCCAGAACATCACAGTTACTACATTTTTACTTGCCAGGTGACTTTTTTACATATTCCCATGATGCTTGGTTACTTTTGTACATGTTCATGGGGTAACTTTAACAGGACCAACACGTTATTTCTAGTGTATGTTTTCGTATGCCTGAACACTCCCCGTTGGTGAGGACATCAGCATCTGTGAGCAAACTCAGGTTCTCCAAAGACTCTTGTCCACTCTGCAAAGTGCTCAGAGCTGTGTGATTACCTCCTTTACGCCACCTCCGAGCCCACAGGGTGCAGGCACTCCTGTTAATGCAGTTACCCGTAGGCCACCTGAAGCCTGGCTTGTGGTTGCAGTTGGCCCCCTCTGGCTGGTCCAAATGACAGTTCTGCTTAAAGAAAGCTCACCCTGGCTGGGGTTGCCCTGCAGGAGTCTAACTGCAAGCAAGCATTCTCCACATGACAGAGCCCATTGAACGGTTACATATGGCATTAAGGCACCAGGGACAAGTTACAGTGGTAAGAAGAGTTTGGGAGTACTATATATTTTACATAAGAGTTTGGGAGTATTATATATTTTAATTTTGTGCCTAATTGTTATCGGTGATGCGGGGACTTGGTTCTTGTCTTCTTGAAGGAAATATTTTAAACAAGAGACAAAGTGTAGCGAAGTAAGTAAGAATGTATTGGCGGCAGCAAAAATATACTTAGGACAATGAAACAAGGAAAGGCATAGAAGTGACAGGAGAGCCTAGGCTGGGCTGCTTTTGCTCACTGAGAAGTCAGAGAGAGGGGGACCTTGGAGACAGGTTTGGGGGGTTAACCTAAACCTGTCCATTTAGCTGCCCATTGCTCCCCTCATTGCCGGTCTTGTGGCATACCTTAGAAGGAAGAAGGGGGGAAGGAATGGTGCAGGCCTGCGCCTCGGGGGGAGAGTGAGCACTGAGTCCTTCATCCTGAGCTCACCTCTCCCTTGCAGGTGGAAATCTTAGGGGAGGTCACAGGGAAGGGTCTTAAAAGAATATTCATCAGCTTTCCAGGTGTGCTCTTTCAGGGTCCTGGCCTCCACCGATTCGCTGTTACCAGGGCAGGAGGTCACTAGTTAATGTACCTGGTCCTGAGGCAGTTATGGGATGACTTGTCTGGTTCTGCTGTTCTTCTGGTCCTGGAGCTGAAACACAACTGAGACCTAGATGTTATATTTAGGAAGGAAAAGGTCAGGGGCTCTAAACCACAAGACTAGTGATATGAAAGATCAGGGGTCCAAACTGTGATATGGTAGGTGCGCAAAGGTTACTCTGGGTGTGAGGTTCTTGTTTTCCCAGTTTTGCCCCTTGCTAGGCCTCTGGGGCTTTCTGCCCTGGTGAATTTCTGTACCTGGCCCATCGTCCTTGCATTAGTCATGTCTGTCTAATTGCCTATCATATGATTATCTGAAAGAGCCCAAAATCTGCTACAAAGGGGCTAGTATTAATTAATAGTTCAATATTTTGTTGCCCCTATATATTGAATGTTCAAAAAGTAAACAGATAATTTTGGAAACAGAAAATATGGTTGAGTTTGAACAGTTTGGGGACACTTCATTCATTAATTCAAGGTTGGCATACTTTTTTTCTATAGGATTGCCAGATTTAGCACATAAAAATGCAGGGTTAAATTTAAATTTCAAATAAGCAACAAACAATTTCCTGAATGAGTATATCCCATGTAATATTTGAGACACATTCACACTAAAAATCTAAACATTTGGGGGAAATTAACTAAAAGCTGGGAAAGAATATTGTGCAGAGATGGTGAATAATGAAAGGAGAGAGCCTAGGGTCTTACTTCAATAGGATCTTTAGGGAAGACTTCCTACAGGAAGTGTTTATGTTACCACTTCAAGGTTTGTGTGCTTGACACTTCAAAGGCCAATATGCAACACGTCAGAGTTTGGAGTAAGGAAAAGTTTATTGATTGAGGAGGCCCAACTCAGAAAGATGGGGCTGCCTTACAGTTTCCACAAATCCATCTTAAGAGGGCCCAGAATTTAGGTTTCTTTTATGTCCAGGGAAGGGAGGAGGCCAGGGACAAAAGGTGTGTAACATCTAAGCACCAACAGATCCAAGGAAGAGAAAAACTCCCTAAATCTCTTTGTTCCCCAGTCAGTTGACCCCCCACTTATTTGAGTTTGGTCTGGAGGCACCTGTAAATCTTTGATAAATAGTCATTATTTTGTACATTTTCCCCTAATTCTTCGGGAAAGGCACTTTTTGGCAAGAGGCTGTTCTTGTGAAAACTTAAGCCTCAAGCAGAATTCCTCTAGTTAATTAGTATATCTGCAACAGAAGCTATTAGCCTAACAGCCCTGGAAGAAATGCAGGTTAGAATTAAGATAGGGTCAGAGAAAGCAAGCTTTTCACTGGTATAATTATGAAGCAGCAACCTGAAGTGAAAAGTTTTCAAGAGGAGAAGGCATGTACAAAGGCCCTGAACAGTAAAGGACTCAATGTTCAGTGTGTTTGAGAAACTGAAAAAAGGCTAGTTGGTTGATGTGAGCTGTCGTAGGACAGGAAGTGGGAGAGAGAGGGTAAAATCAGGCCTTCTGTCTTAAAGGCCAAGGGTAGAAGCATGGTGCCCTTCTGTGGGCAACAGGCATCCAAAAACACGACTTTTGTCATTGAATGGAGAATAGATGTCTTAGGTGTCAACAAAATGTTGAACTGTATTAAAACTGAGGATCCCTTCTGAATACAAGTTTCAGAACATGACACCTTTATTTTCCACATTGCCACAGCAACATTTATAACTTTTGGTGCTCTTTAGAATTGCCTAGGGAGCTTTCTAAAAAAAAAACCCAATGCCCAGGCATCCCCCTGATTCAATTAAATCAGCATCTCTGGGTCTGAGACCCCAGGCACCAGTGTTTTTTCAAAATCTCCCCTGGTATATCCAGTCACCAGTGGAGCTTGGTAAAATGCAGACTGATTCAGAAGGTCTGGACCAAGGCCTGAGGTTCTGCATTTCTCACAAGCCTCCACATGATGCTGATGCTGCTGCTGCCGCCGCTGCCAGTCCACCCAGCACACTTCAAGTAGCTGGGGACACTCTCTCTTTAGCAGTCCTTGTACATACACCTGCTTTCTCTTTTCTGCTCCTCTTCATTGTGCTCCCAGCAGTCATCCTTCAAAGTTTTATTACCTGCCATCCGGTCTGCAAAGCAAAGGAGCATGCTAATGACCCCAATGTGGTTTCCCATTTTAAAAGCACTTTCTAAAGCTTTGGGATTTGCATTCCACAACAAGGTCTGCAGTTCCTCTCCAAAGGCAGGTTAATCTTATTAAGAGATGATCTGTGGGATCCTCAGTAACAAGGACTCCATGCAGCCTCTTTGTTCTCTTAAGTCTCCATTCTCCATCGCCTCTCTGCACTTGTTTGTCTCACAACAGTCACGCCTGGCGGGTCCATTTGTCTTGCCTTATCACTCCAGGACTACTGCCGATCACTCGTTCAGCTGTGTGCTACAGCTCCTCGGCTGACAAGATAATTACATTCCGGGGCAGACTGGGAGAAAGACAGGTAGTGCTCCAAAATTCCGAAGCCGACTACTAGTCATTGCTGGTGCAGACTTCAACATCAAGCACCTGATCTAATTAGCGCCCTCCCATCCTGCCTGCCTGCTGTGGAATGCTGACAATTGAAAGCCTGAAGGCAAAGCAAATATCAGGCAACCCAGAGACAGACATTCACACTTCCTCGTGCCAGAAACAATTACACATTCTTTCAGGAATCCTGGGTGTCCTAGTAACACAGTCCAACCTGGGGGTAAACTTTTGCATAATACTGGGAGCCCTGCATTTACCGGTAATGAACGTGAGAACCAGCCGAATGAAACCTCACAGGGATGAAAGACCTCACGGGAAGAAAGCCCTCTGACTACCTTCAGAAGAAGGGCTTATTCCAGCGCGAGCAGCCTGCTCCTAGCTCTGGAACAAGCTCACTGCTTGACAAAAGCAAGGTGTCACCAGCAGAGCTATTTTCCTTTGACCAGATAAATAGCACAGTACAGTCCCCGAGGAAAAAAAAAATTTTGACCTCTATGGTTTCACTACTTCCTACATTTCTTTCAAGAGGTAGTCTTTCAGTTTGAAAGTGATTACAGCCACAACCCTTTTTCCTCCTTTCTTTTTGCTTTGGGCACACAAGTGTTCTTTAATTTCTAAGTCCCTGCATATAAATACAAGGCATCATTATTGTGTCTTTCTCAGGAGACTCACCCTTGATGGCTGTTGGCATTTGCACCAGTTCCTGGCAGGGCCTGGCGGAGCAGGGTGAGCACTGGCTTTGCAGTGGAGACCCGTTGTACCACTTATTAGCTCTGTGAATGGACAAGGTTCTCACTTCCCAGCTCAAGCTACAGGTTTAAAAGTTAAAAAAGTCAAAAGAACTGGAGCAGAATGTCAGGGGTTGAATTGTGTTCCCCCTAAAGCTATGGGAAAGCCCTAATGCCTAGTTCCTCAGATTGTGACCTTATGGGGAAAGAGAGCCTTTTGGATATAATTAGTCAAGATGAGATCGCACTGGAGCATGGTGGGCCCTTCGTCCAGCACAACTGGAGAGTACTTAGAAGAAGAGAAGAGACACGGGGACAGAGACACAGGCGGGAGACTACCATGTGGCTGTGGAGGCAGATGAGCGTGATGCACAGTCAAGCCAAGGATTGCCTGCGACCACCAGAAGTGAGGAAGACGAAGGGCAGAGTCTCCCCTTCAGGCTTCAGAGGGAACAGGGCCCTGCCAACACTTACTCTCCATCTTCTGGCCACAGAACTGTGAGACAGTAATTTCTGTTGTTTCAAGCCACCCAGTTTGTGGTACTTGGTTACAGCAGCCCTCGGAAGCGAATACATCAGTCAATATAGGCTTCCTTATGAACCTCCATCAGGCTCGCCTAGGACATCACCAGACCACAACAGCCGTTGCCCATATCGGGCATGTCCCATCAGTGTCCTGGTTCAGAGACCTGGCTCTAGGGCAGTGATGGCGAACCTATGACACGCGTGTCAGAGGTGACACGCGAACTCATTTTTTGGTTGATTTTTCTTTGTTAATGGCATTTAAATATATAAAGCAAATATCAAAAATATAAGTCTTTGTTTTACTATGGTTGCAAATATCAAAAAATTTCTATATGTGACATGGCACCAGAGTTAAGTTAGGGTTTTTCAAAATGCTGACATGCCGAGCTCAAAAGGTTCGCCATCACTGAGTCTAGGGCATGGCAGGAGGGTCCAGCTCTGCTACTTCCTGGCTGGATGACCATGGGCAAGTTAACTAAAGTCCCTGGGCCTCAGTATTATGGCAGTAAAACAAGGATAAGAATGAAATCGAAATAGTAGAGCTTCTTTGAAGGATGAGATAACACTGCTAATTGTGAGTGTTAGCTCCAGTGATTCTTTCCCAGATGGTGGTAAGAGGATCCTGACAGGCACCTTTAGCCCTGTCTGCAGCGTGGGCTCATTGCACCAGAACAGCGAGCTACATGGAACGGAGGAGATAAAGAGCAATGTGGTCCTCTCCCCGGCATTGCCGCTACTTCCCTCAGCTGTGCGTGAGTCCCCATGACAACATACCCTCCAGGAGCTTGGGTTTCGGAAGATGTGTCCAAAGGCAGGAGGTGCTTGGGGATGTCAGGAGGCTTGTGAGGACCTCTGCATCCTGTTATAAGGCCCTCTAAGTTCCTAACTGCAGCTCATGAGGGACCAGCTCCTGGACACAGCCAGGCTCTGAAACCTGAAGATGAGAGTTAACCCACCAGGTAGTGTCAGCAAAGCAGGAAGGAAGGTCACTATCAGGATCTATGCCTTCTATGGGCCAAAGCACCAAAACAGCATCAAAAGTAGCCACGTTTGCCAAGGTCCTCAATCTGAGTCTTTTAAAAGAGAAAGCCAAGCAACAGCCTGCCCACGGCTAGCTGGGGCAGCAGGTGTGTCTGCTTGGTTCTCTGCCCTCAGCCAAGCAGGAGCACACACCTGACAGCTGGTTCTGGCGCTGAACTTGGAGACAGCCTCTGAGAGTCTGCAGGTGTGAATTCAGTCGCTTTCTTCTGTATCCTTTCATGCCTGTCCGCTAAATGACCCCCTGTCTATTTCTTACCCCTCTATCCTTGACAGGAGACTTTTGGACCAAAAAAAAAAAGTTTGTTGTTTTTGTTTTTGTTTTTTGAGATGGGGGCAGAGTGAATAAATAAAAAGGGCTTGATGAAAAAAGTTAAGAAAACTAAAGCAATCAGCCGGAGACAACCTTGCAAATGAGAAAAGCAACCTCAGGAACTCCTGGGTGGCATGGTGGGAACTGGGGGAGAACGTCCATAATTAGGATAATCCATGGACAGATAACAGGGAACTCAAGCCCAAGAAATTCAAGCCCAAGCAGAGGATTTTGCATTTCTCATCAGCTCATGTAACATCGTGTTTTCAGAGCTCACCATTTTTAATATCCAACAGTCATCTTTTATAGTTACAGTGCTATAATTTATCACATCCAGGCATGCAAAAGCATCTTTTTTCTAACATTAAACGTGTTTAATCAGGACAATTTATAATAGCACTTTAGGGATTTAATGAAAGAAAGGCATTTGACACATGATATTTACAGTAATCATAACACTACAAGATTTAAAGTATAATTTTTTACAGTGTTAGATCAGGACGCCAAATTGTCCAGGCTTCTAGTTAGTTATTTGCAATGTTTTGGAGGGGGAAATCAGCATCCAGGAATTAATTAATAGTTTCCCTCTACACAACTGTCAGTGTTGTCACTGGGCACGGCTGCTGGTGGCCAACTCCTTTCTCCCCCGGCTCCAGTGGCAATCAGGAAATACGATTCATGCTAAACCACTTGTCCTAATAGCCAAATGCCAAATGACATACCACATGTAGGACCATAATTATGCTCTAGGAAGCACATGGATTTGGCTTTGTTAACCAAGAATTAACCCCAAAATTGGAGGCCACTTGAATTAGTGCTTATGGAAAATGCCCTTTAGACCTCAGCCTCGGGGATAGCTGGACATTTTTTCAAGGAAAGCAATCTTATGCAACGCTAAGAGCCTGAAATTCTTTTTCAAAAGGATTTAAACCTTTTCTTGTCAAGCTCTAAAGATTCCCTCTGCCTTCTCTTCTGGGACTAGTCACATTTACACACATTCCAGCTCCACTTGAGTGAAACTCAAGTTCCTACTTAGGTATTCCCCGTTAACCACAGGCCTCACCCTTCACGGCCCTTTTGACATGTTTATTTGAAAAGGCAAGTTGATAAACCGGTGCCTTCCCTGTATTTGACAAGTTCTACCTGACTCAGGGAAACAGAGCGGGGCTCACCTTCACCGGGCAGGGATGGGCCGCAGAGAGATGGGAAG
>NW_006293001.1:1351736-1370335 GCF_000327345.1 Myotis davidii | reverse complement strand
CGCCCCCCGCCACCTGCCGCCGCTTTTTAATACAAGAGGCGTAGAAAGCTTGGACTTAATCCAAGTGCCCACCTCTGGCAAGTGGGTGGAACCTCCTAGACCATGTCGCCCTGGCTTCATTTGTTCCTCTCCTTGGTCCTCCTTGTCCTGATTTAGTTACTTACTATCACAACGATGATGAGTGATAACGATTAGTTGTAAATTTGCTTTGTGTATATCCTAAGCCACTTAAATCTTCTGTGGAATAAGAATAGGATATTATGTTTGAACTACAGGAGATGCCCTAAATCCTTCACTCAGAGCTTACTTCTCTTTTCTATGTACAATTTTAATAAATTCAGCCATCTGATTTCACAGCACACAGCAACTTAGAAGACCGCAGCTGACAAAAAGAGTGATTGTTTCTTCTTCACAGCATATTAAGCCGACCTAATAGATGTTGTCGATGCCACAGCAAATGAGTAAATTGGTAGGCAAATGATACCTTATAGCTTAACAAGGAGAAGGAAACCATTTAAAAACAAATAAAAGAAGCAAAAGCATAGCAGTTGGGGCCCACCTGGTATGGGTGTGATCTATCATGGACTTTAGAAGCTTTTAATGATTATAGAGCTATAGGTATTATTGATAAGTATGACTCTCTTCAAGAAAAAGAACATCAAAGTATGTTTTGGAGTCTTTATTTGAGAAAATAGGGGCATGTGCAGTACACTTTAGACAACTTTCTGTTGGCAAATAGTTTTAAACATAAAATTTAAGAGAGGGGTAGTTATCAACAGTCTGGAAAATTCCCTTCTTTGCAATGCCTCATTCCCTGGCCATGCTCAGTACCTGAAGTGTTGAAGAAATGGGTGAGTCCTACTCAGGTGGGAACCACATCTCAGGAGAAGCAATGTAGATGGGGATGCAGTGGTGTAGAGGGAGGATCCGATGCACTCAATACCGCTGGGAAGGGAGGAGGTAACAAGCAGCCAATAATTCACACCTTTTCTCCACCAAGAGATTGACAAACACCCCTGGACTGAATGACTAAAAAAGGGAGCTGATGGCAGTCAAGGGCCCCTGTATACCAAATTTTGGTTTCTGCACTGTTACAAAAAAAGAGAAGATAGTTCCTGATAGTATGTTCAGAATTTTTGGACAAAGACACCCCATGAAAGGAGGATGTTACCTAAGTGTTATTACTACTTAAGACTTGACTCCTGTCATGATATAGATCACAGCCCTAGACCGAGGCCGTCACTGACACTAGATTTCCCAGCAGCGACGCTGGCCAGTCCATTTCCCCCTTTTGCGAAGGTTGCAGGGCTCCACTCTCAGGAGCAACGTCTGTTTGTTTTCAGGAGCCTGTTGCCACAGCCGGTTAAATAAAAGTGATCTCAACCAGCAGGCGGAACCCCACACTTGACATTTCTCAATTAAAGTGAGCAAAGATTGACTTCTTCTTTTTGTTTACAGAATTATGCAAAACTCATTCCTGGAGCTACAGTAGGGCTACTTCAGAAAGACTCTGGGAACATTCTCCAGCTGATCATCTCCGCCTATGAAGTATGGTACTTTACAGTCGGCTTCTTTTTTCGGGGAGAGGGGTACTTGTTGGGTATTCAAAAACTGAGATGTGTTTTAGGCAGTTAACTACACTTCTATTTGTTGGTAGAGAGAACGCTTATCCAGAGAGAAATCTCCTTGCACGAATGTAGCCAAACTATACATTTTGTTCATTCTGTTTGCAGATATTCTTCCTGAGAGGTGAGGCTGAAAGTAGAAAAATCATACACCCGATTATAAAGCTGGGGTTGTTTTTATAATAATAAGCAACAACAAAATTTTAATTCTACTGAAAAGGATCCACGAGTCATACAATTAAGCTCCCTTCTTCTCTGCGTGGAAGAGAGAGAGAGAGAGAGAACAACTTTAAATTGCCAGCTCCACAGGCTTAGTGAGATTACATCATAACTCAAAAAACACAAAGCACACCAGGGACAATGCCCCTTTGTGGACTCTCTGCTTTGGGGAACCAGAGGAATCCTCCACTGGTTTTATAGTTTTGCATATATACACTTTTTTTGCCTTGACTTTGTTAATTAGTACCTGAGAACAGAATTCCTCCCTTAAAGTAGGATATATTCCCACAGAGTTGCTAAGTTCCCTTTCTTTGTTCCCATTTCATAACTCAGTTCATCAGTAGTAGATGGCCAATTGTCAACTCTTTTTGATTTTGGTTCCTAAATATTATCCCCCTTTCTTGCCTTTACTTACAAAGAAAACACACACACACACACACACACACACACGCACACATGCACACATGCACACACACAATGATAAGGACAGGAATGAGACAAGAAAAATTTTAGAAAGCACTAAAGCTCTAATATTTGCTCTAGACAGCAGTTACATAATACCTAAGGAATAAAATTCTAATTTTCGATGTTTTAAAATTACATCTAAATTCCATATGCACTCTGTGCCAATACTTAGCAAATACTGAACCCATGTTCCCCAACTAAGTGACATTTTGGAATCATCTGGGAAACCTCTTAAAAAACAGGTGTGTCCAGATGTCTCTCACAGACGTCTTAGAAGAATTTTAAGGGAAGAATTTTATATTTTGAAAAAAACTCCCCAATTATTTTGAGACTGCCCCATCAATTTTGAAACTCAAAATTGGGAAAAGCAAAATATTCCTTCTCAAATACATTTCTTCAGAGAATTAAATACAGATATGTCCATTAAAATTATAGGATGGGGTTTTTTTCCCCCCTGCACTTATATTCTCAGAAACGTCAGTTTTCTTAGCTCCCATCAAAAATTTATCACCACATTAACTCATGCTTGAAATTCTTCCAAACAGGAAAGCTTGTCAACAAAATACTAAAAAACCTGCCTTGGCTTTATGCAGTAATTAAGAGTTTTAATGTGTCCAATCCAATAAAATCACATAGCAATCCTTCACCGAATTAGAACACACATTTCTCTTTAACCCAGCGTTCTCAAAAGTGCTGTCTACTAGCATCTTCAAAGGAACTAAGCAAAAACAGTGTCCAAAATATATCCCCCTCCTGCCTGCCCAGCCTGGCCCATGTGCTGCTCACTCTGTCAGAGGTTATGCCTCACTATGGTCCCAAATCACTCACATAACTTACAGCGGCGTTGAAATCAAGGCATCACACATTTGAAGTGAATTTCCTATTTTTATTTTACTGTCTCAAAACTACAAAGAAGTGTCTATTCTTCTTACCCAAGCAATCTTGCTCTGGAGTTACAATTGAAACTTCATGATTCTCTGGATGAAGTATGCAGCAGACCTTGGCACTAGTTTAAATTATTTTTCTGTTCCGGTATTTTTTTTTTAATGTATTCTAAAAGGACTTTAAAATGTGGGGATCCTTAGACTGGATTTCTTTCCAGTCTATAAAGAAAAGGGCAGGAATGAGAATATGTTGAGAGAAAACAGGAAACGCTTCTGCCTCACTTCTAGTGGAGCAACGGCAGACAGATTGTGTGTATAACTAATGATTACAAACTTCAGCTCGATATTTTACGGTGCCATGTTGACAAAAAAAAAACCTTAAATACCAGATGTGTGTTAATTTGACTATCATCCGCTAATTTCTTTCCTTCCCTAACCACATAGCACAGTGGTTCTCAGCCTTCTGGCCCTTTAAATACAGTTCCTCATGTTGTGACCCAACCATAAAATTATTTTCGTTGCTACTTCATAACTGTAGTGTTGCTACTGTTATGAATCGTAATGTAAATATCTGATATGCAGGATGGTCTTAGGCGACCCCTGTGAAAGGGTCGTTCGACCGCCAAAGGGGTCGCCACCCAGAGGTTGAGAACTGTTGACATAGTAAAAGTTTCTGAAATACTAATGCTCCCAAGGCAAGTTCCTCTCCTGGCATTTAAACTCCAGCAGGGAAGTGACTTGGTTTGTTTTCTTTCGCCTGGTTCATAGTAGACACTCAACAGTTGAGTGGAGAATATGATAAAATATATAAATAAACATGGATGTCCTTTCTTTGGGAAATTCACATTAAAATATTCTTGGTGAAATTTGCGACGTGATATTTCAATTATATAACACTTAGAATTCCTTCATTTGGGGCAGATTATGTCACCCACTACTCCTAATTGCTGTCATCTACAGACTTTTAGGTCGCATCCCTCATTTCTCACTTAGTGCTTGACTCACTGGGCCGCTCACTCTCTTTAGCACTACTCCTGTCTATTTTTTAAATTTTATTTATTGATTTTAGAGAGAGAGGGAAAGGAAGGGAGGAACATCAACATGTTGTTCCACCCACTTATGTAGTCATTGGCTGACCTCTGTATGTGTCCCAACGGGGGATCGAACCCACAACCCTGGTGCATTGGGACAATGCTCCAACCACCTGAGCTACCCAGCCAGGGCACCCCTGTCTTAATTCTTGATGATTTCTGTGTGTGTGTGTGTGTGTGTGTGTGTGTGTGTGTGTGTGTGAAATCTTTCCCATATCTGGCCTCTCAGTTTCTTAAACTCTGTTCCAACAATTACCCTGTCCCCTTGCCACTTAATTACTTTCTCATGCCTTTCCTTTTTGTCCTACCTTAAACCTTGTCATTGCCAATTACATCTCAACTGCATGCAACCCATCCCTGATTACCACTTCTTATTTTTTTCAACTCACACCTGCTAGTTCCCTTCATATGTCTTTCAACCCATCAGAATCTTTAATTAATTGACCCCTACCCTCTCTTTACAGTTCCTCATCCCCTGATGTTCTCTCTTGCCAGGAACCCCATTTTAAATTCAATCATTATGTTCACTCTTTAGACACACCTTCAACCCCTGTGCTCATTATTGCTTCTTTGAGGTTGCTTGGCCAAACATGGTCCTGATTAAATACAACTCATGACTCTCAGCTGTCACTCATGGCTGAATGGGAATGCAAAAAACATACCATCCTAACCAGTCTCACTTTAAAATCAGGCTTATGGGTGGACCTCAAGCAGGTCCCAGCAACCAGGCTGTATTTCTGTAGTATGCATGCAAGTAGAGATGTCTAAGAAGTCGGTTGATATGTTAGTTGACAATTCAGGAGACTGAACTCTCCCAAACATACTTCACTGGTAGTTTTCTCCTTCTAAACTGATGGTAATTCCATCCTTCCACTTGCTAGAACCAAAAAGTTTGAAACGATCCTTGACCCCCTCTTCTCTGACATGCCAATTTCATCCATCAGGAAATCTTGTTGGCTCTATCCTCAAAATGATTTAGAACTTGATTCAGTCACTGCCTCCTCTACCCTTATCCTGGTCAGAGCCACCATCTTCTTTTTTCACCTGAATTATTGCAAAACCTCCTAATTGCTATCTCCCATTTCCACCTTTTGTTTCCTACATTCTGTTTTCAACAAAACAGCTAGAATATTCTTTTCAAATTATAAAGTCAGATCATATCACTCTTCTGTACATAGCCCTGTTTTCTCATTTTACGTAGAAAGAAAAACTAAATTCTTTCTAACAGCCTACCAGGATCCTATCAGATCTCTTCCTCTCTACCCCATTACCTCTCTGACTTCATCTCCTGTTACTGTCCTCCAACCCTCTCCAAACCCAATTCTCCTTGCTGTTTTGTTCCAAGGGCAAATCAGACATACTCATGTCTTAGGGTCTTTGCATGGACTGTACCCTCTTCCTGGAATACTCTTTTTACAGTATCTGAGTGGCTAATTTCTCCTCACTTCCTTGAAATTCTTAGCAAATCCTGACCACTTTTTAAACATTGCAGCCTACAACCCTACACACGCTCTCTTAATCTTCATTATCCCATTCTAACTTTTTTGCATAGCATTTATCACCTTCTAGAATGCTATATAATTTTCTTATGTATTATGTTGTGTGTTTTTTCTTTTCTGTCTCCCCATACTGGGATAGAAACTATTTCAGTGGGTTTTGTTTTCCAAACACCTAAATCAGTGTTTGGTACATAGTGGACACTCCATAAATATTTTCTGAATGAATAAACATAAACTATATCTAGTTGAAATGAAACAGGTTTAAAGAATATATTTAAATGATAATTTGATAGAATTTAAAATCTTAAGACATGATGGAAATAATCTCTAGGACTGAGAAATGGCACTTTAATATCTGTGCATATTTTGAAAAGTTAGCTTATGTCCACTGAAGGAGTGATAATAAGAGGAAAATAAAAAGGCAGGGAAGAAGAGTAACTTAGAATTTACAGTCAGCAACTTAGAATTTGGAGGAAGACAAAGTAATATTACTATGCAGGTGGCAAAATTTACTTGAGGAAAATTTGAAGCTTAATATGCTTTTGAAATCTGAGCAATGAAGTGGGTATAAGAATTCAAATCCTTTTAGATGAACACAAGTATAACTTAATTCATAATATTTCATAATTTGTTTTATTTTTAATAATTGGGATTTGTCTCCCAAATGCAGACTTTTTAAAATTAAAAATGTTTTTTCAACTACAGTTGACATTCAATATTATATTCATTTCAGGTGTACAGTATAGTGGTTAGACATTTATTTAAGTTACTAGAGGCCCGGTGCATGAATTTGTGCATGGGTGGGGTCCGGCCAGCCCGCCCCCATGGAGTGGGGCCATGGGCATTTGGCTGGCTGACCCTGCCCCTGGTCAGGGTGTTGGGGGCCAATTGTGGGCCGGGCTGGCTGTGGCGGGGGGTGGGGGGGGGAGGAGGCGGGCCTGATTGGGGCCCAGATCTGGCTGGTTGGCTGCCACAGTGCATGTCATAGCCACCGTTTGTTCCGGTCGTTCTGGTCATTCCGCTGTTCCAGTCACTGGGCTTTTATATATATAGATGAGTGATTCCCCTGATAAGTCTACTACCCACCTGACACCATACTTAGTTATTGCAATATTATTGATTATATTCCCAATGCTGCACTTTGCATTACCATGATTATTTTGTAACTGCCAATTTGTACTTCTTGATCCTTTCACCTTTTTCACAAACCCCACACCCTCCTTCCATCTGGGGACCATCAGTGAGCTCTCTGTATTTATGAGTCTCCTTCTGTTTAGTTTGTTCATTTATTTTGTCCTTTTAGATTCCACACGTAAGTGAAATCATATGGTATTTGTCTTTCTCTGTCTGACTTATTTCATTGAGCATAATACTCTCTAGGTCCATCCATGTAGTTGCAAATGGTAAGATTTCATTCTTTCAAGTAATAGTTCATTGTATATATGCACCACTTCTTTATCCATTCATGTATTGACAGACACTTAGTGCTTCCATATCTTGGCTATTGTAAATAATTCTGCAATGAATTAGTGTTTTGAATTTCTTCAGATAAATACTCAGAATTGGACTTTCTGGATTATAGGTAGTTCTATTTTTAATTATTTGAGGAACCTCTATACTGATTTCCATAGTGGCTGCACCAATTCGCAATCCCATCAACAATACACAAGAGTTCCCTTTTCCCATATCCTTTTCCACAACACTTGTTTGTTGACTTATTGGTGATAACTATTCCGACAAGTGTGAGGGGATATCACATAGGTGTTTTAATTTGCATTTCTATAAATATTAGTGATGTTGAGGGTCTTTTTATATGTCTATTGGCCCTCTGTGTGCCCTCTTTAGAGAAGTATCTATTCAGGTCCTCTGCCCATTTTTTTAATTGAATTGTTTGGAGGATTTTTTTTGGGGGGGGGGTATTAAATTGTATAAGTTCTTTATATACTTTGGATATTAACCCTTTATCAGTTGTATCATTAGCAAATATCTTCTTTCATTTGGAAGGCCGTCTTTTGTTCTGTTGATGGTTACTTTTGCAGTGCAAACACTTTTTAGTTTGATGTATTTAGCTTATTTTTTCTTTTGTTTCCCTTGCCCAAGGAGATACAGTGGGGCCTTGACTTACAAGTGTCCCAACTAACGAGTTTTTCGAGATATGAGCCGTCTCTCGGCCGATTTTTTGCTTTGAGTTGTGAGCTAAAATTCGGGTTATGAGCCAGCTTCAGATACCCCACTGCTAGTTGGTGTAGCAAACGTCACAGTGAATGCCACATCAGCCCAGCATCACGTGTCTTACTCGTTCACTTTAAGATTTGACATATGAGTAATTTGAGTTATGAGCTCCGTCACGGAACGAATTAAATTCGTAAGTTAAGGCCCCACTGTATATCCAAAAAATATTACTAAGAGCAATGTCAACAAACTTTTATTTTGTAAGAGAAAGAGGAACAGATAAAGTCTGAATAGTAACACCAACTTTACCCAAACCAACAGGTCTCCCTCTGCCTTTTTTGACATTTTTCCTCCTAAAAAACCTTGCCTTTATCTCCCCCTCTGGTATAACCTACATGCTTCATATCTAATCTTCCTCTCTTAGATCTATGTCATCACAATACCAACCAGCCCCGTTCCTAACCCTCATGCCTCAGGCAAGGATGAAGGCATCAACATTCTAGCTTTCTAGACACAAGCCTTCCAGGCAACTCCCTTATAGCTATCTTTTCTGTAGATTGAGCCCTTGCTTAACAGCTGCCAGTAATGCTTCCCATGGGTCTAAAACTCATCTCTCCAAACTGCAGGGCTCTTTGTTGTCTGGTGTCTCTCAGAACAGTTGGAGTGTTGACTTGGCCTGAGCCCCTTTGTCTTCATTCTATCTCATTCCTGGCTTTGAGCTTTCTCTTTTCTTTGCTTTCCTTATTTTTAAATTCTCACTCGAGGATATATTTTTAATTGATTTTTTTTAAGAAGGAGAGAGATGCCCTAGCCAGTTTGGCTCAGTGGATAAAGCATCAGCCTGTGGACTGAAGGGTCCCAGGTTCAATTCTGGCCAAGGGCACATCCCCGGGTTGTGGGCTTGATTCCCAGTAAGGGACGTGCAGGAGGCAGCCAATCAATGATTCTCTCTCATCATTGATGTTTCTATCTCTCTCTCCCTCTTCCTTCCTCTCTGAAATCAATAAAGAAATTTTTTTTAAAAAGGAAAGAGAGAGACACAGAGAGAGAGAGAAGCATTGATGTGAGAGAGAAACACCAGTCTGTTGCCTCCCATCCTCACCCCGAACCTGTCTCTTGGTGTATGGGAGAAGGCTCCAACCAACTGAGCCAGCCAGCCAGGGCTGAGCTTTCTCTTTTCTGACCCCCTAGCTGAGATACTATTGTCAAGGATTAGTCTTCTAATACTTCAGCCTTCACCGATCACCCTCTTTTCTGAACTGTCCCAAACTCTCATTTGTATTATACTATTTTTTTAAGTTAATGCACAATGACTGACATTGTATGTTACCTGCTTCACTTGGTTTCATCTTGTTGTTTTCAGTAAGATGATAATCATTTTGAGGTCAAAAATCTGTACTTATACTCATTCCCCCACCTTGACTCTACACTAAATGTAAAATAGGACTCGATAAATTCCAATATTGCTTTCAAGACACAGTTTCTCCCCCAGTTTAATATCTCTAAAATTGGGATGCGTTTTATAATTAACTAGAGGCCCAGTGCACGAATTCATGCACAGGTGGGGTCCCTCTGGGTGGCCTGCAGGGATCGGGCAGAAACGTACAGCCCGATGCTGCCTGCAGCTCCTACCTGTCACTCCCACTCATCCCGGCCCCCCTGTGCCTGCTGCGGGCTTGCGCCCAATCAGTCCCAGGAGAGGCTCATGTTGCCACAGCAGTGCTCACCAGCCATGAACCCTGCATCTGGCACCCTCCCAAGGGGAGTGGCCTGCACGATCGGGCTGAAACCAGCTCTCCGACATCCCCCGAGGAGTCCCAGATTGTGAGAGGGTGCAGGCCAGGCTGAGGGACCCAACCGGTGCATGATCAGGCCGGGGAGGGGTCATGGGAGGGCTCCAGGGTGTATCCAGCCCATCTTGCTCAGCCCCTATCAGCTGAACCCCAGCAGCAAGCTAACCTACCGGTCAAAGCATCTGCTCCCTGGTGGTCAGTGCACATCATAGCAACTGGTTGACCAGTTGATTGTCTGTCCCCTGAGTGGTTGAGCAGCCTTAGCATATCATTAGCATAGTACACTTTGATTGGTTGTTTGGGTGTTCTGCTGTTCAGTCCATTTGCATATTACCCTTTATTATATAGGAATATTAATTATGCTTTGATTGGTTGTTCGGTTGTTCTTCCATTCAATCTATTTGTGTATTACCCTTCTATTATATAGGATTGTGTCTTACAAATGCTGTCAGCTGGACAGAAGTCACACCTTTGTTTTCATTTCCTGCACAAGTGTGCACTTGGCCATAACTGTATATATTGTTATTCAATTTGTGAAGTGCACTCTTTGTACTATAAATGTTGAGAAAAATTGCCATTAAAAAACACCTTCAAAATTATACACTATGATTTGATATTAAACTGAAAAGTTATTATATATGCAGAAATGTACCAAAACAGAGCTTCAGGGTATAAATTTGATATTAAGGAAGCAAATAGTCATTGTTGGAGGAATGATTGCAATTCTGTATTCTTTGCAAAGCAACAACCCACTTCTTTATGGGACCTGAAAAATGATGATACAAGAAAAGGAAGCTGTTGTTACATTTTGTTGCTGAGTACAAGTGAAAGAATTGCCTCTTATATGTCAAACAATGCAGCTCAGGGCTGGAGAATTTGCCAGATCCCTCAGAATGTATAAAATAATTTTCAAAGCAATGATAGACTGATGGCATTGATTCATATATTGTGCAGAATGATTCCGAGGTATTTTATTATAGTTTGTTATAAAATAATGTGTTTCATAATTAATAGCATCTTAGATTTGATAAAAATACGATTGTGTGTGTGTCTTGCTCACTTGATTAATGATACTGTGAATTTCTTTTATACACAGTTTAATTTTATTCATTTGTAGTTTAGTAAATACAATTCTCAGATTCTCTTTTTGGCTGTGTTTTCTGGTTGTGACTTCATCTAACTCTTTATGTCTTAATGAAAGGAACTCCGGTCTGAGGTGGAACTGGAAGTATTAGGAGACACAGAAGGGCTCAACCTGTCATTCACGGCTATCTGTAACAACAGGTCCTTCCCACAGCAGAAGAAATGCTCCCACATGAAGGTGGGAGACACGGTAGGTACATGACCAATAGACGGTCTGAAAAAAATACTCAGACAAGTCAGAAGTTACCTTCATGCACTGAAGCTGCACTTCCCCTTTCAAGAATTTTCAAAGATTTCCTAATAAATGCTTCTTGGCAAAGATGATCCCCATGTGGCTTTGTTTCCCCCCATACATTTTGGTGGCTAGAAGAAGATAATTAGTATTTTCTTTTCCAGGCTTCATTCAACGTGTCTGTGAGTATACCAAACTGCGACAGAAAAAGCAGGCACATTATCATAAAGCCTGTGGGGCTAGGGGACATCCTAGAAATACTTGTCACTCCAGAATGCAACTGTGAATGCCAGAAAGAAGTGGAAGTGAACAGCTCCAAATGCCACAACGGGAACGGCTCCTTCCAGTGTGGGGTGTGTGCCTGCAACCCTGGCCACATGGGTCCTCACTGCGAGTGCGGGGAGGACGAGATGAGCACAGATTCCTGCAAGGAGGCCCCGGATCACCCCTCGTGCAGTGGAAGAGGCGATTGCTACTGTGGGCAGTGCATCTGCCACTTGTCTCCCTATGGAAACATTTATGGGCCTTACTGCCAGTGTGACAATTTCTCCTGCGTGAGACACAAAGGGCTGCTGTGTGGAGGTAGGCTATATCTAAATCCACCTTACTCTGCGGCTGAGCAAGTATTAAGGAGGGGCTCTTCCTCCTTTGATCCTTCCACAGTTGCCTGGGCATAGTAGGTGCTCAGTAAATATTTGCTAATCAACTGAATGGGTTCATCTTTAGACCAAAGGTAATGATTTTTTTTTTCTGGCTCTTACATTCATTTGGAGTGAGATCTCTGCCAACTCAATTTGCATGTTTATTATTATTTCCGTAAGAGTAAGTAGGTAAAAGATGGAAATGCCTTCTCTTTGGTTGTTACACAGATTCCACAAAACTGCATGTGATTTGAACTCCATTATCATCCAGACTCTTCTGGATCAGATTGCTGGGCATCTTACTCAACTCTTAAACATTACTTTGGAAAAATTAAAAGCAAGGCTGCTTAAGGAGCATAATGCCAAGGACAAAGGATGCACAAAAACTAAATGGACTTTCAGGGCCTTCATTCACTTTCACAAATATTTATTGAACATCTATTATGTGGTAGATACAAAATTAGGAATGGGGTATAATAAAGATGAATAAGTACAATAAGGTTATGATAGGGTAAAAATGAAAATTACAGAAATTTTTGAAATTGAGAAAATTTTAAAATAGCAGAAATACTTGTTTCATATCTTTTGTAGATGTATAATCACTTTAAGAATATATTATACCACATATAACATGACTACTACATAATCATCCTGATGTATATACATATATTTAAGTATAATCTATTAAGACAAGAATGACAAATGTGTTTATATACTTTAAAATGATATAAATTTGTGTTACAGTTGAAATAGTAACTGCTGAACTTAAGCTCTCATGGCTTCCTTTTTCACATTGTCTGAGCAGGCAGCTTTTCAAAACAGAAAGCCATTATCTTCAAAGAAAACTAAGCAAGTTATGTTTTCAAAACCACAGGGTCAGGAACATATAAAAGAGACTAGTTTTCAGGGGAAAAGCCCTGAGAAAAGAAGCCTCAAAGAAGCCTAAGTTCTTT
The DNA here is from genome assembly GCF_000327345.1 of Myotis davidii. Taxonomy (NCBI): domain Eukaryota; kingdom Metazoa; phylum Chordata; class Mammalia; order Chiroptera; family Vespertilionidae; genus Myotis; species Myotis davidii. Next base: position 1,357,618 of record NW_006293001.1, on the reverse strand, counting down.
GAAAACCATGTGATTCCCTTAGAAGTGTACCTATTTTTCCTTTCTTTGCTGCTGCTGTTACTAGCAATAGATGTCTCTGCGGCTGCCTTCTTTCTTCCCTTTGAGAGTGAAAAATTTAGGGTCTGTCTAGATTGGGACACATTTCTCTTTCTTTTCATTGAAAGGTGTATTCCCTTACTTAATGGGTGTGTTTCCAAACCCACAACAGTTGGTTTCTTTTCACAAGATGCACACAGGACACAGTCTAAAGCCAAAGACCATCACCATGTCTTGGAAGGAGTATTTTCAGCAGAACCCCAGACTGCATTCCTACTAGACATCTTTTGATAAAATATGTGCTCAAAAAATTTGAAATTACCTTTCAAAAATCATTAAGTGTAAGCTAATACAATGTAATAGCAATGCTAACCCCACCTATATTTCACCTTAAATCTTAGATCGAAGAGATCGAGAAGAGTAATAATTGCTGCACTGTGTTCAGCAACAGTTCTTCCAGCGTCTTGATGGGTTTTCATTTTGTTCTGTATCATGCCTGCAAACAAAAAGAAACTAAAAAAAAATTTTGACTTGGTCTGTGCATTATAGTTCACAAGGTCTGACAACAGTACCTCCCTCTGTATCAGATACAGTGATTGCTAAAGAAATTCTATTTAGAAAATACAATTAATTCTTCAGTTGGACTCGCAGAACTTCATCAATGCCAATTGCCTTCATACTTTGGGGTACTTTATGATTCTCAACCATTACTGTTTCTGGAAAGCTATTTGGTTTTTTAGTCACATCATAAAGGATGTTTGTTACTCTATTATTAGTAATTTCCCTTATAAAAAGGGATACTAAAATTAAGTACAATTATTCAAATTCAACAAATAATTATGGAGTACCTACTATGTGCCTGGCCTTGTGAATGGACGCTCTGTTGTTTGTAACAGAGCCCTGAATATGCTATAGCTTCACTTGTGTAGACCTCCCTTATTTTACAACTGCTATGCTCTGCAATGGGCTGCTTCTCTGAAGGCTACTGTCACAATGTTCTTTTTCCAGCCCCTTTTCTCATCCATCTGTAAGCCCTCACAGATACAGAACGCCACTGATTTCTTTTCTTGCCCAAATTCCACTAGTCTTTTGTATTTTGATTCTAGGAGATTAGAAACTCTAATGATATTATAGTAAAAAAAAACAACAACTTCCTGCCATTATGCACTTATAGTTATCAGCCAACAGCATTCCAGAAAGATCCATTCCTCCAAAAAGAGCCTGATAAATTTTTCTTGATTTTTGGTTATCATCTTTCTTCTACATGAAGCCATTATAAAGTTTTTGTTGTGGTCATGGTATGAACAGGTATTTAAGATAATTAGTTGTAGTGAATATCAATTAGCAACTTTTGTGAGTAGGGAATGGTTCTGGAAGGCCCCCAGAAAGGAGGGTTTCTTAACTCTGAGCAGAGCTCTTGAAAGGCTTTCTAAATCTCTGCCAGCCGAATCTTACATGTGATGATATACGTGGGCATTCCCAAAGCCTTTGGAGATGCACATTTCACTTGACAGCATTTATAAATCATGTTAATTTTTCAGGATAAACTTCACTATAGAAATCTTTCCCTATCATGAAAGTAAATTTCTTCTTTTGCTGAGGAAGAAACAAAAAGCAATTGCAGTTTAGAGGATAACTTACATATAAAAGTTAAACTAATGGTTTGGCCTAAATCACCTAACTATTCTTAGCTTTGAATTAATTAGTTCAATTATGAATTAAATAGGTTATGAAATGCAGTTGGAGTATGTCTTAATGTCATGGATCCAGCTAAATTTCATCTCTTAATCTTTCACTAGAGAAAGATATGCATTTTAGTGTGTATATAGATCTATAAATATGCTAATATATTATATATATTTCAACTCTTATCTTTCATTGGAGACATATGTGTCTTTTTTGTGTGTATATATGTTTATGCATATATCAGAATCCAACTTCCAAATTTTTGTGGCTGTCTCCTTTGTTCTATGATTTACTACTTCATATCTCTTATGCTTAACGCCAGGTCAGCATGGGAGGCACCAAAAAACACACAAGCTCATTATAATAAATACTTCATTTGTCACTTTATAGTATTTCATATGGTATTATGTGGCCAGATCCAAATGGAGGTTTTCAGGACTGGATGAGCTGCTTGCCTCCAGCCTCATTCTTCAATCTGACTCTGCCCTGCGCTTCTGCAACATCCTCTCATTCCCCTCTTACCTCGGAAAGCATCCTTTTCTCTGATTGCATTTTAAATTCTGATGCTCTCCAGGGATTGTCTCACTCCATCTGCATCCCCTAGATGATCTCCCCGATTCACAACAACTACAACTGCCATCTAGCTTTAATGGATCCCAATCGCACGCTTCAGGTCCATATACATACATACAGTTGACCCTTAAACAACACATGCATAGGTCTATAAATACTGTAAATGTAATTTCTCTTCTTTATGATTTTCTTAATAACATTTTATTTTCTCTTTATGTATGAATACACTATATCATACATATCACATCATACACAACAATTGTTGATCGACTGCTTATGCTATCAGTAAGGTTTCTGTCTAGTCAACAGTCGGCTATTAGTGGTCAAGTTTTTGGGGAGTCAAAAATTATAAGCAGATTTTGACTGTGTGTATATGGGGGGGTCAGCACTACCCCTAACCCCCATTTTGTTCAAGGGTCAACTGTATTCAGCTGCCTACTAATATGTCACACAGGTTGCTCATACTCAACAGAATGAAAAATGAACTCATTTTGTCCCCACGCAAAACTTCTCCTCCTCCCCAGCTTCTGAGCAAACTGTTCATTCAATAATGAAGCACTACTCTATGCCAGGCACTGGGGATAAGACAGAGCATGAGCTAGTTTCCATTCCAGGTCAGTGAAAAGCCCCACCATCCAGCTAGCAGCCCAGTCTGGTCACCTGGGGAGGATTCTATCTCTTCCCTTCCTCTTCCACCCAGCACCGATCGCACCCACACCCTAACAATTGCCTGGTTGCACACCCTTTCCTCTCCATTCCCAAAGATGCAGGGTCTCATATCTTCCCAACTGGTTTTCCCGTCTCTAGTTTGCCCTGCTCTGCTGATGCCAGGACATTTCTAGACACATATCTATCTGTTCAGGTCTCTCCCCTACTTAAAATTCCTTAACTTTTGGGACAAAAGTTTTTACTTTAGTCCATAAAGCTTTCCATGATGTGATTTCTGACTTTTTGCAGACCTTTCCCCCCTCCCCTCCTGCCACACCTTGGGCTCTATCTATGTGAAACTACCTTGGGTATTAAGCAGGTCACAGGATTACACACTTCTGGTGTTAACCTGTTTTCTCTGCTTAAAATGTGTGTCATTGTCTTCTATCTTCCTTCTACCTTTATCTTTCAAAGTCAGCTCAAACATCACTTCCTCTAAAAACTTCCCAGAACTCTAGTCTAATTTGGAAACTCTTCCCCATGAGTATAACAATGATCATATTGTATTGTATTTATTAGTAGTTGTATTTATTTGCCTGTCTCCTAACACTAGACCCGTGGTCAGCAACCCGCGGCTCGCGAGCCACATGCGGCTCTTTGGCCCCTTGAGTGTGGCTCTTCCACAAAATACCACGTGCAGGCGCGCACGTACAGTGCAAAGTTGACTTAAAACTTTAAGTAAAGTTTATTAAGTTAATTTTAGGAAACGTTGTGGAGTGAAAGAAGATGTAGTGTCGAGGATTGAGAAAGGTATGTTGAGATGATTTGGACATATAGAGAGGATGAACAAAAGGAGATAGACGAAACAAGTATACAAGACGAGTGTGGATGGGAGAGTTGGAAGGGATCGACCTCAGCAAACGTACCTCAATCAGATTGAGGATGTTTTTAGCAAAGGCCAGCTTAGGAGTACCCTGATTAAGTTAATAACAATGTACCAACCTATATAGTTTAAGTTTAAAAAATTTGGCTCTCAAAAGAAATTTCAGTCATTGTACTGTTGATATTTGGCTCTGTTGACTAATGAGTTTGTCGACCACTGAGACTATAAGTTCAGTGGCCTTGTCTTATTTAATTTTGTATCTTCATTCCTTATACAATATTGGGCACATGATATATGCTCAATTAAAGTTTGTTAAATAAATGAATTTGTTGAGCACTCACTATATGTCCGTAGGACATCCAATGAGTGAATGCAGAGCCAGGAGGTTGACACATTGTCTCACTGAGCACAACCATTAGAAGTAGATCTTATTCTTTCTATTTTACAGATGAGGTTTTCATGATCATCGAGATTGAGGGTTGTAAAGATGGGGTATTGTCCAGGTCTGTCTTGTATCTTTCTCTTATGGCACCCAAATTTAAAGGAAAATATTATAAAAGCAATTATCTCCTTTCACCTGGCTATGAATTCTCTTTGACAACATCAGGTAAGCAAGCTGGTCTTCAGTTGAGAGACCAGATCAATAAATAAATACAATTAGCAAAATATATGTCATAAAATATATTTATACTCACTCCCTTCCCTCCCCCTGGACACACTCACTTTTTTTCTCATTTTTCCCCCACATCATTTTGACGGTGTTTAAAGGTAAACAGGAAAGATGGTGCCCCAAATCAGAAAGTGGTTTTGACCCTAAAAAACAGCGTTTTGCTTTACAGATAACGGCGACTGTGACTGTGGCGAGTGCGTGTGCAGGAGTGGCTGGACCGGCGAGTACTGCAACTGCACGACCAGTACGGACTCATGCATCTCTGAAGACGGGGTGCCCTGCAGCGGGCGAGGCGACTGTGTCTGTGGCAAGTGTGTTTGCACACACCCCGGAGCCTCAGGACCGACCTGTGAACGCTGTCCTACCTGTGGCGATCCCTGCAACTCTAAACGGTAATGTCTCTACCTTCTTCAGTCCCCTTTGTCCATATATTTCCTGATGATCAAAGTCATAGTGACATTTTATAAACTCAGACCTCAGATTGTTTTGTCGGATTTGGTCTCCACCAAGTATCCACCTGCAAGTATCACACAGGCCTGCAAGGCCCCTGTGATCCTCAGCCTGGGACGCCAGTCCTTCGCTTGCCTCTTTCTAGGTCCTGATTACCCAGGACCACAATGTCGCATTTCTGCTAGAAAGCAGCAGGGGAAGCTGAGCTGATGTCTCACACTGATGATATCAGATCACCTCTCAGTTACAAAGCCAGCCACACCTAAGGAATGCCCTGGCGGTAGACTGACGACACCCACATTCAGTATTTTTTCAGGGGAAACAGATAAACTTCTTTCTTATCTAGAAGTTCAGAGCCTGACCTGACTGATTCATTCCTATCTATAGACCCATGAAAGCAAAGAGGCAGAAGCACAATCTTGGCTTTCAATTTTCGTCCTTCTTTACCACTCATGCTCTTTGGCTCCTCCCTTTGGTTATCATTCTGCATGACTATTGGGTATTGTGTTATCTTTTATACCACATGAACAACAACAACAAAAAACAAAAACACATTTTCTTATTTTCCAGTAAAGAAACTTTCTTTGGTTGATAGCTAGGTTTTTTTTGTTTTGTTTTGTTTTTTTGGGGGGAGAGAGGGAGCGAGAGAGAATCATAGATGTAAGAGTGAAACATTGATGGCTACCTCCTGCACACCCATTACCAGGGATCAAGCTGAAACCTGTGCATGTGCCCTGACTGGGAATTGAACCTTTCAGTACACGAGACCATGCCCAACCAACTGAGGGCTGACAGCTAACTTCTTCATGGAAGTGGGACATTCCTAGGTTAAGTGAAACAAGTCTCCAAATTGTCTGTGTTAGGACATGGCTGTGCACGATGTATTTTGCAGCAAACATGCTTAAACAGCTCATATTTTCATTAACTTTGCTACCA
>NW_006293001.1:1345243-1351682 GCF_000327345.1 Myotis davidii | reverse complement strand
TGTGGTATTTACGTTAGTCTTAAGATAAGTCCATTCTTCCATTTATTCACTCATGCATTTATTTATTAAGTAGGTATTAAGTACCTCCTCTATGCCAGAAATCATGCCAGAATCAAATGGGTTGTATTCAAATGGGCATGCAGCGATGACAGAACCTGTTATAGTTTCTACCATTACAGGTGCTGAGAATCTAGAGGGAAAGACAGATATTTTTAAAAGTAATGATAATGAGTGTACTACAAATATCAGGGGAAATACTTTGTAAAAGTATATGATTGTCTAACCACTATTCTGTATATCTGAAACTAACAAAAATATTATTGTAGGTAAACTATAATTGAAAAATAAAATTTAAAAAGAGCAAAAATAGTTATGATGATATCTGGGCTGACAGTTACAAAAGGAGCTATAAAGGGTGCTATATGGCAGGAACTGTATGTATGACAGGAGATAGGGCCCCCAGACTAGTTTGGGCAGCCATCAGTGAGATGCCCAAAGGCATAGAGGTTCTAAGGGCTTCCACAATCTCCAGCAGTCCCCTGCAAAGCCACTGCAAATAAATATATAACATAGATAAATGCAATATGCATGCAATGCACGGAAACTCTCAGACAAGACTTCTATCCCCACTCCCACATAGATTACTTCTTAAGCCTTTCCTTCAGAGGAACTCGGAGACTTCTACTACAAGGGAACTGCCTGGGCAGGGTCATGGAAGACTTGTCCGAGGAAGGAGGTTTCAGCTGAGATGTGACAAGGCATGGGTGGGGGTGGGGAATGTTTCCAGCACTTAGAAGAGTGTACACGTCCGTGGCCAGAGGAAGAGAGAGGCACCATGATGTTAAACCCACAGTAAGGCAACATTTACTGTTTTGGGTTACTCCAAACACAATCTGTTTGTAGTGATTTTCAGCACAAGATAAATTCAGGGTCAAAGTTTTACTTTGCTATATAGACATCATGACAATGGCTTAATTCCTGGGCTATGCTTTGGGAAATACACTTTTCTATAAGTATCAATCTTTTATTCAAAAGCCTGCATTAATGCGCATCCAGTCTACAATCCTTACCTTTTGAAAATATCCCCATCGAGGCTTGGATGCATTCAAAAGAGTTATAGAAAAGTGAATCTTTAAAATAGTCATTCATGACATAGATGACTTCTTGTTAAGATACAGACCATTTTTGTTAAGAAATTCAGCCTTTGTCTACCCTTTAATTATATTTTAGCAGCCTAAACCCTTCCCAGGAAAAATATAAAATGAAAACATAGCGAAATCAAATACCAAAATAATGGGGGGGGGTTGTTGACGTTTATTTTTCTAACTTAAACAATCATTAAAGATAATGGGATAGTAGCTATGATCAGGGCTGGCTCAGGGAACATTGATTACTGAGTGGAATTCAGCATAAAGCAGTTTCCTCTTGGACATCACCCAACTACCTTCTGAAAGTAACCAAAGACACCGTCCTCTCTGAGACACGCCTTTAGCATGTACCACAGTAACAGCATTGAGCACTATCCCAGCTGCCAATATGAACTGATAAACTGTTGACTAATGTTCCCAGGAGCTGCATTGAATGCCACCTGTCGGCAGATGACCAGGCCCGAGAAGAGTGTGTTGACAAATGCAAACTAGCTGGTGTGACCATCAATGAAGAAGAAGGTTCTGCTTGTCTTAAATTGCTTTCCTTTTCTTTGCGTAGTTCTTGAGAGGCACAAATCTGTGGTGGGCTTTCCAATAGCTGGGCTTCATTTGTACCGGGCATTCGTTGCCTCATATTAGTTATTAAGGGGAAATGTATTCCATAAGGCTAAAAACCTGGTGGTTGGGGATACAAGACATTTAAAGTCACGGCTATTATATTTGACGTCACTGTGGGCAAGTTCACCGCTCCTTAACACAGCGGTTCTCAACCTGTGGGTCGCAAACCCTTTGGTGGTCGAACGACCCTTTCACAGGGGTCGCCTAAGACCATCCTGCATATCAGATATTTACATTACGATTCATAACAGTAGCAACATTACAGCTATGAAGTAGCAGGGAAAATAATTTTATGGTTGGGTCACAACATGAGGAACTGTATTTAAAGAGCCAGAAGGTTGAGAACCACTGCCTTAACAGATACAACTGTAGAGAATTCCAGAACGCTATATTGTTTGAATTAGAAGGAAGAAAATTGAAGAAATATCTAAATGTTAACCCCCAAGCCTGAAATTGTCCCCTACTATCCAACTGCTGTATTTCAAAATAGGACAAAGCAAGGTATACGATGGGCTTCCTGACAGAGCCCTCAGACACTGGGCAGTTTCTGATTAGTGGACTGATTTTCTTCCTCTCCCCTCTGTATGCTCTTACTCCCAATTTCCAAATATGGGCTCCACATGATCATCTTTAATTCCCTGTTGTCCCACTCTCAAAATATGAGAAGGGCCTGTTACCTTTAACTGCTTAGCAAGCCCAGCTCTTGTTTTCACCTGTCATTTTAAAACATAATTACTTAAAATTATATCTTTCCTCATGGCAAATTGACATCTCAAATATTCAAATGGGTTGTATTTTAGCTGGGAAAAATAATTTGTGAACAGTAAGACAAAGAAGATGACTGACTCCTCCCAAAAGGACAGTCTGGGGGGACTGGTGTTTCCCCCACCACACACTCTGCATTATCATGCTGCTCAGCTGAACGGCTGCTCTGCACACTCTACAGACGCCAACAAGATGCATCCCAGGCGAAGTGGTGTAATCAAGACAATAATTCATGACATGCTAGGATATGTGTCTTGAATAGATGGAATCAAAATACCAAAATTAATCCATTTCCAAGGAGGAATAAGTTAGTGAAATTTACTTTTTTTTTTTGGAAAATTACCTACATTGTTTCAAACTTGAGATCTCTGACTGTGCACCGTTGAATAACCCTAGGTGGAGGGGCATGATCGGTGCTCATAAAACCCCTCGTCTGTGTTTTTTCTGGTAACTAAAAAAATATGCCAAATAGCCGCAAATTGGACAAAACGGTGTATACCTTACACCAACCCGAAGGTGAGATGCTGTGAAAGCACTGAGGAAAGCGGCATTTGGGGGCTGCCCGCATTAGTAACTAGTACAAATCTCAGCATATCCTCCTGGCTTCATTTCACACCAACCATCTGGGATATTTACCGGATATTTCCAAGAAATGACTAAAAATTGCAGAAAATGCCTTGCAAATGACTAGAACCCTATGCAGGAGCAGCCGGAGAAATCTAATGTGCTGAGGGGAAAAGGAGAGTGAGCCTTGGAGTTACCATATTTAAATACACAGTTTTCTAAGTACATTTTCGTACGTGCTTAGATTTGAGGGGAAGACTACATCTCAAGTGGCATTTAAAATATTTGCATTATTATTTTTTGTGTACTCGACTACATTATCTTCAAAAGAGGGGAATGCAACTATTTCTAAAATTAAAAACAATAATTGCATTTCTAATACCATTGAAAAGCACTAATCTCAATGAATTTGAGAAAAATGTGTATTTGTTAACCTGTGAGTTAAAAAGTCATTTTTCTAACGAGCCTGTTATAAGTCTATTTCAAGTTACTCACCCAGTTATGTTATTGATCATATCACCTTGAAATTATCACAACATACTTGTTCTTCCACGGGGTCTTTATCAGCCCTTCCTTCCCCAACTAGGACAGGGAGGGTAACGTAAGTATAACTTTATCATCCAAATAAATTGTTCCCCAGCTGTGCTGTCGTGAGCATTTCCAAGGACATGCAGTTCAATTTCATTCGACCCATTTTGCTGAAAGAGACATTATTCATCTACCCCAACAGTCATGTACTCAGAGCTTTGTTGCTCAAACCGTGTTCCATAGGACACTAATTCCCAACGTGTTACATGGGGAACTACACACCCATGGTCATATGCATTTTGGAAATGGGAAGCTATACCTTTTGTTTCCTTAAAGAACTCCTGAGAGTTCCTCTGCACATGACATTAAATGTACGTTGCAAATTGTCAGGAGAGGCAAAGGGAGGTTACTGTATTTAAATACACTGTATGTTAAGTACGCAGTTAGCGACCACAGAAGCCGTGTTTTCTGCTTGGGAAACTGTTTCCTCTGAGAACTACTGACGTGGCCTCGGAGCAGAGGTCTTAAACACACAGTTATCTTGATTCAGTGGTGCCGGCGGTTTTGTTTTCCACATTTTTCCTACACCCCAGGCTCCTCACCCCATTCTCACATTTCTTCCTTTTCTAAGTATGATTTCATGGACTGCCTGAGATCTTATTTTCCTTGTATTATTCTAGCACAGCGCTGCTGACACTCATAAAGGTGGGGGGAGAAGAAAGGTCCATTTCTTATGAACAACAAAAGAAAACCTTAGCAGCTAATTATGCAAATCTCCAGCCCAAGCTGGACCCTTTCACTGCACATTCAATAATACCATTTTAATACCCAAACACTGTGAAGCGGGCCAAGTCTAAAGTCATCACCGTCATGAAAAGGACTGGTGAAGTAATTAAAGCAAGAAGGGAGTCATGACTCAAAGGTCATATTAGCAGTTCCATTAAAACTTAAATAATCCTGGCCAAGTAAATTAAGCCTCCCTGTGCTTCGATGTAGCTATTTAAAAGAAAATAAAAAAGCAGGATTAATATTACTGAAAGGAGTATTATAAGCTATCCACATATTTTCTACCTGAGAATAAAATGTTCCATTAAGTAAACTCAAGAGGAACAGAGTGGGTTTGCGCTGTGGTGGTGGAGAGAGGGAGGGAAGGAGAAAAACAGTCCGACAGGAAACGGCATACTCCCCAAGGCTGGATGAATCCTAGTTCACCGAATGGTGTGGCAGAAGGATGTGTGTTGAAGGCCATCGAAAAATAACCAAAGTATGAATTCTATACAGACAGTTCTGTTGGTATCAAACATAGGAAATAACACAAATTTCAATATCAAGTGTTGCCCAGAGGTTCCCAAACCTCTTAGTTAGAACCACCTTATTAAAAATACTATCAAGCAACTCACTCAAATACAAATGCCTGTGTATACCAATGACCTCCCAAATCAGAATGGCCAAAGGCAGGGCCCTGAAATCCATATTTCCAGAACTCACAGGTGATTTAGACAATCAAACATTTAGGAATGACCAAATTCGAATGATTTGTAATTAGATTTCTTAATATTCCTGTGTGCATAGATGCTTCTAATGGATTCAAAAACACCTAAACCTATCATTGAAATCTTAGTAATAATGCTAAAAGTTTTACTAGTCTCTGTTTTAATAGGTAATACAGGCATGCTTCTCACAGACCCTAATGTGAGATTTTTATCTTAGAGATTGAATGAAAAACAGCTTATATATTTCTGTCTTTCTGAGTAAGGCAATGCTGAACAACAACAACAAAAATCCTATTACTTTTTTTTTGTTAGAGTCAGAGCAACACATATAGATTGTTTCATTAAAACCTTCTTTTATATTTAAGCCACTGAGAAAAGTTATAGTCTAGCAAGAGTACATCCAAGATTTTCTGGGACAGTCCCATTTTAATATTCTGACCCACTGAGTCTTAGTACACTAAGACTGGATTTGTTTTTAAATTTTAGGTTAATAACAAACAATCATTCTATTTACATGTTTCTGTAAAAGTGTTTGTAACTATATCAGTAAAAAGTCTCCAACTTGTAAGATAGGACAACTTGAAGCAAGTTGTGTTTTAGTTGGGAAAATGCTACATAATTTTGGCATAGATGCAGGACTAGAATCTCTGATAAATAGTATTTACATCTCAGATTGACCATTTTACTGTATTTCCAATTTCTGATATGACATTCATTTTCTGCTTCTTGAATAAGCTCAGCAAGAAAATAATTTCTATTTGGAAAAGATTTAAGGAAAAATTGATTTTTTTTTAAATTAAGAAAGGGGCTATGCTGAAGGGTCAGTCAAACTGTTATCCTTGGTTCTTTTTATCTGAGCTTTACCTTTATCTTGCTGGTCCCTGAGCTACATAACAGTCTCTGTTTCCTGATATTAATATATATTTATTGTTGTGACACGGCGTGGCCAGCAATCCTCACTAGGGCATTGTGAGAAAGCCCCTCCCCCAACCCCTTAGAAGTATCAGTATCAGTCTGGACTGTGCAGTCTCTTTCTGAAATGTAATCTAGGCTTCCTCCCAGATGCTCGCAGCCAAGGAGAACATAGAACCCCCTCATTACCATAATCAGGGCCATTCTATTCCCAAGACAACTAGGCATACCTGTCTTGAAGTACTTTTACTCTATTGCAGTGGTTCTCAACCTCGGCTGCACATTAGAATCACCTGGGAATCTTTTTAAAATCCTGATTTCTGGGCCTCATACTTCGGAAATTCTGTTTCTTTGTTACTAATGTTGTGGCCCCACCCCATAACAAAGAAACAGAATTTCCGGAGGATGAGG
>NW_006293001.1:1340954-1344737 GCF_000327345.1 Myotis davidii | reverse complement strand
TTTCCTCATCTGTAAAAGAGGAAAAATAATACTTTCTTTTAAGGAATTATTCAGGAATTAAATGGAACGATGCATATAAAACATGCACCAATTCATAGCCTAGAGCCATGGGTCATTCGGTGATAACGCCGAACCAAGAAGACACAAAGCAGAAGTGAGGAAGTGATCTGAGTCCATTGCTTCTGTGGCTTTGCTTCCACACCAGCTTCTGGAGCCCCTGTGGGACTCAGGAAGCCCTCAGATAAAAAGCGCATCTTCAGTGAAGAGGAGACAGCAGCTCATGTTAGAAGTTGATACAGAGAAGATGGAAGAGTGGGAAAGGTGCTTTGGTTGAGAAGTTGTTCAACTTTAGTGAGCATCATGCTCACCTGAACCTGCAGGCCTGCGTGTGGCCCAGGCAGCTTTGATACCGGCGGCTTCAGGATCTCCTCTGAGCGACTCTGCCTTAACAGCCTTGGCCACATCCTTAGATACTCACAGGTGCCCCACCTTTTCTGTCTTCAGTTAAGAATGTGTCCCTCGCCTGGCCAGCGTGGTTCAGTGGATGTGTCGACCTATGAACCAGGAGGTCACCGTTCGATTCCCAGTCAGGGCACATGCCTGGATTTTGGGCTCAGTCCCCGGTGTGGGGCATGCTGGAGGGAGCTGATCAATGATTCTCTCTCATCATTGATGTTTCTATTTCTCTCTCCCTCTCCCTCCATCTCTGAAAGCTAGATAGGCCACAGCTCTCAGGGCTCTGAGGGCAGAGCCCATCCCCAGGAGTCTGTAGTCCCCTCTCCCTTTAAGACCAGAGATGCTCCGGACAGCTGCTGGGAGGCCTGGATAGAAAAGAAGCGAAGTGGGAAAAGAGGAGATGGAGCTTAAGAATTCCAAACAAATTGAAAAAGAAACCAAGTGAAGGGTCATCATCAGGGGTGTGTGGATGTGGGGAAAGCTTTGCTCATCTTTTTTTCTTACATCTGGAAAAACTTTTAAGGGTAAGAGCCACAATCATAAGGGGCCAGGCAAGAATGACAGTTGGGGAGTCTTCCTGGCAAGGATGTAGGTATGGCTTCCAACTTGGAGGTTCCAAGCCCTCGAGGTCTTGAGGATAGAAAAGGTGGAAGAGTGAACTTGTTATAGTAATAATAGCAACTCTCAGCATTGAGCCCTTACTAGTACCATATGCCAGGTATTATTCTAGATGTTTACATGTATTAATTCATTTAATGCCCTCAACAGCTATATAAATCAGGTATTGTTATTATTTCCATGTTATAGGTAATGAAATTGAGGCATAGAGAATTTAAGTAATTGGTAGGTTTTGCAGCAATTATGTACCAGCTCTGGTCCTGGAATTGGAAGCCCATGCTTTTAACTATTGTGCTATACTGCCTCCCACTGGCTGTGTGATCATAATAAATATTTGAATCCCCAAAATATATCAGCACTGTCCAATATAAATGTTAATGCAAACTACATATATAATTTTAAATTTCCTAGTAACCATATTAAAAAGTAAAAAAAAGGTTTAAATGAATTTTAATATTTTATTTAATCCACTATATCCAAAATATTGTCATTTCACAGTGTGATAATATACAAACTTAATGAGATTGTTTACACTTTTTTCAATACCAATTCTTCAAAATTAGTGTGCATTTTGCATTTATCACACAACCTAATTTGGAAAGTCACTTTTCTAGTGTTCAGTAGCCTTATGTGGCGGACCTACCAGACTGTCAGCATTAGAAACTCGGGTCCTTGGAATTAGGTGCTACACTGACCTGGATTTTCTATTGTGTAATACTTGCTTTGGTACTTGGGCCAAGATCTTGTCTCAAGAAATGAATAATTCCCAATGATTCTAAATTCTTAAAATAATCATCTCTGCTAGGTCATGCTTACTCCTCCTCTTTTTATTCCCTAGTGGAGAGCCCTCCTGAATCACATTCTGGCTGCAGGGTCTTAGTAAGGCTCATTTTGCTTTAAGCAAGAATATGCTATGCCCCACCCCAGACATTTTATAGTCAAAGATGTAGCCAATATATATTCTCATTGACAGGCACCTGCAGCTTTCTTTGCCAGCATGTTGCTAACCTATTAGAAGCAGCATGGTTCATTTGCTATGCTAGAAACAGCCTTTAGATCTTCACACTTTAGTTGCTATTTCATTAGCTCCTTTACTTATTTCTGCATAATCTCCTTACATGGTTTTTTGTGTGAGGCCAGGCATCACACTGCCAGGGGGTCATTAGTCCCGCTTAAATTCAGACCAGTTATAGATTCTTACCTTGAAAGTAGCGTGAGTAGTCTGGGTGTATAACTCTCCTTATTAAACACCGAAAAGCACTGAGTTAAAAGAAACTAAGCATGATTCATTTCCTCTTCAGATGCCATCGATTTGCCTCACTTCTTGCAGAGGGAGGCGGATATTTAATGATAATTTTTATATGGGGTTTTCCCCCCACTATGAAAGCCAGGGAGAGCTTATTTATGTTTCATTAAGGCTGTATCATCTCCCAGGCATATTGCAAAGATTATTAGTCATTCTGCTGTCAATAAGGGAAGGTACGGTATAATTGCAAAATTACATTAATATCATCAATAGTCAAAATAACACTTCATAGAATGTTCAAGTTAAAAGGACTATACAAAACTTCTAATTCTCCAAACTTCCCTGAAGATAACAATCACTCAGGATACTTTTAATAACAAAATAATCTTTGGCTGCATCCAAGACCAACTAAATCAGAATCTCAGGGGAGAGGTTGAGGAAGCTGTGGGTTTAATCAGCATGAGCACCTGGCTTAACCTTATTTCAGGGAAGGAAGGGACACTGAAGTCCCACACCTTTGTTTTACAGATGAGGGTTCTGGGGCTCAGAGAGATCAAAGGACTTGATGGGTTTAGATGGCTACTGTACTTCAGTTCAGATAGGAATTGAACCCACCTCTCCTGACCCCAGTCCAAGAACTTTTCAGGACATCAGGCATTAGAGTTAAAATAAAACTGAAAGCCGTGATTCTCTTCTGTCTATTAAAAAAAATTTTAAATAAGAAATCAGCAGCAGTAAGTAGGAAACTTTTCAATATAATTTTTAATATAATCTCTTTGTTTCAAAAAATAAAGAAAAGTAATTATGTGTGTGTGTATACACACACACTCATCCCATTTCTACTTTATTATATACCCAGAAGAGACTATGTTTAGTGATTAAACTATATCTTATTTATGGTCCTTTAAATATTCCATGTGCATTAATTTGCACTCTTTTGGATTCTAACTCTGAGTCAGCTTTTCTAGTGTATATCCATTTGCTTTGAATAGCCAAACTGCTACTTTATCTCCTGTTCCACTTTGAAGGAATGGGGCTATCCTTCAACAAGTAACTCATTTAAAAATATTTTTTCAGCAAAACAAAAGGTGTTACTATTTTCCCCTCTACTAGAGAAAAATATGGTTGGAAAACTTAATGACAAATGTTCATCAAAATGTTGATTGTACCATCTTCTTAATATAATTTTCTTTGTTCCCACAGACTGTGCAAAACCACCAAACATTCCCATGATCATGTTGGGGGTTTCACTGGCTATTCTTCTCATTGGGGTCGTCCTACTGTGCATTTGGAAGCTGCTTGTGTCATTTCATGATCGCAAAGAGGTTGCCAAATTCGAAGCAGAAAGGTCAAAGGCCAAGTGGCAAACGGTATGTGAACATGTAGGGGCTACTCCTTGTCTAGGGGAGAAAGTGGCTTTCAGAAGAAATGAGAAGTCAGCTTTCTTCTGCTCTAAAAGAGAG
>NW_006293001.1:1327717-1340694 GCF_000327345.1 Myotis davidii | reverse complement strand
AGGCCCATAGAAACAATTTCATGGTTTTAATTTCATCTCTCTATCTCTAATGGTGCATCCAGCTATCTAATAGCAATTATCTTACATTGCTGATTCTAAAAACAGTAATATCACAGGAGAAAATACAAGCCAACACAATGCTCCTTAAGGTTCATCTGCCCAGATAAATTGGTGTTACAAATTGGTGTTTCTCTAAGTTTTTAGTGATATCTTCAATTCCTAGAGCAAATGGAATCTTCTGTTTTGGATAAATTTATCTTGATAAGGGATGTTTATATATTATGTAGTTATTTTAAAATAATCATATTATATGGTGCAGGACAAAGGACCAATAGAACATTTTATATACTTTATTGTCCCATTAAAAATGCCTTTATACACAATAACCAAATGAAATGTATGGATCTTATTTTGATCCTGATTTGAATAGTCAAAAAAAATACATTTTTTTGACAACTGGATAAAGGTTAATGTAGACTGGGTATTAAAATATAGCAACATATTCTGATTAATTTAATTAGGTATGATAATGGCATGATGACTTTGCTAAAAAAATAATCAAGATTTTGGGATAAAGGAAAATGAAGGCTGGTTTGTCCTGAAATTATTCAGCCAAAAGAGAGAGAAATAGAGAGGGAGAGAGAAAGAGAGAGTTGAAGCAAGTGTGGCAAAATCTTGATAATTGTTGAAGCTGGGCAATAGGTCTACAGAGGTTCATTAAACAGCTTTTATCTTTTTTTGTATATGTATGGATTTTTCATAATTTAAAAAAACCCTTTGGGAAAGTAAATTGTGGGTTTGCGTTGAGTATGTAGTTTATCCATCCATAACAAAGTCAGATGTAACCTACAGGTTAGTTTGATGACTTAGAGCTTGAGGCCAAAAATGTTGGGGCAGTTAACATAACCTGATCCCCTGGCCATCGCTGTTTTAACTCTTACAAACGATCAAGCAAATGCCTGGCAATCGTTAGAAAGGCAACCAGGCAAAAGAATGTCATTAAGTTGGCATAAAAACAACAACAACAACACAAGAACAGCTGCAGTTAGTTGAATAACCACCAGCCCCATGAAATCATCTTCATATTCCCAATTTGAAGGTAAGAAAACTGAGGCTCTGAGATGTTAAGAGATTTCTCCAAGCGTTGATCCCAACTGCAGCCTCTTCTTCCAAGCACAGCCTCCACACTCCGGGAAATAACAGGCAGGTGTTCCACGAAGAAGCACTTGGGCAATTATGTGATGTCTATCTACCAAGCAGCACATTTTAATGTTCTCATACAAAAGCATGATTACTGACAAGTGATTAATATCTTTAAAATAACATTTTAATTAATAGTTAATTTCCCCAAAACATGAATTGTTTTCTCTTAGGATGTAGAACATGACTGAAATTTAAATGCTAAAATTTTGCCATTTCTATGTCTAATATGGAACAAAAATATGCATTATACAGATTAAAGCATGAATGAAAAATGTTATTCCCTTGTTAAACTGAGTTTCTTTGAATAACAAATGTTTGATGTTCTTGACTAGATAATGACTGGATAATAATTATTCACTTGGATGCAAAAGAGGTTTAACTCAAATAATTCAACTCAAATTTCACTAATATATCCTATTGGGGGGAAAATGTTGCTCAGTGTATCCATTTTGTGATCTTCAATTTTATTCTGTTTTTATTGGAAATATATTTCTTCTTGAAGAACTGACTTTGACTGGTCTTCAAAACTCAGGGGACCTCCATACACCACAGAGGTAGTTGGGTCTCCTGACTCCAAAGGTGACAGAGCTGAGGATGACAGTTTCATTCTTGCCTCCTGGAACATGTCATCATAGCCGTAAAGAAAGGTTACCTTTTACTACTTTTAAAAATAACACCCACATCCACTTTCTTTATGAAAACAGAAAGGGGAGATATTTAAATTCATCTTTGATTAGACATTTTTTCCCTAGGATGACAAGTCATTAACCAGAGGCAAAGAATGTTCAGTGTGACATTTCTAGCAGTCATGGATTGATTTTGTACTGTACTAAACAAATCAGTTCTGCGTTTGGCAGTTAGGCAATCATTAAGAGAGCTGTGGGTTATGACAGAGAGCTTTCTTATTACCACTTTTTCAAGCTCTAAAAATGTGCCGTTGCATTTGCAGAATCTACAGCCTAAATTACTACCCCCAGATGCCTGGGGAATTAGCCTAGTAGCCCCAGATGGTTGGGGGAAACACAGCCTTGTCTAAGGGAAGGAGTGCAGACTCACCTGAAATGGAACCAGACACAACCTGTGTCTCAGCTGAAACTCTTTTGTGGGAAGTTGCCACCTGCGTGGCACTAGAAGAGGCAGTCAGACATTGGCACACTTCCTGCTGTCAGCAAAACCCGAGCTGAGCTCATTCTGCTGAGCACCGAGCATCAGTTGAGGGCAGGAAACACTCCCCCCTCCCCGATATATACTTGCTCTTTCTCCATTTTTAAATTTCCACCTTACCCTCCTACTACAGTGGGATTTGCTTTATCCACCATCTCCTATTAGCATGCCCGGCCCCTATAACTAGCTTTGCAAGAGACTCCCAAAATATTGTAGGCCTGAATAAATGAAGTTGCTTTAAAAATATAGAATGAAAACCACACAATCAAAATTACACATTCAACTAAGTGTCTACAAAATAACATGTGTAATCAATCAGTCAATCGCAACTCATCATCTCCTTTGTAGGGCATACAAATGACATTTAGAGTGAGATGGGGTGAATTTCAATTTGTTTGACATGATATGGGACGGGGCCCCCAAGAGAGTTCCTCGCCCTTCTCTGATCCAAGCTGGCCCTTCTCACAGCCCTTTATTCTGAATTTCAGTACCCTGTCTTCTCCCTAAGCCACTCTCTTCCTCCAGGCCGGTGCCCCTACTCATTATCCTCACCCTGCCCATCTTTCCTCTTCAATTCGTTTCTTATTCTTCTGTAACCAGCTTAAACTGAATAGCATATAGTCTCTTAAACTTAATAGAATTCCATGTATTTTTGTTTGCAATAATATTCTACCTGAGTCTAAGAACACATTAGCATGCTCTTCACAGTCCAAATTTCAAGTTCTTATGGAAGCAGGACTGAGTAAGAACTGGAGGGCCCTCAGATCTCTCCAGGCTGACCTCAGGAGCAGAGGCAATATGCTGACTTAGCCTTCACTCCCCGTCCACCACCAAGGAGCCTCTTTCCTGTTTGCCCTCATTACTGAGATAGCATCTCGCTCCAAAGGCCTGAGCAAAGGTGACATGTTACTCAGTCTGTGGTCAGGCCACTGGCTCTGGGCAACAGATAAACAGGTGCAGGTGTTATTCCTCCTCAAAATGAAGACACTGTGGTGAATCCAAGGGCAACAGGTGGGAGAGACCAGGGAGTATTTTTCATTTTACTGAGGTCTTCTAAGAGCTGAGAGAAATGTACTTACAAAGCCAATATAATCATGTTTTTTCAGATCTATGCCGGGAAATTGCTACCATTTCTACAGTTCATGAAATAAGGAGACCAAAGTATAAGGTTTATCAGTTTGGAGGGTCTGAGATGATATGTGGACTCCATGCATACTCAGAAATAGGCTTGGGAATGTTCAGAGTATCAAAGCCCTGGGGGGGAAATATCTTTATTACACTCTCCAGGACATAAAAGGAAAGGAAGTTCCAAATATAAAGAAGAGCTATAAGTTAGAGCTAGTAAGAGGCAGCATTTATTGGGAACTGTGTGCCAGGCACTGTGCTAAAGAACATTACCTCGTAGATAAGGCAAGCATTTTGGCAATCTCTCTTATAGATAAGGTCACCAAGGCTTGGAGTTGCTTAAGTAAGGTCACATAGTGCTGCTGGATTGAACCCAGGCTGTCTGACACCTGAGCCTGTGTGGTCAACCTTGGAAAGGAGAAAATAGACTGTACCTTACCCAGACAGCTTGTGCCTGCCAGGAGCAGTTAAACCAAAGAAGAGGAATAGAAGGAACAAGCTTGGCATTTCTTTAAACACCTAGGGAGCGTTGGTCCTTCTGGTCCTGGTGACAGCCCCTGGAAACACCAACAGCCCAAACAGCACGGCTGAATTATCCAGGCATCAGTGCCCCACCTCTCACTGCCCCAAGGGCATAAGCATCTTGCCCAACCTGCCTTGGGACCTGTGCTCCTTCAGGAGTCCAGTGTCGCAAACACCCGACTTGTGACCCTGATTCAAACACTAGTTTACAAAAGCCACCTGGTTCTTTCTCGATCCTGAGCAGGCAGCCACTGTCCTGGGAATCTTTCTCTGCTTCTCCCAAGCAGCTAGTCACTCCTCTTTCCGAATTTTGATCTCATTTTAGCAAGATTATTTGTGCCTTTGTTTGATGCCTTTCACCAGAAACACATTTCCTTTTATTAAAAATATATCTATTTTTATTGATTTCAGAGAGGAAGGGAGAGGGAGCAAGAGATAGAAACATCAATGATGAGAGAGAATCATTGATCGGTTACCTCCTGCATGCCCCACATTGGGGATCAAGCCCACAACCAGGGCATATGGCCTGACAGGGAATCAAACCGTGACCTCCTGGTTCAGAGGTTGATGCTCAACCAATGAGCCACACCAGCCTACCCAGAAACACATTTCATAAAAGCAGGTACTACTGTGTCAGCCATCTTTGTATGCTCACTTTTTTCATTTGTTACTTTACATTTCACTGTGAGTCATCTATTGATTCATTCTATTCATTCAACAAATAACCGAATGCTTACTCTGACATGGGCACTGTTTTCAGTGCTAATAAAATAGCAGTGAATAAAACAGCTAATGTCTTGTTTTATTAAGTCTTGTTTTAAAGTCTTGTAATTTAAATAAATTAGTGCATTTCCAAAAAGGGTAAGATTTTTAGAGTACACATATGGGGCTAGTTCTGCATATTAAAAAATAAAATGAAGATGTATTAATTTTAAAATACTAAAAGTATCACATCAAAATTATTTAAATGGCTTTCAGGATTGAAACTGACTCTCTTTTCCCAATTGGTAATGTACAATGACATTATTTAGATACGTTAAAACAGTGTAATAACAAAATGTACATACTTTCATTTGAACCTCCTTTTTTATTTTTTAGGGAACCAATCCACTGTACAGAGGCTCCACCAGCACCTTTAAAAATGTAACCTATAAACACAGGGAAAAACAAAAGGTGGACCTTTCCACGGATGGATAGAACTACTTCATGCACAAAAAATGTCTGTTTCACTGATATGAAATGTTAATGCACTGCTTAATTTTTCTTTCTTTGTTGCTTAAAAATGAGCTTGGTTTAAGATAATAATAGGTCATTTGGAGATCAGTCATTCTCTGTATGAAGGTTAGAGACTATGTTGGCAGGTTCAAAATAATTAAGAAGAGAAATACCTTAGCAAAGGGGTGACTGGGGATCATTTGAGGAATATTCACTCTGTTGCATTAATGCCTCAAAAAATCAACAAAATGATTCATGGGAGCCTGATCTGCATTTGAAAAATGTTTGAAATTAGAATCTCATTTATATCCAGAATATAGCTACCTGAGGTCTTTGCCTCAGCCAAGTCACAAGGCCCATATGTTCCCATTACATATGCACATTCTCCAACTTATTCCAAACTTTTAGTAAATGTGCCTTTCCTAAAGGAGGATTTCTTTTTCTAAGAGATTCTGATTTTTACTTCAGCTGAAAGAATGCAATTCTCTAAAGAAATCCCAAATGTAAGAATGAAAATTAAGTGTTAATTACTGTGGATTTGTCTGAACCTAAAAGTCAGATACACAAATAAGTGTTTTATTTGTTTTACAGATGAGGAAGAAGTAATTTATAATTTTAGGAAGTCACCAGTAAAATAAATAAATAAATAAAAAATAGCAAGTCTATCAGTTAGATTATTTTCAGTTACTTACCCCAAAATAAACTTCTGCACTCAGATCCCCTCCAGATTCTGAGTTTTCAAACTATTGCTTCTCCCAAGTTTCTCAATCCATTTTACTCAGTTTCACAGTCTTCTAACCCCTGTAATTGCCATATGAAAGTTTTAATTTCTTGTTAAAGAATTACTTTAAGTGGTTAGTTTATTCAACAAGAGCTCCAATATTACAAAAGGGACAACATTTTAAGTGGTTTTAAATCAAGCACATCGTGAGTACAAAAGTCCCTCGTTGAGTAATGGGTTTCTTTACCAATATTCTCTTCCCACTTGCATAACATAACGACATTTCAGCTGCATATGGTAAATATGCATGATATATTTACTTTAAAAAGTAAGATTTTACTTGTAAAATACATGGGGGTGATTAGGGATCCTTAGATTGACTGAAGAGATGGACACTGCAAAATAACATTTCTTATAGTAAATACTACTTTACAAAGCACCTTCTTCTTCTCTGATCCTCGTAAGGAAGCTAGGGTTCAGAGAGTAACTAGAACTGGTCCACAATCCAGATCTTCCAGCTCCAAACCATGTCTTCTTTCCACAGCATGAGGCTGACTCCTTAGTCAGTGAAATGATAGAAAGATCTTGTGAGTTACACAGCAACTATCATTTGCTGGACAGAACATACAGCATTTAGACTACTGGATTGCAGGTGAAGTCTTGTACTTTTGTGCCCTGTTTATTACCTTTGAGGAAATTCCAATGTGAAGTCTTTTGCTACGTGAAGAGTTCATTCTGTAATGGAGGTTTCATGCTTCTCCACTGAATTGGAGCAGATTACTCCATGGTAAATTCCATCAGTCTTACAGGTAGATCTGTACACACTGATTACTTTGAGACTTTATTTCTGGTTTCTTAATAACTCAGGTAAATCTCACACTTGTGGAGTACCAGCTATGGTAAAAAAAAAAAAAATTACTAAGCAATCACCCTGGAAACCTGAAGGGCTGACGTGCCCCCTACTTCCCGACTGAAGCCCACAGTCTGGGGGAAATCTAGAGCAACAAGAAAGTTGCAATTCTGATGGCACAACCGTAGTATTCACCTTGACATGTGACATTTCTGTATTATTACTGGAATGGGATTTTAGAAAATATAAGTTTTCCTCCTGTATATATATAGAGAAGAATTTGCTATTTGTCTGAATACTGTTTTGACCCAGGGCTGGACCTTGAAAAGGCCAAAACATTAACAGTAGTACTTCTGTTCACTGAAGAGTTATGTTACATGAAGATAAAATGGGTTTTGTAAGTTGTTTTATTGTATTTTGTGTTGACATAAATAAACATGGTAATTTAAACAATGAGCCGTAGATGGTCGATAATTCCTTTTATTTACTTGCTACAAAACCCTCTTCTTGGATTTCTGGATCCCTGTGTGACCTGCTCTGACCGCCTTGCTGATCTGTCTGGGGCCAAGGAGAAGAGAAGAAAGAGGCAGCCACAGGATGCAAGAGACAGCAGAAAACAGGCTGTAATTTGCTGCCTGGTTATAACACTCCCATTACGAGGCCTTTTAAAACAGGCCTGGACATTACCCCATATTTTGTGAAAACAGGGTTAATGTTATGGGTTGAATTGTGGTCCCCACCCTAAAACTCATATACTTCTGAGGTCCTAACCCCCCAGTACCTCAGAATGTGACTGAGTTTGGACATATGGTATTTAAAGAGGTAATTAAGTTAAAATGAGATCATCAGGTTGGGCCCTGATCTGTTATGGTTGGTACCCTTATAAGAAAAAGAGATTAGGACACAGAAGTGCACAGAGGGAAGACCACACAGAGCACCGAGGAGGAGAACAGTCATCTATAAGCCAACCAAAGAGGCCTCCACAGAAGCCAGTGCCTTGATACGGGACTTCCAGCCTCCAGAACTGTGAGCAACTGCATTGCTGTTGTTTGAGCCATCCACACTGTGGTGCTTTGAGTGGCAGCCCTAGCGTACTAATGCTGGC
Source organism: Myotis davidii (assembly GCF_000327345.1). Lineage (NCBI taxonomy): Eukaryota > Metazoa > Chordata > Mammalia > Chiroptera > Vespertilionidae > Myotis > Myotis davidii. The sequence continues at coordinate 1,332,789 of NW_006293001.1, read as the reverse complement.
AGGTAGTGTCATTTTTCTGGACATCCATTTGGCAGATTCCATGGCGCCATGCTTGTTTTCCTAATCAAAACAAACAAACAATCAAAAACAAAGAAAGGCCAAATGCTAACAAAAAAGTCAGCCTAGAAAAAGTCATGTCTTAGAAAGTCCCATTCCTACAAAAGGAAAAAGAAAGTTAGGTCAAGGGTAATTTTGTGTGGAAACACACTAAGGCTGGAGGTCTGGAAATCCACAAACTGCTCCCATTTTGAGGAACACGAAGAAAGTAACTTCTTCCAGCTGTAAGATGGTGCCAATGCCTGTCTCTTTTAGGAACTCTAACAATACCTGACACCCAGCAGGGGCTCAATAAAGTCATTCACTCAGTATTTTTAAGTATTTAGTATATGCCAGACCCCATTCTTAGGCTTATGCACACAGCAATGAGCAAAATAAGCAGCTCCCATACTCCCAAATGAAAGAGAAGATAATAGCAATTACATGCATATTACCAGAGTACTGGGTTCAGTTTATCCAGATCCACTTGGCACTGCCTGTCTCCCAGGTCTAAGCTGGGAATCACCCCAGTCCCCTCGGTAGGAAAGCCTCCTCTTCCACCTCACTCCCCTGGGGTTGGGGGCCACATCAAGTCCTGTGCCAAAATCCAGAGTGGCAGCTGATCCGGGTTATAATGAAACATAAATTTGAAAAGAAGAGTGCAAGGGTAAGTTGACCTGAACAGAAAAGCATGGAGCCAGTTAGGGAAAGGGAAACAAAAGAGCTTACCTGGCTGGGCTGGGGGAGAGCCAGGAAAGATTGCAAAATGCGGGAAGGAAAAAGAAACAGTCTTTGGGGTAGCAACGATGTATGGGTGTTATTGAGAATGAGATAGATGGGGTGGGGTGGTTGACTGTTCATGCAAATGTCCTCATCCTTTTGGGCCTGCAGCCCGAGGGCTTCAAGATAAGAGTGAGGCCCAGCCAGTGTTGCTCAGTGGTTGAGCATTGACTCACCAACCAAGAGATCACTGTTTGATTCCCGGTCAAGGCACATGCCAGGTTTTGGGCTCAATCCCGACCCCCCGCCTCCTCCCCCCCGCCCCCCCCCGCAGGGAGGCATGCCGGAGGCAGCCAATCGATGATGTTTCTCTCTCGTCGATGTTTCTATTTATCCCTCTCCCTTCCTCTCTTTCTAAAAGTCAACAAAAACATATTGGGGGTGAGAAGGCCAAGCTCCAGGAGGTTTCATCTGAGACTTCATGTGGCATATTTAATTTGGTCCTGATTCCCCTTTAAGATTCCTCAACACAAGAAACAATTGTGCCCTGAAATACTCCCATGAAACCCCCCAAATGGCAGACCCTAAATCTTCCCAAAGCAACCCAGAGTCCTCCAATTTGCTCTCTCCTTCATCTCTCCACACGCATCCTTCTAATACTTCTTGAAGGGACATGATACTAGAGAAGCAATCTCACCAATAATATTTTCACTGCAGTTGAACACCAACCTCTCAAAAGAGCAGATTTATTTAAATGTTCATGATTCATAACACTTTTGTAGCATCCTCACCTTATGGGAATCTAAATGGGGGGAAAATTTCTTATTTAGAGAGAATGTGAAACAGAGATTGAATGAAATGTGATAGAAATCTCCCTTTTGTTAAATTTCTTTATACTGCAACAGACTCAAGTCAACACAACAAAAAGTTAAAAAACAAACAAACAACAAAAAAAACTGAAGTAGCTCTTTTAAGAAGTTAGGATATTGGATTTTGGACTTTGGACTAGGATGTTCTAGAACAAGATGCTTGATATTCTGGATGAGGCTTTTGCAACCAGTAGGTTGGGCACACACCATTAGGGCCAAGATAGTCATTCTTTGGATTGGGAAACTCGGGTGTTAAATGCTGTTTCTCTGTGCTTTGGAAACATCTAAAATGTGAATCACCCTAGGGCCTAGGGTGAACAAAGGGTGGAAAACTTGACCCTCTGTTCTCTCCCACTTGGCTGCACAACCAACAAAGAGAGAGGAGCATGAGCACCCCAGAAGTTTTTCATCTCGTACGCTTGTCCTGGAGCCAGGTCTTAAGATAAACCAGACCCCGGAAGGCATAGATTTGGCCACACATGTTAATGGGAGTGATTAACAACTTTAAGACTTTACAAGTGGTTCTAGTTCAGTTTGAAATTTCAATCTGACCTTTGTAATTTCTAGATCATGTTTTATTAGGAAACTTACTGTTCAAATAGTATTTGCTCTTTCAGCCAGAAATGTGTTTACTTTCATGTTCCTTGCATAGCAACCAATCCTGTTGCAGGTCAACATCTAAAGATAGTGCATCATGAAACTCCATTGTTCGTCAATATCTGACTTGGTAAAAAGTCACTATGTTCATTTTTTTCATCCAATTGGCTTTGCTATACTTAATATAGATATGTGTGAGCACATACAAGTACACACACACATATTTCTTACTAGAGGCCCGGTGCACAACATTTGTGCACCTAGGGTGGGGGTGGGGGGTGTCTCTCAGCCCGGCCTGCACCATTTTGCAGTCTGGGAGCCCTCGGGGGGATGTCCAACTGCTGCTGAGGCAGGAGAGGCTCCTGCCACCACCTCTGCACTCACCAGCCATCAGCCCGGCTTGTGGCTGAGCAGCACTCGGTCATTCTGCCATTCAGTTGATTTGCGTATTACTCTTTTATTATATAGGATTTTAACCTATGTATGTTATTAGACTTATTTATATCTATTACTTATTTATTTATTTATATCTATTAATATAAATAAGTGTCTTACTATACACATGTATTCTTTCTCATTTTACTGGCATTAAATAGCTTTCATTGTTAGTAAAAATAGGTAACACCTATTTTTTCAGTGCTTTATAAAATCTAATTCATTTAGAGCTCATAACCATCCTATGGGGTGGCATTATTATCTCCTACTTTACAGATGAGAAAACTGAGGCACAGAGATGTTAAGTAACTTGCCCAAATCACACACCTAGCAAGCTTTGAAGCCAGGATTTGAATCCAGGCAATGTGGATCTGAAATCCATGCTCTTAACCATTATGCTACACTGACTTATAAACCCTGAAGACATAACAATGATAAAAGTCTCCATGTATTGAGTATCAACTATGAGCATATCTCCCTCCAAAGCCGTCAGTCTTAACCACTATTCTATACTGAACGTCCCTGATTGGGTCCATCTTCTGCTCTGTCCCTTCCTCTGTATGCAAAGGAAGGTGCTACTACTCATCTGCCCCTGGTAGGACATGCCTTGGAGTTGCTTTTCTACATGTAATAATAGATTAACACTGAGCCATAAAGGCTTAACTTCAGGGTTACTGCAGGGTTATGATAAAATCTAGCTATAAAATAAAGGCCCTTTTAGGGCATTGGACTCTCACCAACAAAGTTAGTGAGCTGGAGAATCAGTGTGGGGCATATCCGGCTCAGTTCTCATCCTATAGCTCTGCCTGCCACCCTTTAAGTCAGGTGTCTTATAGGACAACCTCTATGCACTCATGAGTGAAGTTTAAGACTCTGGGTTCTTGGCGGAAGTTTCTCATGTTTTGGAGGTAGGGGGTCTTAGCATGTCAAGGAATAGCCTCTTAGCAGCAAAAACTTTTATAACCATACCAATATTTTCTAGAAACTCTGCTGTTTTATGTTAAACTAGTGGCCCAGTGCACGAAATTTGTGCACATTAAAAGGGACTTAATTAGAGGAAATATTTTAATATTGTTATTTGCCCTTCTCTATAATAGAAGTGTCAGAGATGAAAGAAAATTAGTAAAATGTATATGAAAATCTTTCTCCTGTCAGAGTCTGGGGCATGCCACAGGACCCAGAATCAAGTCCGCACCCACCCACATGGACCTCAAAATCACACAAGACCCAGACCTGGCTGGCCCCAGCCCCATTGGGCAAGATCCAGACCTGGCTGGCCCCACCTCCATCAAGCCTCAGGTCCCCTGCCCTGGTGCCAGGCAGGGGGTGCAGCCTCAGGTCCACCAGTACACATTCAGGTGCCCTGGCCTGGTGCTGGGGCGGGGGGCGTGGCCTGAGGCCCCCTCCTCCGGCACCAAGGGATGGGGAATGCCTTGATGTCCCCCATCAAGCCCCATCAGGTGGGGGTGTGGCCTGAGGTCCCCCTGGCCAGTGCCGGGGTTGTGGGTGTGGCCTCAAATCCTTCAGCCCAGGGCGAAGGGCACAGCCTGAGGTCTCCCAGCCCAGCACCAGGGCAGGGAGTGGCCTAGAGGTCCCCCATCAAACCCTGCCAGGCTGAGGGCATGGCCTGAGGTCCCCCCAGCCAGTGCCAGGGCAGGGGGCACAGCATCAGGTCCCCAGGCCCAGGGTGAAGGGCATGGCCTGAGATCCCCTGGTCTGGCACCGGGGCAGGAGACACGCCTTGAGGTCCCCTGTCAAGCCCCGTCAGGTGGGGGGCATGGCCTGAGGTCCCCCGGCCTGGCACGAGGGCAGGGAGTACAGCCTCAGGTCCCCCACCCTGGACCAGCTTCACGCAGCCTCAGTCCCAGCTGGTCACTCATTATGGGAACCTGCCTCCACTGTGGGCACAGCCATCTTGTGTTACGGGAACCCCACCTCCGCTGTGGGTGCAGCCATCTTGTGAAAGTGTGATGGTTAATTTGCATATTACCTCTTTATTATATAGGACTAGGGGCCCGGTGCACGAAATTCATGCACTGGATGTGGGGGTGGGGGGGGAGGTGTCCCTCAGCCCAGCCTACCCCCTCTCACATACTGGGAGCCCTCAGGCGTTGACCCCCATCACCTTCCAATCGCAGGATCGGCCCCTTGCCCAGGCCTGACGCCTCTGGGCAGGGGACCCTCATTTCCCCCCATCACTGGTTCTGCCCCCAGCCCCCTCCGATTGCTGGCTCTGCCCCTTGCCCAGGCCTGATGCCTCGGCCAGAGGCGTAGACCCCCATCACCCTCCGATCGCCTGATCGGCCCCCTGCCCAGGCCTGACGCCTCCGCCAGAGGTGTCAGGCTTGGACAGGGGACCCCCATCTCCCCCCGATCACTGGCTCTGGCCCCCACCTAGGCCTGAGGCCTCTGGAA
>NW_006293001.1:1326595-1327542 GCF_000327345.1 Myotis davidii | reverse complement strand
TAAAATCACAGGCAAGGGCAGCAAAGGCGCCCGATTCTGCGATCATGGCCGGGGGCTCTTAGCTCATCCCCCTGGGTTTCCGATCACTGCCAGGGGCAGGTGGCTTCTTCCTGCTTTCCCTTTCGCCTCCCTGCATTGTGCCTACATATGCAAATTAACCGCCATCTTGTTGGCAGTTAACTACCAATCTTAGTTGGCAGTTAATTTGCATATAGCCCTGATTAGCCAATGAAAAGGGTAGCGTCATACGCCAATTACCATTTTTCTCTTTTATTAGTGTAGATGGGCGGAACTGGTTGTCTGACAGGAGATACTCCCTCTTCCTACAATGACCTCACTGAGGGCACACACTGCTATCCTCATGGCTGCCCTGCTTCCTTCGATTTGGTTCAGTATTTAGAGCATTGGCCCAAGAACTGAAAGGTCGGAGTTCAATTCTGGTCAAGGACACATACCTTGGTTGCAGGCTCAATCCCTGCCCCAGTTAAGGTGTGTGTGAGAGGCAACCAATAGATGTGTGTCTCTCTCACAGAGATGTTTTTCTCTCCCGCTCCCTTCCACTCTCTCTAAAAATTAATGGGATCACTGGGTCCAACAAGAGTTAAGCCCAAAACACTCATCAGAAAGAATATATACACCCCTATGTTCATAGCAGTGCAATTTATAATAGCTAAGATTTGGAAACAACCTAAGTGCCCATCAGCAGATGAGTGGATTAAAAAACTGTGGTACATCTACACAATGGAATACTACGTGGCAATAGAAAAGAACTCTTACTATTTGCAACAGCATGGATGGACCTGGAGAGTAGTATGCTAAGCAAAATATGCCAGTCAGAGAAAGCTAGGTATCATATGATCTCACTCATATGTGGAATCTAATGAACCAAATAAACTGATGAAGATAAATAGACCCAGAGACATAGAAGTATGAACAGATTGCTGAAT
>NW_006293001.1:1319060-1326454 GCF_000327345.1 Myotis davidii | reverse complement strand
GAATACTACGTGGCAATAGAAAAGAACTCTTACTATTTGCAACAGCATGGATGGACCTGGAGAGTAGTATGCTAAGCAAAATATGCCAGTCAGAGAAAGCTAGGTATCATATGATCTCACTCATATGTGGAATCTAATGAACCAAATAAGCTGATGAAGATAAATAGACCCAGAGCCATAGAAGTATGAACAGATGGCTGAATCTAAGAGGGAAGGCAGGGGAGGGTGGGTGGGAAGAGATCAACCAATGAACTTGTATGCATATATGCATAAGCCATGGACACAGACCAATGGGGTGGTGAGGGCCTGTGGGGTGGGGTGAGGAGGACACGAGTGGTCTGGAAGAGGTTAATGGGGGGAAAGGAAGGATCTATGTAATACTTTCAACAATAAAGATTAAATAATAATAATAAAATAAAAATCCATGGAAAAAATATTCTTGTTTGAGGATTAACCAAAAAAAAAAAAAGCGTGTCAGATCTTGGAAACATTTTTACTGAGAAGATGAAATTGGAGAAGAAAAATATAAATAAACTAATAGCCCTGTGCATGAATCCATGTGCGAGTAGCTCACTGCCGCTTGCCTCAGCTGGCCACCCCGCCTGCTGCTACTGGTAGCTCTCCACCGCTCGTTGCTCACTACCCCACCCTCCTGTAGCTCTCCTCCACTTGTATCGGTCATGGTGTTATGGCATCCTGGCTAATTTGCATATTCCTCTATTATTATATTAGATGAAAATTGAAAACACTGGACATAATAAAAGATATGCATTTGTCGCTGAGGCAAAAAAGAAAATATGCGAGGTTTTTCTCTGAGGCTTTCTTGGTTATGGTCAGTCATTGCTTGATCTGATCAAATCTACTACTCATTTTAAGTGATAACCAACCCATGCTTTAATAAAATTCTGTGATTCATTCAAAAACCCAAATATGGCCGAAACCGGTTTGGCTCGGTGGATAGAGCGTCGGCCTGCGGACTGAAAGGTCCCAGGTTCGATTCCCGTCAAGGGCATGTACATGGGTTGCGGGCACATCCCCAGTGGGAGATGTGCAGGAGGCAGCTGATCGATGTTTCTCTCTCATTGATGTTTCTAACTCTCTATCTCTCTCCCTTCCTCACTGTAAAAAATCAATAAAATATATTAAAAAAAAAACTAAAAAAAAAACCAAATATGGTTTCAGTTCCAGATGGACACAAGAAAGCACACACTATTATTTTTATACCATAGTTGCAGAGCAACTTTCTCAGCACTCAAAATTACCATTTAATATCCCAGGGTTGGATTTCAGTAGTAACAGGATGTGAACCTTTAATTGGGCCTTAATTTCACATATAAGAATTTCACCAGGTAAAGAACAATCTGGTAGACACTTCTGTCCTCAGCCTGGTTCTGTGTTCTATCACTATTGTATATAGTCCCCTTATTTCTTAGGGTTGGTGAGAATTAATGAAGTAATATATTAAAATATTTAACATATATGCTCAATAAATGTTCAGCAAATCGTAGCTATTTTCATTAACGGAGTGCCTCCAATAACCTCCCCCTCTTGGAAAAAGAACAGAATCTCCAAGGTTGGGGCCTTGGTATGATTGGAGAAATGGGAAAGGAAGGAGGTAAGATGGAAGGCAATTTTAAGGGAGAAAAAAAACACCATGAAGTGATAATAAAGAATAACATAGAAAGGTCTCTGATACCATGAGTTAGGTAACTCAGAGCAAGGGTCAGATAGGAAAAGGAGAATGAGGATTCTGGGTAAAGGTGATGACAGCGTCTTAAACCAGCCCTTAAAAGAATTCTACATAAATTGAAGTCTGACCTAGTAAATTCTTGGAGCCCAAGCAATTCTTCTCCCCTGTGAGAAGAGTGGAACACAGAAGAGAAAGATGGGCTCTGTGGGTTCAGAAGGCAGAGCATCATGCTGGGGAGTGGAGGTGAGTGGCAGCAGTAGAGAAGGTACCTGTCAGGGCTGCAGGTTGAACAGAAGCCTAGAGACAGGGAACACAGTGGGTGACAGGAACCTCAGATGGGACCTGAAGGCAGGTGCTCAGCTCAGGCAGTGGAGTGTGAAGCAGCCTTGTGAGCCTGGGCATGGTGCTGTGGGAGGCAGCTGTCTCAGGAGCACCAACAAGTTGCCAGGGGTCATGTGAGGTGCTCCATGAGGATTCTCAGAAACTAGAGGGCAATGTGAAGCTCAGAAGGGGTCCCTCATTCTGCCAGGAACCATGGTAAGGAACACAGGCAGCACAATTCAGGTCTGAATGTTAGAAAGACTAGTCATGCCTCCTGAGTACTGACACTTAGAAAGGTTTGGGACTCCAAGGATAGATATATTTGATATGGATGTACAAAGGAGAAACAATTTAAAGCCACATTTCTCAAGTTAACACTTGTGGCCCCTTAGAGTTCATTGTTTAGTTCTAAGAATAATTCCACAATAATATATCTTACTCTGTCTTTTCCCCAGCTAGTCCTCCGAGGGGTACAGCCCATGACACAAATCACAGCTTTCCTGAGAACCAGAAAGGAACTGGGAAAATTGGGGACAAGGAGTGCAGGAATAATGTAGGTCATGAGGACTGACAGGCAAAATTAAGATTACTGATGGAAATAACAAGGCCACAACTGTTTATGAAAAAATAAACACAAGTGATTATTTTTCAGATTTCATTTTTTTAAAGAAACTTGAGCCAACAAGCCAAAACCAGTTCAGCTTTGGGTTTAGCTTTTCTTGAAAATAATTGCTCTTACTAACAAACAGGAATTTGCCTGAATAAAAAGTGCAAGTCAAAACAGAAAGATGTAGTAAAGAGATGCACAGGTTTTCTGCCATTTACAGAGGTGAGTCACACAACCTCCTCAGGGAAAACAATTGAATGCAAAGGACCAGGGAGAAATCCCCAAGGCAGGGGTTTCGTCACACTGAGGCAGTGGAATGGTACAGAACGTACTGCTGTGCTATGTGGGTGGTTTGGCTTAAGACAAGCATCTTTCCCCAGCCCACAGGGGGAAAGATGCGATCTCCAGAGCGGGAAACGAAATCGCTCCAGAAATGAAACCAATAAAAATCAGCACGACTGGAGATGATCGACCCCTATAGAACTAAGCCAAGAGACCATCTCTGAGTAATGGTTCAGGAAGATTTGGAGATTTAAAAGTAGAAGGATGGCAACTAGAGTGGATTGGACTGTGACTTGGGTAAGAAAACCACAGATAAGTGATGGTATTTTCTACTGTGTGGCCTGAGGGAAAACAGGGTTAATGGAAGGTAAATAGTCTTTCATGGAGCCTGGGAAAAGAAAGGTGAAAGGAAGACCCGGTCAGTGTGCGTCCCCCAAAAGCCCTTTTTGAGCCCTCCCCCACCCCACCCCTGCACTACCTAAAATAAATGGGAAGCATCGGACACAGGCCTGGCCTGGCCTGGAAAGGGGTGGCTGCTGGCTTGTGGGGACCACTTAGCAGGCTTCTCAGCGTGGGTGCCTAGTGCAGCCTCTTTCAATATCATTCCTCCCAATATCATTTTGGTGAAATTGGAGTAAAACCTGATATTCCATTCTTAGAATCCTTCACAATATAAGACCAGGGGTCTGAAGTATTCTCTTTAAATAAAACAGACATTTTCGGCCAGAGATTTCAGTAACATGCTTCTAAGATTTTACATGAAGTTAAGCTGCTCAGATTTTGTTTGTATTTTAAGTTTACTCATTGGTTCTGAACTATGTTATAGATAAGTATGGAATGCATTCAGACACTAACACTACACACACACACACACACACACACACACACGCACAAAACACTCCTTGAGAAAAACCAAACAGTCATGAGCCATTTAAAAAATTTTTCTGGTAGAGAGTTCTAGAGTTTCTGTGCTAGTCTCAATTTTGTGCCTCCTCTTCTTCTTCATCCAAAGCAAGTTTAGAGGTCAATTGCAGATATGAGAGAAAAATATCTCTTAAAAATAAGGGTTCTGGCCCAGCCAGCGTGGCTCAGTGGTTGAGCATTGACCTATGAACCAGGAGGTCACAGTTCAATTCCCGGTCAGGGCACATGACCAGGTTACGGGTTCCATCCCCAGTGTGCGGTGTGCAAGAGGCAGCCAATCAATGATTCCCTCTCATCATTGATGTTTCTATCTCTCACTCCCTCTCTGAAATCAATAAAAATATATTATTAAAAAATAATAAGATGTATGCTTCCAAAAAAGGTGGAATAACTGTAACAACAAAAAATACATGAAGCAATGGTTTTCAAGACACTGGACATCAAGCATTAAAGGATAGTGATCCCTGAGAGACAGGAAACAAGGTGAGTCCTACAATAGTCCCAGCTTACCTAATTAACTCTGTAGAACACTACTCAACAACAGTAGACATACTCTTAGTAAGCACACATGAAATATTCAGGAAAATAGACCACCCTCCAACCACACACAAAAAATCTCAATAAATTTAAAAGAGTTCAAGTCGTACAAGTATGTTCTTTAATCAGAATGGAATTTTATTAGAAATCAATAGAATGTATAAAGACCGCTCAAAACTCAGTAAATAAGAAAATAATCAGCCCGGCCAATGTGGCTCAGTGGTTGAGTGTTGACTGATGAATCAGGAGGTCATAGTTCCATTCCCAGTAGGGGCACATGACCGGTTGCAAGCTCAAACCCAAGAAGTAGAGGACTTGCAGGAGGCAGCCAATCAATGATTCTCTCTCATGATTGGTGTTTCTATCTCTTTCTCCCTCTCCCTTCCTCTTTCTAAAATAAATATAAATATTTTTTTAAAAGGAAAAGAATCAAATTTTTAGAAATGAGAAAAACATTTAAACAGATATTCCACCAAAAGCAATATATGGATATCAAATAAGCACATAAAAAGACTTTCAGCATTATTAGTCATTACAGTACTGCAAGTTTGTTTTTCTTTAAGTAAAATTGGTGAATAAAATTGTATTTATTTAAAACGTACAACATGATGGTTTGATATATATATACATTGTAAAGTTATTTCCATAATTAAGTTAGTTAACATATCACTTCACATGGTTACTTTTTTGTTTTGTTTGGTAAGAACATTTAAAACCTATTCTCTTAGCTAAATTAAGTGGTCTATATATGCTTATTAACTATAGTCACCATGCTATATGAGAAATGCAAATTTAAAAAACAGTTGAATACTACCATACACTGTTAGAATAGCTAAAATTTAAAAGAATAACCCCATACCAAGTATTGGCAGGTGTATTAGCTTCCTAGGGTTCCCACAACAAAGTACTACAAATTAGGTGGCTCAAACAACAGAAATTTATTGGTTCAGAGGTTTGGAAGTTAGAAGTCCAAAATCAGTGTCAGAAGGGTTGGCTCCTTCTTAGGGCTGTGAGGGGAAGCTCTGTTAATTCTATGCCTCTCTCTCAGCATCTGGTGGTTTGTTGACATCTCTGGAATTCCTTGGCTTATAGATTCATCACCTCAATCTCTGTCTTCATCTGAAATGGTGTGCACGTCTGACCCTGTGTCCAAGTGTCCACGTTTCATGAAGACACCAGTCATGATGACCTTATCTTAACTTGATCAACCAGAAAGATCTTGTTTCCAAATGAGGTCACATTCACAAGCACTGGGGATTCAGACTTCAAGAACTTTTGGGAGAACATAATTCCACCTATAACAAGATATGGAGGAACTAAGACTCTCACATAAACCAGTGGGAATGTAAAATGACACAGACACGCCCTAACTGGTTTGGCTCAGTGGATAGAGCGTCGGCCTGCGGACTGAAAGGTCCAAGGTTCCATTCTGGTCAAGGACATGTACCTTGGTTGCGGCACATCCCCAGTAGGGGGTGTGCAGGAGGCAGCTGGTTGATGTTTCTCTCTCATCGATGTTTCTTGCTCTCTATTCCTCTCCCTTCCTTTCTGTAAAAAATCAATAAAATATATATATTTTTAAAAATGAACAGACACTTTGGAAAACACTTTGGTAGTTTCTTAAAAAGTCAAACATATAACTACAATATTATCCAGTTATTCTACTCATAGGTACTTACCCAAGAAAAATTAAAAGATATATTCAAACAGGACTTGTACATAAATCTTCATAGCAACTTTATTTGTAATAGTATACCACTGGTAATAACTCCAATATCCCTCAACAGCCATTCAATGGGATATTACTCAGCAATAGAAAAAAATGAACTATGATGCATGCAACAACAAAATAATTATTCTGAGTGAAAGAAGCCAGATTTTAAAAAGAGTATATACTGTACGATTTCATTTATGTAAAATTCTGGGAATTGCTAACTAATCTGTAGTGACTGAAAGCAGATTCAAAGTTGATTGGGGTCTGGATGGAATGGATAGGAGAGAGGGCTATCAAGGAACTCCTTGAAATTTATAGAGATGATGGATATGTTCATTATCTTGATTGTAATAATGGTTCCATGCATATTTAGACATGTCAATTTTTTCAAATTGTACATTTTAAATTTGCGTGATTACTTGTTTGTCATTTTATCTCAATAAAACTACAACAAAGGCCTTTGATAATTTTATGCTTCACTGCATTCACTAGAAATATATTAAAAATGTTATTTAACCCATTGATCTGAGTCTAAAAGGCTGAGGTTTCTGGCCTTATAGTACTAAACTAGAGACCCAGTGCATGAATTAGTGCACGGGTGGGGTCCAGCCAGCCCACCCTGATCGAGGCCCAATTGGGGCCTAATGGGGGCCAATCAGGGCTGGGCCAGCAGAGTGGAGGGGCTGCAGGCAATTAGTCATCTGGTCCCACCCCCGATTGGGGAGGAGGCAGTCAATTGGGGATGGGGCCAGCTGTGGGGAGGGGATGTGGGTGGGGGCCAGCTGGCCATGCTCCTGAATGGGGTTGGGGGCTGATTGGGGACAGGGGCAGGGCAGGCCTGGGGGAGGGGTCGCAGGAGGTTAGCCACCGGCCTCACCTCCCAAATCTGACTGGTTCACTGGCCACGGTGGGCATAATAGTGACCGGCTGTTCTGGTATTGCCTGAGCCTTGGGCCCTCACAGCAGCGGCGGTCATCAGCAGCTTGCCTGAGCCTGAGGCAGGCCCTGGGCAAGTGGCAGCCACCATTGCATCCCCAATGCTGCAAGTCCCTGTCCCCATCCCCGACACTGGAAGTCCCCACCCACCGGCAGGCTGCTGAGCTGTTGTTACTGTGACAGCATCCTGACCAATTTGCATATTACCCTATTATTAGATAGATTGCTTTTTTCCAGTAACAAAATATAAATAAAGCCATTGTGGAGGAACAAAACTACTATCTATAATAATAAAAGCATAATATGCTAATTAGATCAGACGACCTTCCAGATGAAACCAGGGCTGCGAGGGAAGCCTGGGTCCCAGGTGCCAGAGGGAAGGC
>NW_006293001.1:1298286-1299640 GCF_000327345.1 Myotis davidii | reverse complement strand
TGGGGCTGATCAGAGCTGGGCCGGCGGGGAGGAGGGGCTGTGGGCAAGTGGGGAGCGGGCCCTGCCCCCAGTTGGGGTGGGGGGAGCTTATTGGGGGTCAGCAGCTGGGGGAGGGGCCATGGGAGGTTGGCTGACCAGTCCTACCCCCAGTGGGTGGGTGTGTGGGGGCAATTAGGGTAGAGCTGGCTGGGGGGGAGAGGCCACAGGACAATCAGGGTGGTGGGGGCTCATAAGGGGTGGGGCCAGTGGGGGATAGGCTCCAGGTGGTTGGCCAGCAGCCCTGCCCCTGATTGGGGTGGGGTGTGGCCGGTGGGATGAGGGGCTGCAGGAGGTTGGCTGGCTGGCCCCACCCCCTATTGGGGTAGCAGGGGCAAACAGGGGCAGGGCAGGCCTGGGGGAGGGGTCGCAGGGTTAGCCACCAATGCTACAAGTCCCTGCCCCCATCCCCGACACTGGAAGTCCCCACCCACCGGCAGGCTGCTGAGCTGTTGTTACTGTGACAGCATCCTGACCAATTTGCATATTACCCTATTATTAGATAGATTGCTTTTTTCCAGTAACAAAATATAAATAAAGCCATTGTGGAGGAACAAAACTACTATCTATAATAATAAAAGCATAATATGCTAATTAGATCAGACATCCTTCCAGACAACCTTCCTGTTGAAGCCAGGGCTGCAAGGGAAGCCTGGGTCCCAGATGCCAGAGGGAAGCCAGTGCCAGTAGCTGGGGGAAGGAAGGCCCACTCTTGCACGAATTTCGTGCATCGGGCCTCTGGTTTATTTATAAATATAATGGAAGAAAAATTAAGTTATATTCACGAATTCCTGGTCATTTAAGCATCTGTATTTTCTTCTTTTCCAAAAATCTAGACATTTGGTAACTCTGTGATTCCTGTTTTAACCTAGGAAAAGTTAAGCTATGGAAAAGCTCACAGCATGACTTGAGTGAGTACTAGAAAAACTAGCAACATAAATCAGGTTTGCCAATTTTTTTAGTGTTCTATGTACTGAGCTTTGCAGACCTTCTCAGAAAGCTACACTGAACTCTAATATTTACCCAGTTTAACCTAAAAAGTATAGGTGAAACCTTTATCTACAAGTTTCTTTTTAGAGCCCCATGACTAGCTCATGTCTAATCCCCATTATCTCTTCTATCCTGAGCTTTAGAATTTTGAATTGACTTAAAAATAAAACTCGCATGCCCTAGCCCAGTGGTCAGCAAACTGCGGCTCTTGAGCCACATGCGGCACTTTGGCCCCTTGAGTGTGGCTCCTCCACAAAACACCGACTTCTGCGCATGGGCCATGAAGTTTCAATCGCACTGTACATGCGCACCCGCACGTGGTATTTTG
>NW_006293001.1:1287324-1296905 GCF_000327345.1 Myotis davidii | reverse complement strand
TCGGACTAAGAGTCCTGAGTTCAATTCCGATCAAGGGCACTTACCTTGGTTCCAGGCTCCCCCCAAGCCCTGGTGGGACTAGTGCAGGAAGCAACCAATCATGTTTCTCTCACATCCATGTTTCTCTCTCTTCCACTTTCTCTGAGGAATCAATGGGAAAATATCCTCGGGTGAAGATTAAAATAAATACAATAAAAAGAGACCAACATTAAAATAATAAATAAATAAATAAATAAATAAATAAATAAATAAATAAAACTTGCACAATAAGACAAGTCTGAACATGCCAGAGGCTCATTGTCCCTGATCCCTCAGGGTCAGGTCCCTCCCTGACAATGGCTGTCTGTGTTTCTGGGGGCCCTGCTTGTGGCTGTCATTTGGCTTACATTATTGCTTATCTTACAATGATCCTGCAAGGTTGGATTTTATTGTCACACATGTAGAGAGGAAACTCAGCAAGATTATGTCATTTGACAAAAGTAAAATAACTAAGAAATAGCAGAAGAAAGATTTTAACCCATCTATTAATGAACTATTCATGCATGCAACAACCTGGCTGTACTTCAAAATAATTATTCTGAGTGAAGGAAGAAATATTTTTAACCCATCTACCTTCCTCCTCCTTCTCCCTTTCATGCATATGTGAACACACCCACAGACTTCGCCTGGATTTATTGGGGTTGTCTCTGGATAAAAATCAAAAGGATAGGTACTAAGTAAATATTGATCCCTCCCCAGCCTTTCTATGTAAGTTCTAAGTTACAGATCACTGGGTGACAACTAGAAATCAAGCCTGAGAAGGCAATTCGCTGGTTCCCAATGGTGGCTCCTGGAGTCAGGCAGCACCTTTCCCACCTGACAGCCACACGGTGTCCGCTGTGGCTTCCCACTGCATGCTTCTCCCTCCCTTTACAGCCAATTGGACATTCTACCTTTAAAATTAGCCTGCTCTCCCCCAATGGGGGGCGGGGAGGGAGGGTTTATTGCAGATTTCACTTCCTTTCTGCAGTGAAATCCTTACCTTCCGCCCTCATCTATTCAGATGCTAACATGGGTACAGAGCATAGACCCAGAAGTTCTCTGCCTTAGCTGCACATTACAATAACCTTGGGAGTTTTAAAAAATACTAATGCTGGGGTTCTACCCCATAGGGCTTGAATCAGAACCTCCGGGGATGGAACTCCCCGTGCCAGTTTTTAAAAAGCTCTCTAGGGGACTGTGACCACAGTGAGGGCTGAGTCACTGGGCTAGCTACATTTCAGGGAGCATGTGCTACTGGTAGATGTTCTCTGCCGAGGGTTCTCCTCTTTCTTTCAGGGCTGCCGGGCTCTTTGCCTGCTTCCTCTGCGCATCCTCAACAAGGTTTCACACGGGAAGCCGAAGGAGAGCATGAATGTGCAGAAATCAGCTACACACTGACAGGGCAGACTGAAGACACCTAGCAGACCCAATCAAAACAGAGAATCAAACAAAACTTCCAAGTGAGTGGAACTTTCTTTCCTGCTAAATACCACACAGGGAAGGCCACGAATTAAATTAAATTGATGTAAATTGCTGTCTGGACTAAGGTGAAAAACTAGTTCATTAACTCACTACTGAACTTGGCCCTTGACCCAATTAATTTTCATTTGTTTTCACCCTTTAGTACTCCAGTCACTGTGGGCGTTATTAGTTAAAATACCGTGGTAGAACATGACACAATGTACTATTTTGAACACATCCAGAAATGTTTAATTAATGGCTGGGGAAAGCTGCTAAAAATACATATTAAAAAGGTTAAAAATTCATCTCATATGAAATATATTCTCTTTTATCTATGGTACAGTTACCTCTTAATGAGATAGATTATTACATAAAGTTAATGGATAGCCCAGGGTAGGACTTTAACAATAAGTCACTTAAATTCGGTGTCCTCGTCGGTATATAATAACAACTGAACTACCTACCTCGTGGAGTAGTTGTTGTGGGTATTAGCTAATAATCATAGTTATATTTCATGAGCACTTAATATTTGTCAGGTTATGTGTGCTTTCCAATATATGTTATGGGGTGAACAATTTATTTTATTTTATTTTTCAATTATAATTTACATTCAATACTACTTTGTATTAATTTCAGATATACAACACAGTAGTTAGACAATCTAATCATATACTTTACAAAGTGTTCCATCTGATATTTCCAGTTCCCATCTGGCCCTAGACATAGTTGTTAGAATATCATTGACCGTATTTCCCTGTGACTATTTTGTAAATAACAAATTTTACTTCTTAATTCCTTCACCTTTTTAACCCAATCTTCCAACTCCCAAACGCTCTAGCAACCATCAATCTGTGCTCTATATCTATGAGTCTATTTCAATTTAGTTTGTTAGTTTGTTTTGTTCTTTAGATTCTGCATATAAGTACATATTCTGCATATGATTTGGTATTTGTCTTTCTCTGACTGACTTACTTCACTTAGCACAATACCCTCTAGGTCCATCCATGCTGTCACAAATGGTAAGATCTTAGTCTTTTAATGGCTAAGTAATATTCCATTGTATAGATGCACCACAACCTTTTTATCCACTCGTCTATTGATGGGCACTTGGATTGCTTCCATATCTTGGTTATTGTACATAATGCTGCAAGGTCAGGTGGACACTCTTATTATTCCACTTTACAGAAAGAAAACTGACTGGCGGAGGGGTAGTGACTTGGCATAGTTACAGAACAGATTCCCACCCAGGCAGTCTAACCCTCTTACCACTACACCGAGAGCAAAGCTGGCACATAGCAAGCCTCTCTTAAATGGCAGCTACTAAAAAGGAATGAGACAAGAATATGGCTTTTCTTTCCACCCAGCAAGAAACAAAATCAATACCCATTCTTTGTTTGCCCCCCAAAAATATGTTTTATTTGTTTTAAGTAATAACAATTAATAATAAAAACTACCTTTGCTGAGTATTTACTGTGTCAGTCACTGTTCTAAGCACTTTTCAGCTATTAATTCATTTTATCTCCAAAACAAGCCAATGAAATTGCACTATTCTTATGCCAATTGTGCAGATGAGGCAATGAAGGTACATGGAGGTCTTGCAACTCACCGAAGTCACACACTAGTGAGGGACAAAGCCAGGATCTGAAACTGACAGTCTGGCCCCAGATTCCTCTTTGCAAACCCCCACTTGTCCATCGGATTCTTTTCACACCTTCTCTCTCAACTACAGCAATCACATCTATTCCCGTGGCTTTAATTATCAACCACATACTAGTATATGCTCCAAATCTCTACTCCCATCCTGTTTCTGCTGCTGATACCCATATATACAACAACCCCCCTGACGTTTCCACCTCGATGTCCCATAAGCCTCTACACATCAAAAACTCAAATCCCACTCCTCCCCCAAACTTTTTCTCATTGGGTGGAGCCCAGTGAGACATCATTCTTGGGATTCCTCTCTTTCTCCCCAACATACTTGGTCAAACATGGAGTCTTGATGATCCTTCCTCCTGAACATCTCACACTGTGTATTCATGTCTCCCAACCTTCCACTGTCTCCGTTGTAGTCCACATAAGGTCCATTTCTTTATCTGGACTCCTGCACCTGCCTCCTAATTCTTATGAATCGTTCCCCTGCAATCCATTCTCCATACTACGGCAGGAACATTCTCTTCAAAATGTAACATATAAATCTGGTCACAATGACATCCCTTAGTGGCTTTCTGTTGGCTTTAGCATAAAGATTTTACACAGGACTTTGGGCCTACCCCCAGGTTTTCATTTAATTTCAATGCCCCCAGAATTCCTTACCTCAATACCTAATATCTCTGCTACAAGCATTTCTCAAGTACCTTTCCTCCCACTATCCCCTATTCCCATCCCCTTTCAGGCAACCACTAATCTACATTTTGTCACCATAGATTAGTTTATACTTCCCAGAATTTTATACAAGTGAATTATAAAATATATATTCTTTTTTTTTTGGTCTAGTTTCCTTCACTCAGCATTATTTCAAGGTGCCGCTGTGTTGTTGCATGCATTCATAGTGCACTGCTTTTTATTACTGAGTAGAATTGCATTGTATGGATACCCCTAAATTTATCCATTCACCCCTTGACAGGCATTTGAGTTGTTTTCAGTTTTGGCTATTACAAATAAAGCTGTTATAAACATTCGTGTACAAATCTTGTATGGACTATGCTTGCATTTTTCTTCCGTAGATATATAGGAGTGGAATGGCTGGATCAGATGGTCATTGTACTGGATTAAATAGTGTCCCTCAAAATCCATGTCCACCTGGAACTTCAGAATGTGATTTATTTGGAAATAGGGTCTTTTGGGGTATAATTAGTTATAATGAAGTCATACTGGGTTAGGGTGGGACCTAAATCCAATGGCTAATGTCCTTATAAGAAGGCCATGTGATGTTAGCATCACCAATGGACACAGACACTGGGATGGTGGGGGCTTGCCCGGGGTGGGAATGGCTTGGGGGGGGGCGGGCAAGTGGGGGAAAAGGAGACATATGTAAAACTTTTGTCAATAAATAAATTTTTTTAAAAAAGATGGGCATGTGAAAACACAGAGAGATATACAGGGAAGAAGGCCATGTGACAATGGAGACAGAGATTGTAGTGATGTAGCTATGAGCCAAGTAGTGCCAAAGATTGCCAGCAACTATCAGAAATTAGGAGAGAGAGAGGCATGGGGCAGACTCTCCCTCAGAGTCTCAAGAAGGAATCAATTCTGCTGACACCTTGAATTTGAACTCATGGCCTACACAATTGTGAGAGAATAAATTTCAGTTGTTTTAAGCCACCTAGTTGTGGTACTTTATTACGGCAGCTCTAGAAAACAAAGTAGTGATATGTTTTTTTAACTTTCTTAAAGACTGCCAAATTGTTTTCCAAAGTGGTTGCACCATTTTATATTCCTGTCAACAGTGTTTTAGTTTCTCCTCATTCTTCATCCTTGCTAACACTTAGTATGGTCAGATTTTTTTCATTTTAACCATTATAATAGTTGTAGGTGGATAGTAGTATACCATTGTCATTTAAATCTCCATTTCCCTAATGCCCAGTGGTCTTGAAAATCATTTCACGTGTTTATTTTCCATCTGTATATCTTTTTTGGTAAAGTGCCTGTGCAAATCTCCTATTTGTTATTTGGATTGTTTGTTTTCTTTCTATTGGGCCTGAGAGTTCTTTATATATTCTAGATATAAGTTCTTTATCAGATATATGATTTGCAGATGTTTTGTCCCAGCTGGTGGATTCTCTTAACTGTATCTTTTGAAGTCAGCTAAGTATTCAAGATATCAGTTTGGATGCCTCTTTTTCTTATTAGCCTTATCTGAGCCCCAAGCCTTGATACATGGCCCCTCTAAGTACTTGTCATGTTTCAGATACATCCTCATATCATGACATGCATTTTACTCTATTACTAGTATAATTGTTTGACTGCCTGTTTGTTTCTCCCACTGGACTCTAAACTCTGTGACCATGGGCAAAGAATCATTATGTCCTGGTCTTTGTTGGATCCTCTGCACAAGTACAAAGATTGATAGAAGGCTGACTATTCTCTGCTTGTCTCTCCAGACTGACTGTCCGTAGCTCTCCACCCTGCTCTGTGCTCTGCGAGCTGACTTCTGGGGACTCCTTGCCCACTGACTTCTGGCTGGGTACAGCTAATGGGAAGAGGTCAAAGGGCAGGAGAAGACAGGACAGGCTATTTATTCTCTCAGTTTCTTCCCTGACAGGCTTCAGTTTGGTAGTAGTTGCTGTTCTCCTGTCATGTCCAGTGTTCCTTGTCCCATAGGTACAACTGTCATGAGGCTCCTGTAACTGTTCCCTGCCCTTGATCCTTCACACCCAGTGTAGTAATGAGTTTCCTGCACTTGGTTAGAAATTAGGTCTTCACCTTCATGCTTGGTACCCTTCACTCTGTTCATACCTTTGTAAACAGTTTTTTCATTAAACCTTCACAATAAATCCTTTCTTCCTGAGACCCTGATTCCTATAGTGCACACACACAAAAAATTGTTAATTTTGACCCTCATTATAACCCATACATTGAGTTTTAAATCTCTAAAATGTCTTCAGTGATTTCATTCAACATGACTCGGGTTTCTAATATGTTTCTTCAGTTTCAAATGATTAGAAACACTATATTCCTTTCAAGCCCATTCTTTTCTTCATTTATTTATTCATTCAGCAGGGACTTTTTGAGAACTTCCTAAGGCCAGGAACTTGGCTGCCCTGGGGATTCAAAGAGAAGGAAAATATATTTGGTTTCTCAAGGGACTCACATTCAAGTGAGAGGTATAATGAAATAACAAATTCCGATTTAAAATGACAAATTGAGTCATGGAAAGGCGTACAAAGGCCCACAGGCACAGAGCTCTGGTGGCCTGCTCATCACTGAGCCAGGGGACATTCCAACAGGACAGTGCTCTGTAGCATGTGATTCTGAGCTCTCTGTTGCTCTTCTCTTTGCTGCCCCGCTCCCTTCCCACACACTCACAGCTCCCAGGAATGAGTGCTGACAATACACCAGACTCCATGCCAAGCACCGCACAAACCGATCTCATTTAATACAGTGACGCTATGAAACAAACACCACCATTTACATTTTACACAGAAGGAAACTGAGGCTAAGCGAGGCTCAGCCACCTGCTGATGGGTGGCAAAGAGGCTCGTTTAACCACTACATCCCCTGCTTCATAAATCGGAAACACACACAGGACTGTGTTATGGGGGAGGGTCATTTTCCTGAAGGCTGAAAGGCTCTCTGCCTCAGATTTCCACCTCAGAGAGAGCTGCAACACTTCCGGAAGAAATGGAAATGAGCGCTTTTTCTGAGTCTTCCCACCATTGAATAGGAAATGTGATGTGAGTAGGCCAGGAAGCTGTCATCGCCTTTGTTCATTACACTAATTGCTCTGGAGATAAAATATGGCTTGGTTCCCCTCTTTATCCTGCTTATAGTCCTAGCACTGCTACTTCAGAATATTATCTGCTGTGGATCAGGGAAGGCTTATTCTTTTTTTTTTCATTATTTAGAAGATAAAACTGAATCTCATAACAGGTGACTATTTCAGCCAGATCCCACAGCCATGGGAGGTAGCCCAGTGTCCTGTAGCCACGCTCATTCATCAGAGTGCCCCAATGCCTGCCCTTTGCTCCAGCCAGGCCCGCCTACTCTCTGTCTCCCATAGAAACATTTCTCACGCTGACCTTTGTATTTTTCCTCACAACTTCTTCCCATCCTGGAATAACCTCTTCTTCCCAACCCCCTCCTCCACCCTATCTGAGCACATCTAACCCTGCGTGACCCCTCTAGATCCTCCTGCCTCCCTCCTTTTGACCCTCACTGCACTGCACCTCACCATAGATGAACCTCAGTGTTGCACTGTACTACCTAATGATGCCACGCGGATTGCACCTGGTGCTGCAGTGGATGCCAGCCCATTCGGACAGAGCTGAGTCATCTACTTCGGGGATATTCCCATAGCACACAATGTAGTGCTGAGGCCACAGGAGAGATTGCTAAATACTTTGTGCTTGGTCTATATAGTTTGGTATTGGAAAGCATCCCTTTTCAATGTGTATTCAGGCAGGGATGTTGCTTCTGTATAAAATGATATGCTATTGGGGGTAAGAGATCAACCAAAGGACTTGCATGCATGCATATAAGCTTAACCAATGGACACAGACACTGAGGGGTAGGGGAGGCTGGGGGAAAGTCAAGGGGGGGAAAAAGGAGACAAATGTACTACTCTTTGTAGTATTTTAAGCAATAAAAAAAGTTAAAATAAAAAAAGAATGATATGCTATTGACTAGGGACACACACCGGAGTCTCATACATCCTCTCAGCCACACCTCTTAGTCCAGCCACCTCTGTGGCCGCCAGCCCTGCACACACTTCCCTCAGTTACCTCTGGAGCAACCTGACAGCACTTCACCTCTGCACCTGTTCCTGCACCTGTTGCTGTTCCCACTGTTGCTGTCCCTGGAGCTTCATGAATGCCAAGACAGGGGACCATGCTTGAAGTTCAGCACTGCCATGGAAATGTGCAGAGTAGTGAATAACCCTCGGTTTCCCTTAACCAGCAGGGACAGCGAGCCTACAGGACAGACGGTGTTGAGGCCTGCTGAGGTCACTGCAGGTCTGTGCACAATTTGCTACTGTAGTGGCCACAACAGAGACGTTCCCTTCTTTCCTATTTCATCCTGATCTTTAACTCCACACCTTCCCAGAGGTCTCACCCCAAGTTCTGCTTTCTGGGGAACCAGGCTAAGGCAGTGTATTAGTCTGCTTGGCCTACCATAATAAAATATCCTAGAATGGGTGGTTTATTTTTTATTTATTTATTTTTAAAATATATTTTTTTGATGTCAGAGAGGAAAGAAGAGAGAGAGAGAGAGAGAGAGAGAGAGAGAGAGAGAGAGAGAAACATCACTGATTGGTTGCCTCCTGTGTGCCCTACACTGGGGATCGAGGTGCAACCCAGGCATGTGCTCTGACCGGGAATTGAACTGTGACCTCCTGGTTCCTAGGTCAATGCTCAACCACTGAGCCATGCTGGCCAGGCCTAGACTGGGTGGTTTAAACAACGGAAATTTATTTCTCACAGTTCTGGCGGCTGGAAAGTCCAAGATCAAGAGTTTTGATAAGGGTCCTATTTCTGGGTTGCAGATGGCCACCTTCTCATTTTGTCCTCACGGGGTCTTTCCTTGGTGCCTGCAGGTGGAAAGATTGCTCTGTCTCTTCTTATAAGGCCACCGGTCCTATTTAGCACCCCACCCTTGCAACCTCATTTAACCTTAATGAAGTCCTAAAGGCCTGATCTGCAAATACAATCACACTGGGGGATTGGTGCTTCAACATGTGAATGGAGGGAGGGATGCAGAACTAAACCTAAGACAGTGTTGCTAAAAAACATCAGCTGAGAAACGCAAGGTCGATCGCACCATTTTATCTGCTTTTTAAAAGCTTCCTTTGCTTGCTTTCTTCTCATATTTTAATCACTAATGTCAAGATCCTGTTCGGAAAGATCTCAGGAATATCAAATGTTTCTTGTGTTCTGCTGGTTATTTGAAAGACTGCAGTTAGAAGGACTACAATCTAGTCAGGGTTTTCCTTCTTAGCAGTTTAAGGAGTAACTTTTGCTAGATTAAGGAGTAACCTAGAGCAAATCACTTTGCCTTCCTGGATGAGTTTTCTCAGCTATAAAACGAGATAATGGGACAACAGCCCAAACGTGGAATAGATAACCCAGCTCTTTTGCTGGAATGGGAGACCCAAGGAGATGGAAGGGGAAAGTTGTTTTTAAAACGGAAAGGAGCTCAAGAATGGAGGAACCTTGGGGTACACTGCAGTGAGGAGCGTGCAGACCCCGCGCACTGAGCCTCAGAGATCGACAGCTGTCCACGTTCCAGAGGAGGGGGGTCCAGAGCGCCCCGAATGAGCCTGGGTTCACGGAGCAGTTTGGTTTACACCAAGCTGCCTGCTGCCAAACCCGCAGTGTTTACCAGAATCAGGGCGTTTTGCAAACCCAGATGTCAGACTTCCTGTCCCAGAGATTCTCAACTAA
>NW_006293001.1:1276771-1287044 GCF_000327345.1 Myotis davidii | reverse complement strand
TTGCAGCTGGTCCACCACCCCCTCCTCCTCCTCCTCCTCCTCCTCCTTTTAGGAGCCTGAGTGGGTAGGGCGGTGAAAGCCTCCGCGGCTTTCCAGTCTCCCAGCCAGGAGCCCCGTGTGTCCGCACACAGTAGTAACAGGGGTGACTGAGTGAATCTCGGGGGCACAGGGGTGGTGAGACCCTCGGGAGGGGTGGAGCGCGAAGGTTCTGAGTTGCACCCCGGGTGAAGGGACCAGATCGGCACGTCGGGGCTGGGGTAGGCAAGGGAGTGGAGAAAGGGCGAACCTGGGCGACGAGCGAGGGCAGCAAGGGAGGCCGAGTTACCTGGTGGCCGCCTATCTGCAGTCTGAGCAAGCCCTGCACCCCTTCCTCGGAGTCCCGCACCCCCTTCCTCGCGCCGCATCCTCCAGCTTCAGCCCGGGGCGCAAGGAGGGGCGGGGCCTGGGCTTGCAGGCAATTCTGCTCAACTCTGGCCGCGGGAGCCCGCAGAGGAGGTTAGGAGGCAGTTCAGAACGTCAGCTTCCGAGAATTGTTTATTCGGCAGGAGCATCTCTCGGATAAATAAATGAGGGCAAAAAGATGTTCCATTTTGTCCCCTCCCAAAGCAAGTGCTCTGGGTGAGCGCCGCCACTTGTGGAGTGGCCCCCAGCGGGGAAGAAAGCTTAATCTTTCCCTGTTATCACCTCTCAGACGTGATGGGGGAGAGGCGCCCCTGTGGCCCTGATCAGCTGTGGGAACTGGAGCAAGTTGCCGTTTTGTCCTCATTTTCCCTCGTTGTGGACAATGGGGTCTGCGCTATCCATAGGCCGGCTGAGGATTAAGGGAGACCCTGGGTAAGGCCTGTGGCACCCCAGGGATGGAGAGTTCCTTCAAAGTAACCCGCCTCCCACCCCACCTGCAACACATATGCGCACACACGGGTCAATTCACCAAACATTTGTTGAGCACCGACTATACGTAAGATTGGTAAAGGGATGTGTAAAGAGACAAGCGAGGCTGTCCTGCAGGGCCCCGTTAGTGAATAGCTGCAGGAGCTGCTCCAGCCGCAGAGGAAACAGCATCCGAAAGCGGAGGCTCCCTGTGAAGGGACGCAGGGGGAAGTTCAACCAGCCAGTGGGAGCCTGGGGCGGCCTCCATCCGCTCTCCCTTTGGAGATAAGTTGGGAGAGGGGGTAAAACAAGCTGTCATCCATGGCTACGTTCGTTGTTCTCCCTCTCAACATCTCGTGTGTGCCTTTTCTGAACTGTGTTCTTAGCACTCCCAGGACGCTTTGTCAGGAGCAGGTTGAGCAGTTCTTATTCCAAAGTGGCCAAAGGAAGGAGGCCTCTTCCCTCCTGGGTCAGTTCAGTAAAAATGCTTCTGTGGTTGCACATCTGACCTGCGTGTGATCCGTGGCCACTAAGGTTTACTGTGCGGTACTTACTCCTTTTTAAAGTGTGGGCTTTGCCTGAGCACTAGGTACCTGGGAAGGGCAGCAGCAGCCCCTGGGACAGGAGCTGGAACCCAGCCACAGAGAGAGAATGCGCTGTGATCCTCTGAGCAGGGTTTAACAGGATGGGCTAAGCCTTTCTATATGTAGCTGACCCAAATCCTGGCCCGAGAGGTTTCTAAGTAGTGCCTTCTCTTTAGTACTCAAGGATGTTCTGAAGCCAGACCACCTGCTACTTTCTATACCCTCCAGGTGACAGTTAGCATATGACACAGTTGGCACGGAGATGAAAATGCTGCCTCTGGCATTCTAAGGAGCACAGAGATTATGTGGCATTGAGTGTCCCAATCCTCAAAAAGGCTCCCCTCCTGGATTCCAATCACCCTCATCAGTGAAATTTCAAGTATAATCTAGACAGGTTTGAAATCAAGTTTTTCCTGCCTATACACAAATGGAAAAATCAAAATCTTAGCACTGGAAGGGACCTGACACATTGTCTCCTCTAGCCATCCATTTTTCAGGCATGGAAGTTGAGGTATAGCTGTGTTTTGGAGTGTCTCAGTTTACTGTTGTGCTCAATGCACCATACTGACTTGCTTTTAGTCATGATTGGCTTCCACAGATTAACTAGGAAAAAATATGCACCTATTTCAGTTCTATATCCACTAATACACTATATGTAATAATGCAAGGAAGATTATGCACATAGTATTTTTTATCCGAATTGTTTGATATGTATTATTGATCGTTCTGATATGTGTTATAAGCATCCCGACCTTTCGGGGGAGGGTGAGGCAGATAATTGATAGTATTGTGCTGACTTTTCAATCATTTGTCAATGATTTTGCACTAAAAATAAGTAGATGCAGTGTCGTGTAGTAGTTAAATTCATGGGCTCTAGGAATCAGACTGCCTGGGTTCAAATCCTGGCGCTACTGTTTACCAGCTCTGTGACCTTGGGCAAGTTACTTAACCTCTCAGTTTACTCATATATAAAAACGAACCTAATAATAATACTTAGGAGTTGTTCTTTTGTTTCAATTTCACCATAGCGCCCTCTTCCTCTGGCCTGTCCAGACCATTGTGACAGGTTGGCAGCGGTAGCAATTACTTATTGCCGTGAGCGCAGCACCATACTTGGCATGTCTGCAATCTGTCTTCTGGCCTCTCATTGATTATTCTAAGGGGATTTATTGTGGTTCTGGAATCAGAACCTTTTCTTCTAACAAGTGCTGAAACTGGATGCTACTTAAGTACCCCACATCCTCGGAGGACAGTAGAAAGCGTGAAGAAGGAAGTGGGGCGTCCTGGGGGAAGGTGGGTGTGGTCTCTGTGGAGGTTGCTAAAGGAAATGAATTGGGGGACAAGTAAACGGATTTTGATGCTATATTGAGGGCTGAAAATTATATATGTGAAATGGCCCCAACCAGCATAAGAGAGTTTCCTCTGTAACATTCAGCTTCCCAGAGGCCAGAGTGTAGGGAGCCCATGGCAGTATCAGTTGTTGGGAATGG
Organism: Myotis davidii; assembly: GCF_000327345.1. Lineage (NCBI taxonomy): Eukaryota > Metazoa > Chordata > Mammalia > Chiroptera > Vespertilionidae > Myotis > Myotis davidii. The sequence goes on along the minus strand of NW_006293001.1, from coordinate 1,284,100 downwards.
CCAAGGTAGGCTCTTCTGACTGGCCAGTGACCAAGGAAAGTGAAGTGCTGATGCGCGTGAGGTCCAAGGAGTTGACCATGGGTTTCTATCTGGAGAAAAGACTAAACTGGGTGGAGAGGGTGGGGGTGTCTTTCGACATCTTATGCCAATGGGAAGAGGGGCAAGGAGCTGGAGGCCTCAGTTGTTCATTCTCTGACTTTCAAGCACGATGTGCTTCATCTCCCTGTCCGAAACCTGGTTTAGGTTCACCCAAAAGCAATCACTGAGATGTGTATTTATTTGGATGCAAGTAATTTACTTGGGAGGTGACTCTAAAAGGCATGGCGAAGGAGTGAGGAAATGAGACAGGGAAGAGAAGAAAGCCATTATAGGTAACTGGGCTTCAATTTCACAAAAGTCCTTCTGATGAACCCAGTGAGGGGCAGGAAGCACAGACATTCATCTACCACCCCCACCCGTCATTGATGGGGAGTCCCTCCTGGATCACTAATCTCCTGGTGCTCTGGACTGCACGGAGCTCTGTCAGGCAGGAGGGAGTCACAAAAAGCCAGGCGAAATAAATGAGAACTGTGCCAGGTGAGTCGCCTCCAGGGTCAGCAGTGAGGGCAGGGAACCAGCAGAATCTTCCACTCACCCACAGATCCGGGAGACAAAAATATGGTCAGGATCAGATACTGTTCCCAAGAGGCTGAGAGTCCAGAGACAGATACTAAAACATAAGCAATTTCAAAACAGTGCAGTGGGTGTTATGATAATAAGGAGTGAGCAAAGTGCTGAAGGGATGCAGAGGAGGAATTGACCTGAGGGACTGGGAACTCACAATAGGGTATTTGTTTTGCTGAAGAGTAAATAAATAGTTGCCACATGTGAAAAGGAGCTAGAACATTTCCAGGAAAGCATAGAGTATGTGAAAAGGTATAGAATCGCTGTGGGTGGCAGGAGTTCAGTGGACTGAAAGTTCTAGTCTGGGCTCTTTTGGATGGAGGAAAGCGGGCTCTGAAGGTCACTCGGGTAGGGGCTGGATATAAGGTGCCAAGATCTCAAGGGGACCCAAGGCTTCTGGGAAACCAAAAATGAGCCACTGGAATGAACCAAATATTTTTTCTTTCTTTCTCTCAGGGGCTGCTTGATGGTCCCTGTTTGGTTCTCCTTCTGTGAACTAGTTTTTTCTGCTTCAATTTGCAGGACTTTTCATGTGTAGTTCCCACAGCATCCTGGGAAGAGTTCCTTAATTTCATGGGAGAGGAATCTGGCCACACTGGTCACAGCTGGCTGGCCAGTCTCTGTGCTCTGCCCTGGAGTCAGAGGCCTTCTCATGGCTGATAGGCCATGTAGGGGTGTGAGGTGCACACAGGGATGCTGCCCCAACAGGTCCTGTGGATGAGTAGACCCCCAGAATAGGGTCATGGCAGGACAGGAAGCTGTGACATGTCTATATTTGGAAGCATATACAGTATAGCGAGACGAGGAATGAAGAGTTTGGTTGGAGAGACTATGCTTGAAAGGGGGAAAAATCTGATTGGTGATTGGGTACTGCTGAGAAGGGGCTTGTGAGTTTGGACAAAGGGAAACCAGATCACACTTTTAGGTTTAGGAATGGCATGGTCAGTTTGGGACATGAAAAGGGTAATTTGAAGAGCAGCAAAAAGACCATCTGGAAGGTTAACGCAATTTCCCATGAAAAAAAGACGATGACCCAAGCTAAAAAGTCAGTCCCAGTAGAAATATTAAGGAGCAGATAGTTTGCATTAAGACTTGTATGGGGTAAAGAGGAAGAAAATAAAAAGTGATAGACTCACTGAAAGTTAGGAGACAGGAGAAATGGCAGAATCAGAGGGGTAGACTACACCATGGAACTAAGGAGTTGTGGAGGTAGATTCGTTCTCAGCAGTGACCAGAGACAAGGGTTGGTTGGAGGAGTGGTCACTGAAGTGGAGAGCAGGTCCTCGGAGCAGAGGTTGAGGAAACAAGCGTCCAGAGCAGTACAGACATCCATCTCTGAAAAAAGTTTCGTCAAAAAAATGTCCTTACGTAATAGGATGTGCAGCTGCTTTGCTACTCTCTTCCCTTCTCTTTTGTTTTGTAATGCTCGTCATTAAATTGACCTCATGACCCACTCTATGGGCTACAACCTGCAGTGGAGGTAACATCAGGACAGAGTGTTGGGTCATCTGTGTGCAAGTTAAAGGCTTTGGTGTGGGGAAGACAACGGAGAATCTGCTGGTGTCACGTAGTGAATGTGAGGAAGAGGTTCAGGGTGGTGCATCTCAGGGTCAAGGAAGGAAAAACAGGGTGCCACCTGGAAGAGGTTTCTGAAGGAGGGTGATGAGAGTCACCCCCTGGAGTCAGCAGTGGGGAGAAGTCCTTACCCTGAGATTTTCCCCGTAGCTTCAATTCCTAATGCGAAGGTGAAAAGGCTCCTCTCAACTGCCCCTAATAATATCTAACATTTGGGGATTGGTTACTATGTGCTCTTTTACATATATTAACGCATTGAATCCTCACCAAACTCAAGTACTGTTAATACATGCTCTTCTTTTACTGATCAAGGAGGGTTAAGTAATGAGTAATCTATAGGAGCTTGTAGAGTGGAGATTCGAACCAGCCACTTAAACACTAACGCAAAGAACTCTTGGATAGCCTTGTGACTCTATTAAATAGGCCACCCTGATGTTTGAAGGCAGCGTGTGATTTAATTTTGTGGCAAGAGGAGCTGGAGGCAAGTCTCTTACTCTCTCTGCAGCTCCTCCTTTTCCAAACCAGTACTTCCCACATGTGCGAGTGAATAGTTCATAAAGCAAAGATGTGCAGAGCTTTGGATTGTTTTTTACTTTTCTAGGTGATTCCTAAACTCCGGGGATTTGGAGTTGAAGTGAAAGCATGTCAGATGCTGGTTTAACTGCCCGTCCTGGCCATCAATCACTCCGGCCATTTACCTTTGTTTCTCCCATCTCTGTTGGTCATCTCTCAGAACCTCCTCCACTTCATGCAATTCTCATCTCAGTTTCTCTCACTGGCTCCTTTCCTCTGAGCTTCTGAGAGTCAGAATGGACTTCCAGTTTTCCTAGCTCTTTTTACAATTTCTCACTAAGCTCCTAACCTCTTTTCCTATTGTTGGCTGGCGCAGTAACTGATACCACACAATGGGGATTCCAAGCCAATGACTGGAAAGGTCGAGCCACACAGAGAGCTCAGTTGTCCCCTCAGCTCCCCTTCCTTGACCTAACAATTTGCTTAATTATGCCAGGTTTTCTGAAGAAATAATTCTCTCTCTCTCTTTTTTTTTTTTTTTTGCCTCTTGTGAACTCATCTCTCTGTGATGAATCCTCTTATGATCTATTAATGTAGCATACTTGAAACATGTATTGACCTTTGGGCCCATTTTCTTTTAGAAATTATCCTTAGAAGGCTTTGAAGAGATGTTTCAATTCAAACCTAGGAACATAAATTATTGATCAAAGGAAATATTACAGTTTATAAAGCAAACAAACAAAACACCTTATAAACACTTGGAGAAGAATACTTTATAAAAATGGAGATATATTATTATAATTATAATTTCTATAAATTTGGTTCCAATGAAACAGAGCTAAACAAAACAGCAAGAGGTTCCTGTGTGTGTGTCCACATGACTTTTTAATTTATGGCACTTTCCAGACTACCACAGTTCCAAAGAAATATGCTAATAAAAATGTTCACTGTTTCTGGTGTTTGACATTCTGCTCTTGGGAACTTTCCTTTTCTTTTTTAAAATTTATTTTGTATTGGTTTCAGGTGTACGATTAGTGGTTAGACAATCATATACTCTACAAAGTGATTTTCCAATATTTCAAGTACCCACCTAGCACCGACAGTTATTACAATACAGTATTATTGACTATATTCTCTGTGATATACTTTACATCCCCATGACTATTCTGTGACCACCAATTTTTACTTCTTAATCTCTTCACCTTTTTCCCCAAACCCCCTCCCCTCTGGCAACCATCAGTCTGATCTCTGTATCTATGAGTCTGAGAACTTTCCTTTTCAATTATGAAAACATAAACAGGAAATTCTAAGTGATTATTTAACTATAATATTTGTCCTATTTCACTGCTATTTTGTGTTCAGAGTTAAGATTTGCTTTTTTCTTATTAATATTTATAAAGTGCTCCTAAGGATTGAGGTGATCATTATCAGGATCCGGATGAGGCCAGCACTAATTTTAAACCCATTGTGCAAATGGGGAAAGCAAGGCAGATGCTCTCTACCTTCAAGCAGCTCTAGCCTGAAAGAAATGTTCTGCAGTTTTCCACAGTCTTTTTCCTATCGTGTTAGCCTTGTACAAATAAGAACAGGGTGGGCTTTATGGCCATGTAACCCGGGCAGTCTCCTAGGGACTCATGCTCAGAAGGGCCTTGAACTTGGGGGGTTAATGCTCTGTGGTTTAGGGTCTTGGAATTCTTAAACATTTTTATCTTTGAATTTGTGCTCTGGGCATGAAGTCTCATGGGACAATGGAGCACGAGCCAGGGGCTTAAACATACCTCAAGCTCAGCCCCTACTTCCCTGGATGGGTTTTCAACCTCCCCCTTCATATTCCTATCCTCCACCTACCTGGCAATCAGGTTGCATTGGGGTTGAGGACTGGAGGCCCAGGGTCTAGGAGTGGATGGCCATTGGCATCTAAGGGCAGAGCAAGGCAGCCGCTGCCCCCCTGCGCCGGCAGCCCCTCTCTATGTTCAGTGGGGACTAAGCGCAAACCTATCACCCATTTCCAATCCAGGCACTGAGTGTGTCCCCAGCGCTTTCTGGCATGGAAGTTGCAATCACTCACATGCTCATGGGAAATGCAGATGGACTCAACTTCCCTGTCCCAGCCAGGGCCCTGAATTTTCATTTTACGCGGGGCCCTGCAAATTAGGCAGCCAGCCTGAATAGGAAGCATGGGGCCAGTTATGGGTTCAATGGTATCCCCCTCAAAATGTGTATGTTGAAGTCCTCACTCCTCAATACCTCATAATGAAACCTCATTTGGAGATAGGGTCTTTACAGAGGTAATCACGTTACAATAAAGTGATTAGGGTGGGCCCTAATTTAATAAGATGATGTCCTCCCAAAGAAGGGGAATTTAGATGGAAATACGCATAGAAGGCAGATGACATAAAGAAACACAGGGAGAAGATAGCCATCTGTCGATAAGCCAGGGAGGCAGGCCTGGAACAGATCCCTCCCTCCTATGCTGAGAAGGAGTCAACGCTGCCAGCACCTTGATTTTTGACTTATAGCCTCCAGCTCTATGAGACAGTCGTTCCTGTGGTCTAAGCCACTCAGTCTGTGGTACTTTGTTATGGCAGCCTGTGCAAATGGCAGGGACGGAGGACATATTTACCATTAAAACACCGTTTTGTTTTCACTTCTGTCTCCCACTTAAGTAACTGTATACTTGTCTTCATTGGGTATATTCTCAAAGCAGTTAAAATGGCTAGTCGCTAGTCCTTACAAACATGCTGTCAATGACGTCCCATCTTTCCCAGCGTTGTTTTGTTGTTGGTGGAGTTCTTTTCTGTTTGTTTGTTTTGATGGCCAAGTCCTTAGATCATATTCCCCCAGGGTTTCCACATGCTGGTGTCTGTGAGGGAAGTGTAAGAAAGTTCTGTCTTACTGTGTCTTGTCATAACTTGCTCTTTGTAATGAACGAGGCTCCCTGGTGACTGAGGTGGTATGTCATCAACACAGCCTGTAAGATAACATGGCTGCTGTCAGTAAGGATATTTACACTGGCAATGTCTGCTAGGTACTTCAGAGTTCAATATAAAGGCAAAATGGTGGAGAAATAAACGAAAAGCCAAAAAGAAGAAACATGTGTGCAACTCAGCTTGAAATTTCATTGGTAAGATACAGATACATTCAAGAACTTCTAAAGCCATAATAAGATTTTCTGCAAGAGCCACTACTGCTAAATGAGATGGACAGCGAAGGAGACACAGGGTGTGAAGGAGAATGGCGGGGAGTGGCAAGTTCAGTCTGAAAGGGTTAATCCACTTCACACAGGGGTTGGTAACAGGCAATTTGAATACTCACAAAACCGGAGCCTGGTGGAGCTGGTTAAGTTGGGTTTCATTTTCCCCCTCCTGTGAGAGGAGTATTGTATGCCTCACGGAACTTGAAACCACAATTTGGGGAGATTAGGGAGAAAGGGGAAAAGGACACAGAAAGAGATTTAGCAAGAGGGGTCCACCGGCCTGTGGAGGTGGTGATTATCCAGGTTCAGAAGCTGCAGGAGAATGAAGAAGGCTCAAAGTCAAGGACAATGCTCGGGCAGGGAAACAGAAGGAAGTTCTGAGGCTGGAAGGAGAGATATTTTAGAATGCACTGTACCTTTTAGTTGGTTAATGGAAGGCAATTGATTAGGAAGGCACAGGCTTTGTTAGGAGCTGTCAGGTTGTTAAGAGACAAACACCAAACCTCAGATGATCTAGGATAAAAGCAAATACTCACTCAGAGAGGACCACGAAGGGCAGGCACACTTTTCACTTTGTTCTTTCTAGTGCAATGTACGCCTCAGATGATCTAGGATAAAAGCAAATACTCAGAGAGGACCAGGAAGGGCAGGCACACTTTTCACTTTGTTCTTTCAAGTGCAATGTATGTGCAGCAAGCATCAGACATTCCTTGCTTATTGGTTTGGAAAGTCCTGTTAAGAATCCAGATTTTCTGCATCGTTCAGCCATGAACAACTCTCTGCTAAGGTGGAACAATAGCAGTTGTGGTCTCCAAGAATTTTTCCTTTCCTATGAATAAACTCTCCACCCTTTCTCAGTACCTGTGTTATTGATATATTAGGCCGTGCACTTGAACGTTTCCTTCCAGTTTCCTTAACGTGAAGCAGCACAGAGGCCAACATTATGTGTGTATTGGATTCGATGGCCACTGCCATCACGTAATTTATTGAATACCAGAAAGCCCTTTGCTTGCCTAAAAGAGAGTATGCCTTTAGGAATGGTTGTTTTGTTTGTTGAAAGTGTTTTTTTGGTTAAATGTAACAGGCAATTTGAATACTCACAAAATACTCACCTCATCAAGGCTTAATCCTTCAAGCCATAGCTATTTACTTAACACTTCAAACTTTCAGCCAGTTCTAATAGAAGAGCTGGATAAAGCAGAAGGGGCCACCACCAGCAGGTGGAGGTGACCAGAGGGATGCAGAGGGTAAAGTGGGAGGGCCTAGAGCAGCTGTGGGAAAACTACGGCCCGCGGGCCAGATCCGGCCCATTTGAAATAAATAAAACTAAAAAAAAAAAAAGACCGTACCCTTTTATGTAATGATGTTTACTTTGAATTTAT
>NW_006293001.1:1273458-1276310 GCF_000327345.1 Myotis davidii | reverse complement strand
CTGTGTCTTGTCATAACTTGCTCTTTGTAATGAACGAGGCTCCCTGGTGACTGAGGTGGTATGTCATCAACACAGCCTGTAAGATAACATGGCTGCTGTCAGTAAGGATATTTACACTGGCAATGTCTGCTAGGTACTTCAGAGTTCAATATAAAGGCAAAATGGTGGAGAAATAAACGAAAAGCCAAAAAGAAGAAACATGTGTGCAACTCAGCTTGAAATTTCATTGGTAAGATACAGATACATTCAAGAACTTCTAAAGCCATAATAAGATTTTCTGCAAGAGCCACTACTGCTAAATGAGATGGACAGCGAAGGAGACACAGGGTGTGAAGGAGAATGGCGGGGAGTGGCAAGTTCAGTCTGAAAGGGTTAATCCACTTCACACAGGGGTTGGTAACAGGCAATTTGAATACTCACAAAACCGGAGCCTGGTGGAGCTGGTTAAGTTGGGTTTCATTTTCCCCCTCCTGTGAGAGGAGTATTGTATGCCTCACGGAACTTGAAACCACAATTTGGGGAGATTAGGGAGAAAGGGGAAAAGGACGCATAAAGAGATTTAGCAAGAGGGGTCCACCGGCCTGTGGAGGTGGTGATTATCCAGGTTCAGAAGCTGCAGGAGAATGAAGAAGGCTCAAAGTCAAGGACAATGCTCGGGCAGGGAAACAGAAGGAAGTTCTGAGGCTGGAAGGAGAGATATTTTAGAATGCACTGTACCTTTTAGTTGGTTAATGGAAGGCAATTGATTAGGAAGGCACAGGCTTTGTTAGGAGCTGTCAGGTTGTTAAGAGACAAACACCAAACCTCAGATGATCTAGGATAAAAGCAAATACTCACTCAGAGAGGACCACGAAGGGCAGGCACACTTTTCACTTTGTTCTTTCTAGTGCAATGTACGTGCAGCAAGCATCAGACATTCCTTGCTTATTGGTTTGGAAAGTCCTGTTAAGAATCCAGATTTTCTGCATCGTTCAGCCATGAATGGGAATTGATTCGGCCAATTACAACATCCCTTCCTGCTACAGAGTAATGTCAGGAACACGATTGATCTGAAGCCATTGTTCCCGAGAGGGCACAGACCCACATTTGTGCAGCTGAAAAAGGTCAGTCCAACTCCAGAGAGAAGCTGCTCACCTTTACATGGGTTACAGATTGGACCCCTTCCATTCCGAAACTGAAATACTGTCAGAACAGCAAGGAGCTGGGCAGATTTGAGACATGATACCAGGCATGAGGTGTGTGAGCCCTGCACCAGCTGTGTGAGTGGATGGTGTGGAAGAGGTTTAAACCCAGGGGAATGGCGGAGGAGATTGAAAGTAGATTGCACCTGGCAAGCTGTGGCTTCCGAATAGCTTGTCTTAAACATTGCACATGGTGTGAGCCGTGCACTTGAACGTTTCCTTCCAGTTTCCTTAACGTGAAGCAGCACAGAGGCCAACATTATGTGTGTATTGGATTCGATGGCCACTGCCATCACGTAATTTATTGAATACCAGAAAGCCCTTTGCTTGCCTAAAAGAGAGTATGCCTTTAGGAATGGTTGTTTTGTTTGTTGAAAGTGTTTTTTTGGTTAAATGTAACAGGCAATTTGAATACTCACAAAATACTCCTCATCAAGGCTTAATCCTTCAAGCCATAGCTATTTACTTAACACTTCAAATCTTAAGCCAGTTCTAAGAGAAGAGCTGGGTAAAGCAGAAGGGGCCACCACCAGCAGGTGGAGGTGACCAGAGGGATGCAGAGGGTGAAGTGGGAGGGCCTAGAGCAGCTGTGGACAAACTATGGCCCGCGGGCCAGATCCGGCCCATTTGAAATAAATAAAACTAAAAAAAAAAAGACTGTACCCTCTTATGTAATGATGTTTACTTTGAATTTATATTAGTTCACACAAACACTCCATCCATGCTTTTGTTCAGGCCCTCCGGTCCAGTTTAAGAACCCATTGTGACCCTCGAGTCAAAAAGTTTGCCCACCCCTGGCCTAGAGCAAAACCTCCCCGGGGCCCTGTTGACACTGCTTCAACACGTGGATCAAGCTGCAATAGTAGTCCCAAGCTCCAGACTCCAACTTCATGGTATCCTAGGGATTGGCAGGCATCTGGCAACCAATCAAATACCTGAAGCCAGAAAACAAGTCATTCTGGATTTTTCCAGAATCCTTACATTCCACTGATCACCAAATCCTGTCATTTATTCCCCCTGTGAATTCTCTCTCTGGTGGCTGGACTGTAACCATTCCCTCCTTCCTTTCTCATCACCACCAGCTGAGTTGATACTTTCTGTCTCCCTTGCTAGATCATAGCAGTAATCCCCAGACTGTTCTCCAGTTCCACTCATGGATTGTCCCATCTCACCTGAATGAGAACTCCTCTGGGGCCAGAACTTGGACATTTGCCTTTACACCTGTATTCTCAGCTCCTAAAACAATGTTGGGCGCACAGTAGGTACTCAGTAAATGTTTTTGTTGAATGATTCACCACCCATGTTTGTATTCCACACCACAGCCTCGGTCATGCCTTCTCTTGTTCCAAAATCTCCCTTTCATCTGAAGAGTAATATACAAATTTCTGAATAAAATTATTTGTAAAATTACCCCAAACCATCTTTTTCTAACTTCGTATTCTACAACTATTAAAGTCTTGTATATAGCTAGGCTCTCGACATCCTACAGCTGATTATTTTTATCACCTCTGAGCTTTGGTGGTTTTTGTTCTGTCCAGAATGCCCCCTTACCTGACACGTCACCTCTCCATCCATAGACTTCTTCCACCATCCTAAACTGTCTACAACAAGGCATCCATGCTAGTCTAGTTCAGCAATGTACTTCCATGTGTGAAAAATATTAGATCCTTA
>NW_006293001.1:1272489-1273429 GCF_000327345.1 Myotis davidii | reverse complement strand
AGTGTGTGTGTGTGTGTGTGTGTGTGTGTGTGTGTGTGTGTGTGAGAGAGAGAGAGAGAGAGAGAGAGAGAGAGAGAGAGAGAGAGAGAGAGATTTTTAATCTTCTTAGTCAAACTGATCCCTTCTGCCCCTGGATTCTACAACATTGTGTTTATACCTGTCATGTCAAAATATACTTTAAGTTATTTCTGTACATTTTATGAAATACTCCCAGGGAGAACATCGGTTCCTTGAAGGCAAACACTATGACATATATACCCTTTTATCTTCAGGGCTCCTAACACATGCCATATCGGGCACTCAATAAATGTTTGCTTGAAATTACAAATCTCTTACTTTAAATTGCAATGACCCATAGCAGTTCATTGTCTTCTTTCTGGGTTATTAATGAATGTGTGTAAGGAAAGCTATGCATAGACCTATATGGTCCTCACTGATATATGGGTATAAAACTTCTAAGGCAAAATTAATTGGGGGAGGATGTAAAGAAATGATTCAATTAAATAAGCTTTACAGCTCCATCCAGTTCTGAAGTTCATGGGTCTACATTTATAGGTAAAGTTAGTCTTCTCTGCCATGTCCATATTCCTTCCAGCACTGGCCAGTGTGGCTCAGGAGTTGAGTGTCGACCCAAGAATCAGGAGGTCACAGTTTGATTCTGAGTCAGGGCACATGCCCAGGTTGTAGGCTCAATCCCCAGTAAAGGGTGTGCAGGAGACAGTTGATGGATGATTCTCTCTCATCACTGATGTTTCTATCTCTCTCTCCCTCTCCCTTCATCTCTAAAAAATGTATATTTTAAAAAGAAGGAAGAGGAGGATGAGGAGGACGAGGAGGAGGAGGGAGAGAGAAATGCCCTGGCTGTTGTGGCTCCGTTGGTTGGAGCATCGTCCTGCACACCACAAGGTGGTGGGGTCCATTCCCAGTCAGGGCACATCCT
>NW_006293001.1:1270146-1272053 GCF_000327345.1 Myotis davidii | reverse complement strand
CCACTCCTTTTCTCTTAACACTTCATAATTTGCATGTTTAAAAACATTATTCACCCCAAATGTTATTGATATTTAATTTCCATATCCACTTACAAACCACACCCATCAACTGTTTGTTGACATCATGTTTCTCTCTTCCCTACAAAAGTGCTGCAATATAGACTTTACAAATAGTGTAAAAGATGAACAAAGATTTAAATCACAGTTGCACATACAGTAGAACAAACAAGACAACAATTTTGTTATCTGGTTGTTTGATGAATATGTTTCCTTCATTAAAGTGATATCTTAATATTTAAGGATTGTTTGAAACTAATACTTCTGCACCCACTGTATGCTACAGAAGCTAAAGTAAAAATGGGCTTTTGTTCTGATATAAGAAGAGAAGTCTTTGGGGGGGTGCTCAGATTAGCACTCTATAGGTGATCAACTAAATCTATAGCTGGATCTACAGATCAAGAATCAGGAAGCCAGAGGGATAATAATGACAACAACTCACATTTACTGAGGTCTTCCCATGACGAGGTAGTGTGTGGCGTGCTTTGCATGGATTAGAGTGAAATCATATGAAATCTTTTTCTGCCTAACTTACTTCCCTTAGCATGATATTCTCAAGACCCATTCATGTTTTTGCAAATGGCAGTATTTTATCATTTCTTATGGCTGAGTAGTATTCCACTGTACCACATATTCTTTATCCAATCCTCTATTGAAGGACACTTTCATCATTTCCATGTCTTTGGCTCTGTGAATAATGCTGCAGTGAAACAAGGATGCATGCATCTTTGCGAATAAGTGTTTTCAAATTTGGGGGGTAGATGCCCAGAAGAGGGTTTTTTAAAGCTCACCCAAGGATATATATATTGATTTTTAGAGAGAGGGGAAAGGAGAGTGAGAGAGACATAGTTGTGAGGGAGAAACATTGCCGTGGTTCATGTTCCAGCATTAAGAAGGGTTAAGCAATCTGGAGAAGGGGCTGTGTATAACTTAAGTATGAGTCCAGAGACGAAATATAATTTTGAAAGACATATGGTGGTCAGCGGAGTCTAGCTCAAGAAAACTAAGATCTCTTCATCTCAGGACCCCATGCTTTTTATTAACATAAATTGTCCTTAGGCGAGGCAGAGATATACACTTCAAAGGGTAGGATTTCCATATACACAAGCATTGTCAGAATGGGGAGAATTGGCCTACAGCTGTTCAGGTGTTTGGCCAATAGGAGGCAATAACATGTAGATTAAGATGCCCTGAGCTGTCTGGCAGCCCAGCAATCATCCCTTTTCAGGTTTGGGAAAATGCCTTCAGCCATTCCCAACAGGTGACAACATATGTGACTCAGCCCTTGTTGAGTCCTCAAGTTCCATCATTGATGAAACTCTTGCAATTATGACATGCTGGAATTGGCTTCCGGCAAGACATCAATCGATTGTGTCCCCTACACATCCCACCAGGGATCAGACCTCCGATGTTTTTGATGTACAGGACAATGCTCCAACCAACCGAGGCTCCTTGATTTGTAATTTTTTGAGGAACCTTCATACTGTTTTCCATAGTGGCTATACCAGTTCACAGTGAATGAGGGTTCCTTTTTCTCCACAACCTCGCCAACACTTGTTATTACTTGTCTTGTTAATAGCCATTCTAACAGGGGTATCTCACTGCAGTTTTGATTTGTATTTCTCTAATACCTAGTGAAGTCGAGCATCTTTTCATATATCTGTTGGCCACTTGTATGTTTTCATGGATGAAGTGTCTGTTCAGGTCCTCTGCCCTTTTTTTGGTTGTTGTTAATTCTCACTGATATTTTTCCCCCATTTATTTTTAGAGACAGTGGAAAGGAGAAGGAGAAGGAGAGAGAGAGAGAGAGAGAGAGAGAGAGAGAGAGAGAGAGAGAGAGAGAGAGAAAG
>NW_006293001.1:1266299-1270060 GCF_000327345.1 Myotis davidii | reverse complement strand
TGCTGCAGTGAAACAAGGATGCATGCATCTTTGTGAATAAGTGTTTTCAAATTTTGGGGGTAAATGCCCAGAAGAGGGTTTTTTTAAGCACACCTAAGGATATATTTATTGATTTTTAGAGAGAGGGGAAAGGAGACATAATTGTGAGAGAGAGTGAGAGAGACATAATTGTGAGGGAGAAACATTGCCGGGGTTCATGTTCCGGCATTAAGAAGGGTTAAGCAATCTGGAGAAGGGGCTGTGTATAACTTAAGTATGAGTCCAGAGACGAAATATAATTTTGAAAGACATAGGGGGGTCACAGGAGCCTAGCTCAAGAAAACTAAGATCTCTTCGTCTCAGGACCCCATGCTTTTTATGAACACAAATTGTCCTGAGGAGAGGTGGAGATATACACTTCAATGGGTCAGGTTTCATTTACAGAGTCCATGGTCAGATTGGAAGAATCGCCACGGCTGTTCAGGTGTTTGGCCAGTAGGGGGCAATAACATGTAGATTAAGATGCCCTGAGCTGTCTGGCAGCAAGCTATCACCCCTTTTCAGGTTTGGGGAAATGGCCTTCAGCCACTCCAGATTCAGCCCCGCTGTCATGCTGTAGTTGGCTTCCGGCAAGGGAGCATCCTGGAAAGGAGTCACACCCCTGTTTGTGTCTTTCTACAATAACAGGTTTGTTAGGAGGGACTTCCCCAATAAGCCAATAGTAAAACACTGGTCACTCACAGTGAGTGGAGCTTACATGATAGAAGTGGTTGGAGCATCGAGCACGAAGTCCTGGTCACTGACAGCATTCCATAGTTTTAATTGGGTTGTTTATCTTATTTTTGTTAAGTTGTATGAGTTCCCTATAAATGTTGGAGATTAAACCTTTATCAGTAATAACATTGGCAAATAGGTTCTCCCATGCCGTTGGTTGTCTTTTTGTTTTGTTGGTAGTTTCTTTCGCTGTGCAGAAAGTTTTCAGCTCATTACGGTCCCATTCATTTATTTTTGCCTTTACTTCCCTTACTTTTGGGGTCAAATTAATAAGATCCTCTCTAAGACCCAGGTCCATAAGTTTAGTCCTTATGATTTCTTCTATGTAATTAACTGTTCCAGGCCTTATAATTAGGTCTTTGATCCATTTTAAGTTAATTTTTGTATATAGGGACAAACAGTAGTCTATTTTTATTCTTTTGCATGTAGCTTTTAATGGAATACTCTTAACATCCCTATGAGACATATTTCCAGTTCACAGAGGAAAGGTGCGGCTCAAAGAAATCAAGACATTTGCCCAAAGTTACAAGGCTGGTCTGTGGCAAGTCTGCCTGATCCATAGCTCTCATCTACTAGCGAGGTAGCCTAGCCACCTATCTTCGGAATATAAGCAAACCCAGAGGACTGAAGTTCAGCCAGTAAGTTGCAGAGCTGGGTATATTTAAACATATATATTAGATAGAAGCCAAACTACAGAACAATTATAGTAAAATAATTATCCTTTAGAAAAAAAAATGAGTGGAACTCTGGGCTAGAAAGTAATTAGTAGATTACAATGAAAATGAAGGTGAACATTCTATCCAGGCATGAAAAGGTGAAAAGGAGAGTTGCAGACAAGGTTAATTATCAGAATCCATATCACATTGGCAAGAGGCAGATTTGATCTTGAATGACTATCACTAATAACCATACAGACATGGCCTTCATTAGGAAAACAAATTTCCTGATCTAAATGAAATCTCCCTAAAACCACTCATTCTCTCCCTGAGACTGAACTACACACTGCCTTCTCTTTTGCTCTGATGTCTGGTGATCAAAGCAATTTTCTGACAACAATTCAACTCCTTAAATGTATATTTATAAGTGGGATTATCAGATTATTAAATGAAGTTAACTTTCATGTATATATTGACAGCCGTTTTAACAATGTGTTAAGTGATTTTCATTATTGTAAATCAGCTTCTCTCGGCCTCAGTAACTTTGAAAAAGAAAACAGAACTTTCACTAAAAAAAAAAAAAGAAAGAATAGAAAAAGCATAATTCCCATGTGCTGATATGTGAAGAGGCTCATTCTACACTGTTCCAAGTCTCTAGAAGACCTCTGCCTGTCCCTGCATCCCATGGCTACATGACACGACTTGCAGTACACTGCAGCTATATTAAGGGAACCTGATAATGTCCCTTCAGATATTAGAAGATTGGACAGGAAGAAACATATAAGAGAAGAACCTAGCTAATGAGAGAACAAAAGAGCCCTTGGACCTGACCAGACTCGCTGAGTGACCTCAGCAAACAGGGCCTAAGCAGTACCTGCCAGCATGTTTAATCACCATGTTCAGGACTGTCCATGCTTAGACTAAAAAAGTTAGATATCTCTGCCTGTCCCTGCATCCCATGGCTACATGATACGACTTGCAGTACTCTGCAGCTATATTAAGGGAAGCTATATTAGAAGGTTGGACAGGAAGAAACATATAAGAGAAGAACCTAGCTAATGAGAGAACAAAAGAGCCCTTGGACCTGACCAGACTCGCTGAGTGACCTCAGCAACCAGGGCCTAAGCAGCACCTGCCAGCATGTTTAATCACCATGTTCAGGACTGTCCATGCTTAGACTAAAAAAGTTAGATATGATTCCCACCTTCAGGAGGACAAGTCCATAATTGTTATCCTACATAATAAAAGCCTAATATGCTAAGTATCCAGTCATCCGGTCTGCTATTCAACCAATCAAAGCATAATATGCTAATGATATGCTAAGGCTGCTCAACTGCTCATTATGACATGCACTGACCACCAGGGGGCAGACGCTCTGACCAATAGATTAGCATGCTGCTAAGGTCCGGCCAATTGGGACTGAGCAAGATAGGCCAGACATGCCCTGGAGCCCTCCTGTGGTCTCTCCCCAGCCCCGATTGTGCACCAATGGGGTCCCTCAGCCTGGCCTGTGCCCTCTCGCAATCCAGGACCCCTCGGAGGATGTCAGAGAGCCAGTTTTGGTCCGATCTCGCAGGCCAGGCCCAGGGACCCCGCCTGTGCACGAATTCATGCACTGGACCTCTGGTCTATATATATAAAAGCCTCAGCGACTGAACAACCAGTTGACCAGTCACTATGATGCGCATTGACTGCCAGGGGGCAGATGCTCAACGCAGGAGCTGCCCCCTGGTGGTCAGTGTGCTCCCACAATGGGAGCACTGCTCAGCTGACTGACGGGCACCAGATGCAGGGCTCGCAGCTGGCTGCCACAGCCCGGAGACTTCAGCAGAGCAGCAGCAAGCCTACCAAGTGGAGGTGGCAGCAGGCACAGCAGGGCAGGGATGAACAGGAGTGGCAGATGGCATTGGGCTGCCAGTTTTGGCCTGATCCCTGCAGGCTACACTGAGGAACCCCACCAGTGCACAAATACATGCACTGGGCCTCTAGTTTATAATAGGTGTTTTCTAGGCCTTGTCAGCTTTTCTCAGAGAACTCACCCAGATTCCTGCTCCGGGGAGTTGGAAGTTCAAAGCTCTTTCACAAAATGACTACTTTTGGCACACCTCTATGTGGCCTGTGTGCCTTTGCTGCCAACATGGTGCTCTTACAACTTTTGTGTAGCTAGGTATGTGGCCTCAGCTAGTGTCCTGGCATCTACCGGTCCCACCCAACAAGGCTGCTCCTACAAAGAGGCCATTCCCATAGCCAAGGTCCCCACTGTTCTACTCCTGATAGATCCAGCACAGACAGCAAACATGGAGAAGCATTTTTTTCTCACCAGCATGGCATCTTGTATCAAGACACAAAGCA
>NW_006293001.1:1261763-1266247 GCF_000327345.1 Myotis davidii | reverse complement strand
TAGAAATTTCTATTTCTGTGGCTCTTGATTCAGCTGCCATGTTCCTAACATTCAGGCAGTTGTCTGGAGAAAACCGAAGTGTCACCATACTTCTGGGCACCCCACAGCCCTCCCCTTTAGCCCTGAGTATTGTTCCCAATGCCTCCTCTCGATCCAGTTGTGGAGAGCTCCTTCTTTATCAGAACATTCTTGAGTGGACTAAGAGGTAGCCTTTGTTACTGTAGGGCCGTGGAGGTTTTGTTGTTAGGTCAGAGGTCCCTCATGAGCTCTAATGAACTCATTTATGCTTCCCAAGAAACTCCTCTGTTTTGAGCAAACAAACCTTCCTGGTGGACCCCACCCATCGACTCCAGATCTGTTCAAAACGACTGCCAATAGTGACATTTCACAACTTACACATCCTCATGATACTAGGTGATTATATATGAAAGACCCATACCATATCTTCTATTTTGCTCTTTCAGATAAAGGAATATTTGTTATCCAAAGTGAGAGCCTCAAGAAATGCATTCAAGCAGGCAAATCTGTACTGACCCTGGAGAACTGCAAACCACCAAACAAGTACATGATGTGGAAATGGGTTTCCAACCACGGCCTCTTTAACCTAGGAGGCAGCGGTTGCCTGGGCCTGAATTTATCTGATCCAGAGCAGCCATTGAGCATCTATGAGTGTGATTCCATCCACGTTTCCTTGAGGTGGCGCTGTAACAGGAAGGTGATCACCAGCCCGCTGCAGTACATGGTGCAGGTGAAGGACAACACGCTGGTGGCCTCCTGGAAAAACCTTCATAAGTGGATTGCCTACATGTCAGGCGGTGGAGGCATTTGTGAATATCTGCACAAAGGTAAAAAAATATATAAACCAAAGTACTCATGAAATGATATATTTGGAAAGTTTGCATAAGCTAAGATTTGCAAAATAGCATATTATATGAAAGAGGGATACAGCATCCAGACCTTCAAGGGACTTCCGCCAAATACTTTGTAGTTGCTTACTCACTTAATGTAAAAAATGCCTGGAGTATTGGGACTTGCTAAATTCTCCTAAAGAAGCAGAGTTTCTCAGAAGTGAAAGTTATCAGGGGAGAAAACACTTCCCTTTGGGAATCAATGGAAAGGGGAGAAAGCAGAGGAGGACAAGAGAAAATTAAGGTGGAAGGAAAGGTCTTTGAAGTTGATGACTTGACGGGATGAGTATAAGAACCTCTCCTGCCACTATTTCTCTTGTTGCAGACACTCAGTTCCAGGGATGGAGTGTGTCTGCAGGCCACTTAGTGCCTCCAGTGCCTTGCTGGCATCCATGTGATGTCACGCTAAGAGACGTTTAAAGAAAGACTGTTGTTAGGTTATTTGGTGTGTGCTAGGAAATGGAAAATAATGTGTGTGTTTTTTTGGGGGGGTCATTGTTTACAGTTCTGTAATATTGGCATTAAATAAACAAATGAAAAAATAAATAAATAAAAGCAAGCAGCATGTTAAATTTGGACACCCTAAACCCGTTTCTCAGGTTTTGTATGTTAGTGCTCTTCATTCTCTCATCCATCCATTCATCTTCTGTCACGCATTTATTAAACACTGACTGTTTCTCAGGCCCAGGGCCAGGCATTTGCTTTAAAAGGCCAACGAGACAGATGTGGTCCCTTCCCTCATGGTGCTCAGAATTATGCCTTAATAAGGGCAAATCTTTCTAAGAACTCTATACCAGTCCTAGGAAGCAGAGCAAGGAACTCCTAAAACCCCCGTCAGGACTTTCTCAGGTATCTCCAAGAAATGAGTAACAAGACGGAGGTAAAAGCAAGCTATTTTCAGGACTCACTATAATGAAGCAAGTGCTACAAACCAGCTCTCCCAACAATCTACAGATCTGAGGGAGAACATGACATTTGGCTTTATGTTAACATTTTGGCTATACACCCCACACTCACAGTGCATGCAGGCAAGAGCAAGTAGAAGGCAGGACTGAAACAAGAGGATGTGTCCCAAATACCGGTAGCTGCAAGGAACCCCAACCTCTAGGGCTGGGGTTTCAGGGTGAGTTCAGTCCAGCCCCTGCCAATGTGGGAAAGGGGTGGGTGTCTCCACAGCCAGCCTTTCCCTCCAGGACCTAGTGACTCAAAGGCGGCCCTGATCCCCCTCACCACAGAAAGCCCCAGGAGAGTCATGAAAAGCTGTCCTTTCCTGCGTCAGGCCAAGGATGACTGGTTATCGAAAGGCTCGGGAAAGCGGCCAGCAGGTGCCTTGGCACTGCCATGTCTCCAAGATTGCTGTAGAGGCCTCCCAGCTAGTTACCCCTCTTTGCCCCCTCCCTGCATGGGTTCTGTTTGTCATATAGCACCCAGACTTTCTTTAAAAATGGAAATCTGATCATGAGACTTTCTCATCCAAAACCCACTAGTGACTTCCCACTACACTCAGAGTAAAGGACAAAGTTCATAATGTGGCAGAGCGGGCCTCTGTGAGCTGACACTCTCCCCTTCCCTGGCTCTACCTCCCATCCCTCCTTCGTGGCCCTCTGCATTCATCCCACACAAGTCTTGTTGCAAGTTCTTCATATTTGCTGTTCCTTCTGCCAGATAACCCTTTTCCAAATACTGGCACCCTTGCTTCACCCAGTTCTTATTCAGAGAGGCCTTCACTAACCACCTGATCCAAAATAGTGCCCCTTCTCTCCCTCTCTCCCTCTCTCTCTCTCTCTCTCTCTCTCTCTCTCTCTCTCACACACACACACACACACAGTCATTCTGTCTTCCTACCCTATCTTGTTTTTCATCATGCTACTTACCACTACCTGAAATTATGTTTACTTGTGTATTTGTTTTCTTTTTGTCTCCCCCTTATGAACAGAAACTCCTTATGAAAGGGAACTTTTGCCAGTTTGTTCACTGTTATATCCTCAGTGCTCAGCACATTAGGTGCTCAATAAATATTTGTTGTATGAATAAATTAATGAAGGCCTGTGAAGCCCTTGAGTTTCAGATGCTGATCACTGAGATAGGTGATATTTTGAAGTAAAATCTCCATTAAGTTTTCCTTCTCATCCTTTCACAAATGTGTTTGCTGCCATAGTAGTGCACCATAGCGAATACCCAAGGAGATAAGTATGTACACACATCATTGTGAACCCGCACTCAGCCTTGCACGTTTACACTCACTGGACAGTGGAGTCCTGAGGGCTCTCTGGTCTAGCAGGAGTTTTGCCCACTGTAGGTTTTCAGTTATGAGAAAAATGCGTTCACTCTAGGACAGTATCCAAAGATGAAGCTGGCATGATACTTATTTGACTTTGTCCTTTTCTTCTCCTAGATTTGTATACACTCAAAGGGAACGCCCACGGGACACCGTGCATGTTTCCCTTCCAGTATAACCACCAGTGGCATCACGAATGCACCCGGGAAGGGCGGGAAGACAACTTACTGTGGTGTGCCACGACCAGCCGCTATGAAAGAGACGAAAAGTGGGGATTTTGCCCGGATCCCAGTAAGAGTGAATCTCCTCTTCCCCCTATGTCATGCATGAATCAAAGATGATTGGGAAGTTATCTGTATCTAAAGAAAAGCACAGGGATTGATATACTGAAGTCTGAATAAGCACTCTGATTCCATTTATCCAGACTTGATTTTGTGTTTGTTTTTTGCCTTGAAAGGACAATCCTGATGTCTATTCCTTTTTCCTTACGTTCAAAAGATGTTAATTAGCCGTTCCTCATTAAGCTCAGTGTATAAGGACGCTTTAACCAGAATCAAATGGTCATACTCTGTGGTCTCATTCACCCCAGCTTCTGGCAAAATACTTAAAAACAAACCTGAGCGTGTGTGAAGCTCAGTTATCCTTCAGTCCGCTCTCTTTCATGAGGTGTCTTCATTTCTCCAAGTCCAGGCTGCTTGTCTTGCCGTCATCAAGTCCAGGCATCAGCTGGGCCCTTGACGATCTTTCTAAAATGGCAGTTGTTATCATTATTTCTCCACTATGTGTTCTCATCTTTTTTTTTAAAATTAAATCTTTATTGTCCAGATTATTACATTTGTTCCTCTTTTTCCCCCCATAACTCCCCCTCCCAGTTAGTTCCCACCCCACCCCTGCCCTCACTCCCCACCCACTGTCCTCATCCATAGGTGCACGATTTTTGTCCAGTATCTTCCCGCATCTCCCACACCCCTTTCCCCCACAAGAATAGTCAGTCCATTCCCTTTCTATGTCCCTGATTCTATTATAATCACCAGTACATTCTGTTCATCAGATTATTTATTCACTTGATTCTTAGATTCACTTGTTGATAGATGCGTATTTGTTGTTCATAATTTGTATCTTTACCTTTTTCTTCCTCTTCCTCTTCTTATAGGATACCTTTCAGCATTTCATATAATCCTGGTTTGGTGGTGATGAACTCCTTTAGCTTTTCCTTATCTGTGAAGCTCTTTATCTGACCTTCACTTCTGAATGATAGCTTTGCTGGATAAAGTAATCTTGGTTGTAGGTTCTTGGCA
>NW_006293001.1:1256185-1261450 GCF_000327345.1 Myotis davidii | reverse complement strand
AACCTTAAAAGTGTGGTTCTGAACTGAATATCCTCCATTGACAGTTTTGTCCTGTTTCTTTGTCTCCGCATTTTTTATGTTTTCTTGGTGCACCCCCTAGTGGTCTTTGTGTGCAGTTTTCCTGTAGTTAAGCCTTGATTGTTGTAGTTAATACTAGGGGGATTTGACCTCCAGGCCAACTGGCTATCGTGTTCTCATCTTGATTCCCTTTTCTTATTACTCGATTTCCAGGTATAACCTCAAAATCTTTTCCTTTCGTAACCTGACTTTCAAGGTCCGGTGACAGTTGCAATATTCTAACTTTTTTTTTTTTATCAGTTAGTACTTTACTAATTTATTTTATTTACATAAAATGTTTCCAATGGTTCCTAAGTATTGGGTAATATTTATATATGTCTTCTACTTTCTATATTCAATTTCCTTCTCCTTGGGACTGGCAAGTCAGAGTATAGCTTTTATAATCTCCTCATCTTCTGTGTCTATCTTCCTCTCCCCACATGTAATAAAATACAGCAGATAAATTTGAAACAAAAGCAAATTGAAGAGATTAACTCCAAATAATCTGATAGATGAGTTACCTGTAGAATTGTTTTTTGTGACCGAAGAGCCAGTATGGCTTAGGGAATAAGGAAGAGTTTAGGCTTTGAAATCAGACAGACCAATATTAGAGTCCTTCCTCCCAATGATGAGATCTTAAGTCTCAGCTTCCTGCCACAAAATGGAGAGGATAGCAGTACTATTAGGATGCACCTAAGGCACTTATCATAGGACCTGCACATGATAAGCCGCCATCATCATCATCATCATCATCATCATCATTATTGTCATCATCAAACTTAACTTATTCTTTCAGCATGCACTTCTGAACCAATGAACCTCCTCTTTATTGTCTGTCAACAGCACTAAACTAGGTAAGCACAGTGGTGAATACCAAGAGTATTAGGACTTAAAACCCTCCCTTCAAAGAGCTTGGCATCTAGATGTAAGACTGATTTGCTCTGTGCTAGAAAATGCAGACTATAGTTGATATGATAGTCTCTAGAACCACCTGGGGGAGACTCAAAAATGCATATCCTAGCCCCCTCCCAGAGACACAGTGGGTTCAGTGTGTGGTACCCAAGCATCTGCATTTTTGACAAGTGCCCAAGGTGATCCTGCTGCAGATAATTCTTCATCAGTCAAAAATAATATGGAGGTAATTCTATGCAACATACCTCAATATACTAGGGTGGTCTTAAGACATTAAACAACCAATATGGTATGGGCTATTGACCAGTCTGAGTGGAGACCTTAAGGTGGGAATTAGGAGTCCCAGACTCCTGCTGCTGGTATTAACCCATTAGCTGCTGGATTGTGAGGAGGTGAGGGGGAGAGGGAAGTGCAAAGGAGAGTAGGGCAGCCAAGGACACTCAAGCAGCTCAGGACAGCAGCTTAACAACCAGCATGAAAGTATTTCATACTGAAAATACTGTCAGATCATCAGCCTTTCCTATCTGAATCTGAATGCTTGTATGCAGGTATATGTGCATGTTATCCTACATTCCTTGGATTCTTGCATTAGATGTCATATCGTTTGTATCAGCTTCTCTTTCCATTTCCATCCTTAATAAATTTCCTTATTAAAAATAAACCAATACGAAAAAATTTAACATGTATTTCACTTGATCCTAATAGTAGGGACTTTGGGTGGGGGGAGGAGGGTAATCCTCACCAGACGATATTTTTCCATTGATTTTTTAGAGAGGGGAAGGGAAGAGAGACAGGGAAGCATCAATGTGAGAGAGACACATCAGTTGGTTACGTCCTGCATGCAGCCGAGGTATATGCCTTTGACCAGAATCGAACCCGGAACCCTTTGGCTGATGCTCTATCTACTGAGCCAAGCTGGATAGGGTGGGACTTTTTTTTTAAAACTACAATATTCTCCTTGAGGTTCTGCAAAGAACACTGTCACCATCCTTTGTCACTTTTAGCCAATTATGATTTAGTGATGCTCTGGGCTTCTCACTCGCAAGACTATCTATTTGTTCAGCTTCCTACAGCTCAAAGCTTCCTCTGCTTTACAGCCTGCCAGATTCCAGCTCTCCTGACCTTTACCACGACCAGCAGAGAGCATGTTTATTTGTACAGTGCTGACTTACAGTACCAGTGGTCTTCCTTTCTTGTTCTTTTTGGTTCCTGTGCAGAGTTTGGGTTTTGACATAGTATTTCTGCCCAACATAACTCAAAGTGATGTGTTAGAGACTGAAATTTGAGTGAACTGATAACTCTTTCAGTGGGGTCAACAAATGGGTAAGACAGAGAAGAGTGAGTGGAATAAAGATTTGTACTTCTGTATCTCAATATAGAATGATGCTGCCTTTTTAAAAAAGTTGATAGTAAGAGAGCAAAATTTAAGTGTAGCATTAATAAACACACAAACACACTAGCAGTGAAGGGTGTGATCAAACAACTGTCACTATACATCTTCAGGAACAAGAATGGCAGGCAACAGTAGGTTTGCAGTTGTGAGTACACAAAACACAGCTTACTCTTGTATTGTTATTTATTCATTATTGTACTATTTTCCATACAATCCTACTTTTGCACATCCCTGTATAGGAATCTCTGAGGGTTTCTTTCAGGGCAATTTGTGTCATACTAGTCCCTCTTGGTTGCATATCATACACAGCTGGAAAGTCATGCAGTTAGTTTGATATATTTTTAGGATATCAACCTCTGGAATTATTTGAGTGCCCTTGAACTTGTCTATGTATGAAGTCTGGTGTGGGGAGGACAGCTTTCCCCCATGAGGCCTGCCAGGTAAAGCCTTTGTAATTGCTTATGGTCAGGTTTAAAAATGTACTTGTAGGTTTTTAACAGGGAGTTGGACTCAAATTAGTAAGGACAGATTTGGAGGATAAAGGGGAAAGTGGGATGTTAATTAGGAACGCAGCTTTCTGATATGCATAGATAAGTTCATTGCAGATATAGATTTGGAAGAGAAAACCAAGCATTCAGGTTGGGACATGTTATATGTGAATCAAGCCTGTGAAAATGTGGAGTAGGCGGTTAGACATAAAGGTGTCTTACACATTTGAAAGTTATAGGGAAGGGTTTATGGGAATGAGTGAAATAGTCTAGAGCATGTATAAAATAAAAAGGAAGGAGACTCAGGGCCAAGTCTTAAAACCTATTTAGTTTAAGTAGAACCAGTAAAGGAGATGGAGAAGAGGTGGCCAAATAGGCAGAAGGGTCACCAGGCATGTGAAGTCAAGAAAATAGAGTATATTGGCAAAGAGAGGGAGGGTGCTCAAATGCTGCTGAAGGGCCTGGTTTGACAAGTTCTGAAAGGTTTGCTGGATTTGGCAATATGGAAGTCATTGATGGCCTTGACAAGATATCTTCCAGTTGCCAGATTGAGCAGATTAAAGGGTAAATGGGAAAATGGAAAAGGAGGGAACACTGTCCAATTCAGTCTATGAGACCACTATTACCCTGATACCAAAACCAGACAAGGATATTACAAGAAAAGAAAGCTACAGACCAACATTTCTTATGAATATCAATGCAAAAATCCTCAACAAAGTATAGCAAACAGAACTCAACAACATATAAAAAGAATTGTTGTACACTATAACCAAGAGGAATTTATCCCAAGAATGCAAGATTGGTTTAAAGTTGGAAATCAATTAATGTAATACCCATATCAATAGGATAAAGGTCAAAAACCACCTGATCATCTACTGATACAGAAAAAATTTGACAAAATTTTCATACCTTCATGAGCACACACACACACACACACACACATCCCTAGGAACAGAAGGGAATGTCCTTAAGTGATAAGGAGAATCTATTTTAAAAAAATCAAAACCCCGCAAACAACATACTTAATGATAAAAGACTGAATGTTTTCTCCCTAAGCTCAGGAACAAGATAATACACCAGGGACAATGGCAAAGCTGTCTCCTTAGGGGAGAAAAACAAGACACATTAATAGACAAGGAGGAGTGGCTGCATCTCAGTAATAATCTATGATACAACCAGTGCTGACAGAAATACATATTCCTTAGTTCATTGCAAAAGAGGTGTGTTTTGAAAGGAGGAAAATCACCTATTTATAACATCATGCAAAAGATATTGGTGATTTTCCCCCAAATAGTAGGAGATTCAAAGATATATACACAACACAGTTGCTTCCCTCAAGGGATCATATAAAGACAACCAAAGGTGCAAAGAAATATGACATAATTCTAGCCCTTATATTTGAATGTTCCAAGATAAATATGGCTTAGACACCAGCCTTCAATCTTGCATTTTCAGTGACTTGGAAAGGGAGATTATATACGAAGAAGCAAAAGGCTAACAAGAAATAGATGCAAGGACCCTCGGCCAAGATGGAGGTCTGTGCCAAGTGGATCCCCAGGGAGCAGTCTCTGAGGCAGAGAGTAACCTTCAGGAGGTTTGTTAGGGGGTTGTTCTCAGGATCAACACCTGTGGAAAGGAAGGGAAGAGAGTAAGATCAGAATGCAGGCCTGACTGACCCTCTGAGGTGTTCTCAAGGTGGATGTGCCCCCTGTTGGGAAGAGAGGGGACTTATTGCCTTGCACTGCCCAATCATGGTTAGCCTGCTGCCTTTGGGCAGGGAGAGTGACATCAGGCAAAGAAACTCTTCAGCCAAGGCAGTCCTTGAAGAAGGCTTAACGTCAGGAGGTCTCTCCTGGCATCTGGGGAAAATAAGGCCTTCAGTCCTGAAGGGAGAGCAGGGTAGCACATCACAGCATCCTGGTCCAGGGTGGCATTTCCATAACACTTGTTACAGTACAACCTCCCAGTAAGATTCATGGAGAGACTGGTACACGGCCCACGTAGAGAAGCAGAGAGAGGACCGTGTCTTCCTGTACAGAAGAACAAATTCTTAGAGTTTGGTTAAAACCAAATGAACTTGTTAGAATATGGGCACCTGTTGCAAACATTTGATTGGGGAAATTTCCTTTTGATTAACCTTAAGGATTTTCACAGATAATCCAAAACCAAGGGAAATCGAAGAAAACTGGGCTATGTCATTTGTGCACACATGGGATCATTAGCATGCCTCTCACTTAACTGTGTAAGCCTTAAACTTTAAGATGTAGAATTCAATCAGGTTACTACAAAAGGCTGTGTCCACATAGCTCCATCTCTATCTCGTTAAAAGGACAAAACTAGGATACGATCAATTGAAGTGTCCTCTAGACTCTAGACCTTTTCTTATCATGATATGCCGCAGCCTGGAGGCTTATA
>NW_006293001.1:1240378-1255933 GCF_000327345.1 Myotis davidii | reverse complement strand
CCCCCCACCCCCGCCACCTCCCTGGGGCAGGGGATGTCTCTGCCCTATTCCCAGGACTTCTGATATCCTCTCCCTACAAATCCCCTTCTCACATCTTACTAACCTTCTAATACGGAAGGCTACTCATGTGTGCCCTCCTGGGAAGTGCCTTAAATTTTTTTCTTTTAAGCTAGTGTTTGGTTCATGCACCATCTGCCTGAAAATCAGGCATGTGTCTCATGCGAGTTCCTGACCTCCTGATTCAAAAAACAAAGAATCTGCAGTTTTTTGACAAGCTGGCTAATGATTGTTACACACACTTTCATTGTAAACGTCCTCCTGCTCCTCCTCCATAGCCTCAGCTGTCACAGGGTGAACTCCTGTCTGATAGTGCAGAGTGTGCTGTCCAGCTGGGGATGGCCCAGTATTTTAACTGAAAACAATCTCTAAGGACTCAGAAAATTCAGCCACCTGGGCAAGATGGTGCCTGAAAATGTCCTTCCTTTCTCTTCAGTTTTACTTGGTGATAGCCTTGTTTTCTACCCTCCTACAACCGTGCATCTTTCTACAAATACATGTATCAGTCAAGAAACTCTTCAGACAACCTTGGATGGATAAGTGCTTTGGTAACTTATGGTTAACCAACACAGTTCTGGGGGGTGCATGTGGCAAACAGACATGGAACAAACTTTCCACGTTCGCGAGGATATCTATTACAGTGGGAAAAAGAAAACAAACAAGAAAGAATCCATTGTCAAATAAGTTTGAAGTACACTGAATTAAAGTTAAGCTCGTCCTTTACTTCTTGGGGCCTTTAAGATGCTAATGCACATTATGAATTTATTAGAGAAGGCTACACACACAGGCATGAGGTCCCGGTTTCCCTGGGGAGCTAGCTCCTGAAGTTGCATTATTCTGTGGCTCACACTTGCGGAAAGATTGTCCTAGGTTTTAGCAGATTGCCGTCCATCACTTACACTCATGCTGTAGCACGAGTCACATTTTCTACCTTGTGAAATTCTTTGGCTGAGTTTGATTTCAGGTGATTATTATAGCTGCTTAGTTCACCTTGTGTTTTGATTTAAACCTTTAGCAAAAGCATACAAATTAGGTCTTCATTTTCAATAAATTTCGGATTTCAGATCCACATTTCATATTTTATTAAATTTACCTTTAAACATACTATGCAATCGTTGGTCAATGTTTTACAAGTAGATTTTGCTTCTCTTCCTTTTGGCTGAAAGAACTTTATAAAATTAAATATCAGTTGTCCTGTTCTCATTGCTTGTGTGAAAACTGTGTTCTCTCTAAACTCATATTTCAACTGTATCCCTTTCATTTCCTCTAACATTTTGGTTTTGGCGGGGGAAGTCTTTTGAAATCACACTTGCATCTACCTCAAATAAACCTTTACAGTCACACAGCGTTCAGTATAAAGTTCTAAATGACTACTTTTTAAAGAACTCAGATGTTATTTTCATAAATCCTTCACTTCTATCTCCTTCTCTTAAAAATGGCGTCTCTTCTTTTCCCAGAAAGGATCAGAGCTTCTTTATTGATAATTTCTAGAAGTTCTTTTAAACCTTGAAAGAGTATAACCATAAAGTACCAATGGGATACAAAATGCAGATTTCATCCTAGAGACCTAATCAGGAATCAATAAGGTACAGAAGTTTTAGAGGCTGCAGTTTGGAATCACTCCATTTCAAATTCCTCTTAGAAGTATATTGCCCTATAGAGAAAAAAGACTGCAGCTAATGGTCTGATGGCTTTTGTTTCCAGCATCTGCAGGGATGGGCTGTGATGCCGTTTGGGAGAAGGATCTCAATTCACACATTTGCTACCAATTCAACCTGCTTTCTTCTCTCTCCTGGAGCGAGGCACATGTGTCATGCCAGATGCAAGGTGGTGCTTTACTAAGTATTGCAGATGAAGCTGAAGAAAGTTTCATCAGGAGTAAGTATGACATTGATATTGACACAATTTAAATGATGGTTAACAATTACGTCCACCTATGCAAAAATATTCAGGGGGTGGAGGGGGAGTTCCATGAAAAATATTTTTCTTTTATTAATATGGTCCAAACTCACACCCAGGCCATTCCATTTGGCACCCAGTGTTCCTTATTTTCTTGCCCTTGTAGAAGAGAGCTGAAGCCCCAGCAAGGGACTCAGAGCTTGCAGCTAAAGCAAGTGGACTGGGAGACTTGGACACTTAGGTACAAATCCCTGCTCTGCTAGAGATCTTAGCCATTCAGTTCCCATTAGTCATTCATTAAGTAAAATCTTTCCTGTTACTCACTGTGTGCAGGTATGTGGTAGGCCTGATGGATTCCAAAGAACTTAAAATTTAGTTGGAAAAGCAAAAGCACACACATGGTAACTAATAGTATAAGAGATTAATATAAGATGTCAAATGATCCGGGTCTTGTGTTTCACTTATCACCTAAACTCTCTCTCTCTTCTCCTTAAAGACTAAATGTGTTTGTGTATATGTACAAACAGCTTTAAAAAAAATGGAAACATCTGAAAGTGTCACAAAATTAATCACTTCCATTAAAAGTGACTGACACTCTTTTCAGATTTTATTGCATATGTCGTACATGTTTTTCTATTCTGGAATAAATTTAAAATTTCATGTATACAGAAAGAAAAACAAGTCTCCTGTAATTCCACAATCTAGATAGAACCGTGTATTTTAGCTAACACATAAATGCATGCACATATACATAGTATCTCTGAAAAATTGTATTGAATAAAAATAGGAAGTATCTCTATTAACTCTAAGGTTAGGAGCAGGGACCAGAGAGCCACCTGCTTGGGTTTGAATCCTGCCTCTACCACTTACCAGCAAGTGCCTCCACTTCCTTCTATCTATCAAGTGGAATTAATAATAATGCTTACCTCTTGGCGATATGATTACATGTTATAATGCATGTGAAATCTTAGAAAAGGGTCTGGTACACACAACAAACATTCGTGTGTTAACCATTTAAGTACTATGCACCAGTTTGGTATTATACTTATTTTATTTATCTTAATATAATGAACATCTGTCCATCTCTATAAACATAAATATACATAGATAGGAATAGATAAAATTATTTATTTTGTTTTATTTATTTGTTGCTATTATAAACCACACCTGCACATACCTTTGTGTATAGATCTCTAATCATTTCTCTATGTTTGTAGAAGTAGATTCACTGGGTGGAAGTAGAAGCATGTTTTAAGGTTTGGGGAAGTCATTAATATCTTCCAGAAATTTCGTAACAAATGCAAGAAAAATGCATGCCTGCTCCTTTCCCCACAGACATGCAAAAGTGAAAAATCATCATTGAAACTGATTTGAGTGAATCACATTCTAGAAAAAAAACACCATTTCCAAAGTCATTGTTAGACTGTAATGATTTTCAGAGCAAATTTTGCATGCCATGTATGAATTACAATTGTTACTTATCTTCACTGTCAGTATTTCTAATAAGAGGGTTTGGACTTCCTCATCAAACTTAAATAACAATTTAAAAATATGTCAGAGATTTTTATTTAAATACCACAGTTCTATAATTAGACTGGGGATTGTTTAGAAAACAGAGGCCTCTTCATAAATGGGGAAGCCTGTTCTGATCAAGGTGTTTTTTTTAATGATGAGAATAGGCTGCTGTCACTGATGAACACTAACTATGGTACATGGAACTACCTAGGCTTTCACAAGTGCCAAGAGATAGCCAAAGGAATTTAGGTTTGAGTTTGTTACTATAGAATTATGAATCAATTTAGTCTTAAAGTAAAATAGACTGTTTGGATACTTTTAAACAAGATTATAAATTACAATATGATTTTTTATGTATATTGTTAAAACAATTGCACAGAGGGTATTCAAAATTACTAGTCAGAACTAATATTTAAGTATTTTAAGTAGATTATTTGAAAATATGACTTGGCACTTATACCATATGAAATGCGAAAATTTCTCCGTCTTGTCCATCCATCTTCCATTCTGCCCCCTGCCATCAGTATATGACTTAATCAAACAACGACATTGAAAGAGCTGAACTAATCAGCATTAGGAAGAGACTCCGCTTTAACGCCTCAGGAATTTGGAAGGGCAGGGCCCATGAATGTCATTTCTGCTTAGTGATGTCTGGGCTCTCAAAATTATAAAGCACCTTTTTCTCTTTCCTAATTGTGTTAGATTCTTCCAGTTGCTCAATATTATATTGAAATGTCCACCCACGGAGGATGCTGCAGCCTTGTTAAGTGAATACACTGACTCCTATAACCTGGGTGACTGTACAGTGGATCATCCAGACTGAGACTCTTTTGAGGGTAAAAGCAACTGTGATTCATCATTATCCTGGAGCTAACAACATAACCTAGACCTTGAGTTTTCAAGGCAAATTGGGACATGTAGCCGCCCTATTTACAACTCTTATCTGTCTCAGTCTCGGGCAAGGCTCCTACATCTGGTGCAAAATAAATTGGGTTCCAAAGCAGATGAACCATGAGAGAACAAGGCTCACTTTCATAGATGAAAAGATTAAATGGGAAAAGAAGGTAAAATATGGATGATGGATGAAAACTAGACTTTTGGTGGTGAGCATGCAATAACAGACAGATATCAAATTGTAGTGTTGTACACCTAAAATTCATATACTATATTAACCAATGTTACATAAATAAATAAGATTAAGTGGCAATATTTGGAAGTGTCATAAAATTAACCACTTTCACTAAATGTTTCTCACACTCTCTTCCACCCCCCACCCCATATTTTATAGTACAAGTAGTACTGTTTATTCTAGAATAACTTTTTAAAATTCAAGTGCACAAAAAGAAAAAAACAAGAAAGATTTCCATTAATTCTTCAATTTCGATAACCATATTCTTCTGCACAAGCATGTCAATGCACACGTCTACACATAGCATTTATAACCAAAATGGCATCGAATTAAAACCTGAGGGGCTGTGCGCGGTGGTTAGGAAGGAGTAGGGTCCACAGAGCCAGCCTGACCGAAGCACTTCTCACCCCAAGTTGAAGAATCACTTGCTTCATGCATGGCCCTTACGTTCCAACCTGCAACGGATCCCTCTGGGTCCTCTGCTCACTTGGATCTAGACTCCTCGCCTTCAGCTGCAAGCTGAAGTCTCCAGGCGCATGTGGAGCAAAGAAAGCCTTTCAGGCCACTTCCCCCTCACCCCTGTAACCCTAAGTGCACACCAATGAAATGGTCTCCAAGTCATAACCATGCACTCAGATGGATTGACACCCACTGAGAGGCAGCATCTCTAGATGCCTACACACTTCTCAGTTGGTGAGCCTCCAGGAGACTGATTATTTCTCAAGACGAGGAAAGGCAGGCTTCTTTTTTTTAATGTTTTTATTGATTTCAGAGAGGAAGGGAGAGAGAGAGAGAAACATGAATGATGAGAGAGAGAGTCATTGATTGGCTGCCTCCTGCATCCCCCTGACTGGGGACCTAGTCTGCAACCCGGGCATGTGCCCTGACTGGGGACCCAACCGTGACCTCCTGGTTCATAGGTCGATGCCCAATCACTGAGCCATGCCAGCTGGACAAGTCTGGCTTCTTTACTCTGAAGCACAGAGTGGGGTTAGTAGCTCTTAAACCCTTTCTGTCATTGACTGGAGTTAATTCATGACTGTGCTCCAGGAATAGAAAAACAAGAAAGAAGCGTAACATTGATCTTTTTAACATTAATTTGTCTTCACTTCAGAGCACTTAAGGGGTGAAGCCGTGGAGGTGTGGATGGGCCTGAACCAGCTGGATGAAAATGCTGGCTGGCAGTGGTCCGACAGAACCCCGCTCAGCCACCTGAACTGGAACCCAGGTACCGCAGCGTTTGATTTACCTTCAACAGGTGGGGTCATCCCGCAGCCTGGAACAGCAGTATTTCCCACATATGTGTGTGCTGTTAAAACAATTGCATAGAGAGTATTCAAAATTAACTCTCAGGTAAAAATAACCAATATTTAAACATGTTAAGTAGATTATTTGAAAATATCACTTAGCACTTACCCCCATATGACATGTGAAAATTCTTTTGAAAGTGGTTTACAACAAATGTTAAGCCTGACTTAATTCCTGTAAGGCTTTTCCAGACAAGAAAATGGAGACCCAAAAGGTAAGCTGTATGTTCAGCGCAGGTTGCAAGAGGATCTGGGTCAGAGCCAAGAGTCTAGTCAGCTGTTTTAAAAATAGCCACAAAGAGCAAAACATTTCTCTGCTTTAAAGCAATAAAATCCACTCTTGCCAACTTTGGGAAATCATTTCATTGTCATGTCTGGACTTCAACTGCAAAAATCATAAATATAAGGTCTTAAAGGATTTACCGTATATGTCAAAGAGAAGGGTTGTCTCCTTGATGCTAACGCTACATTTCAATATAGGTTAAACTAACTGCTTTTGCTTCTAACATGAAATACACAAACACTGT
This sequence comes from Myotis davidii, assembly GCF_000327345.1. NCBI lineage: Eukaryota > Metazoa > Chordata > Mammalia > Chiroptera > Vespertilionidae > Myotis > Myotis davidii. The sequence goes on along the minus strand of NW_006293001.1, from coordinate 1,249,499 downwards.
ATTTTCAGAAATAAGTTTTGAGCCATTTGTTGAATATCGCTGTGGGACATTTAATCCATTTTTGCCAAATGCCTGGAGAGTTCGGGACTGTGAGGCCACCTTACCTTACGTCTGTGAAAAATACCTGAACCACACTGATCACGAAGTAGTGGGTAAGTGTTTTCATTTTGAATTCTTCTTATGAATTGCTGACTTGTCCTTTCAATATAGTCAAAGTCCTCCATTTTTGCTGATAGCTCATAATTTAACTTAGCTAAGGCTGGTTTTGTATTTGTAGGAATAAAAATGTATAACAAGATAATATTTGTTATTCTAAAGCAAGCATGTCAAACTCCCGACCCATGAGCCATATGCAGCCCACAACAAATATTTTTGTGGCCCCGCCAATCTAACGGTATGTAAGAAACGTTTTACCAAAAATTTCATAACTTAATTTTTACAATATCCTGTTGTACATAATTATTAATAACAAACTACAACATTCGCTAATGACTGATTACTGTAATCGTGTTGCATTCATTTTCCTTACACGCCTGTGAGCACCATTTCTCTTCACTAATACTAGCAGCGAATATTTTAGCAGCTGACTGCCACGTCCTTTGTCTTGGACTGACTTGTTTGGTGTGCGCAGCAGGAAATATTTTGCTTTCGGAGAGCAAGAAAAATAGGTTTATTTGCTTTACGCTTATTTGTGTAGTCATTCAGTGTCTGGTAAGTTAATATCAAGAAAATATATTAATTTTTATTAAAATGTTCTATTGTTTTATGTTAACAATTACTCATTTATTTCAGTCCTTTGTATTCAGCATGTCTTTATCGAAATAAACCTACGTTTCTATGAAAATTGAAGCTTTTGGGTTTTTTTGTGGCCCACATAAACTTAAACCTTGTTTATTTGGCCCGTGTTAGCCTTTGAGTTTGACATGCTTGTTCTAAAGGCACCATGAATTTAACACATGTATTTAGGTTTTTACTAAAAACTAAAGCAGATCCCTGGCCGGTTTGGCTCAGTGGATAGAGTGTCAGCCTGTGTACTCCAGGGTCCTGGGTTTGATTCTGGTCAGGGGCATATCCCCAGGTTGTGGGCTCAGTCGTCAATGGGGGGGCGTGCAGGAGGCAGCTGATCAATGATTCTCTCATCATTGATGTTTCTATCTCTCTCATCCTTTCCCTTCCTCTCTGAAGTCAATAAAAATATATTAAAAGAAAAAAACAAAAGCAGAGTAACCTAAGCATTTGAAAACCTAAGCATTTTCTTCCTCTTTTTAAAAAATGTGCGTTCTTAATCATTCTGGATTTGAAAAAAAAAATGCTTCCTTTTCTCTTCTAATTTTGAGTTTTATTGATAGTTGCCCTAGAAATTAAATATAAATTAGAAAACAGTTTTAAAAAATTCTTTGCTTCATTGATTTCCTATCATACTCTATATCTCTAAATAGTAAGACATCCTCCTTCTGAAATAATATACAAAACTTTTAGATGTAACTTGAATACTACCTAATTACAATCTAGTACCTGGACATCCAATTATTTCTGTCTGTTTAAGGTCTATTACCTCTTTTTAGTTTCTGTAGGAATTAATGTCTTAACTTAAAAGCAGAGATAAAACCTAACCACTGTTAAAAGAATCATTACCAGAATAATCAGAAACAACTCTAGATTTAAAATAATAAGCTGAATTATCATTTAAAAATATTATTCCTTACAACTAGGCTTTAACTTTCTAATTTCCTTTGCATAGCTAAGTCTCAGGGTATTGTAGAATACGGGGGTGGGATAGAAGAAGCATTGTGCCTTTGTTTTATGTAAAGATAATTTGCATTGTTTCAATAATGTGCTGAATTGCTCATACCTTCCTTCTCTTCCTATCATTTTCCTTTCTCCATTTCTTCCTTCTTTATTTGTTCGTTCTTATGGCCTCTTGCACTCCTGCCTACTGCCCTTTCTTTCTTGTTTTATCTGCTCCCCTGCTCTACTAACTGAGGCCAGAAACCAGAAATGAGGGCAGTTAAGCTAAATTTCTTTGGATTCGTAATTGTCGCTTCAAGTGCAACAAGTCCTTGGTGACGATCCGTTCCAGCGTTTCAAACTGCGTTCCAGGATCCCCAGGTTCTTTGCTTGAATCCACCTGTGCTTCAATCAGAGAAGCTCCTGTTTTTGTTTTGTTTGTTAGTTTTAGTTTAAAAATATATATATTTATTGTTGAAAGTATTACATATGTCTCCTTTTGTTCCCCATTGACCCCTTCTGGCCCGCCCCTGCCCTCCCGCCCCAGGCCTTCCCCGCACTGTTGTCTGTGTCCATGGGTTATGCATATATGACAAAAGTTCTTTGGAGAAGCTCCTGTTTCATCTTTTTATCTTACCTTTCGAGTGAAGCTCAAGTTCCCATTTTTAAAAGAGGGTCTGGGACATTATTTTTTTATGTTGAAAACCACTTGGCTAGAGGATACCTAAATGTTCTACATCAGTGATGGCGAACCTTTTGAGCTCGGCGTGTCAGCATTTTGAAAAACCCTAACTCAACTCTGGTGCCGTGTCACATATATAGAGAAATTTTTTGATATTTGCAACCATAGTAAAACAAAGATTTATATTTTTGATATTTATTTTATATATTTAAATGCCATTTAACAAAGAAAAATCAACCAAACATATGAGTTTGCGTGTCACCTCTGACACGCGTGTCATAGGTTCGCCATCACTGTTCTACATGCTTCAGCTGTGGTGCTAATTGCTGTCAGAGCCCTAAAAGCAATGTTTTTCTTTTCTTTTTTTTTTTTTTTTTTTTTTTTTTTTTTTTCAATCCTCACCCAAGAATATTTTTTCCATTGATTTTTTAAGAGAGAGTGGAAGAGAGAGGGAAAGATAGAGAGAAATATCGATTGGTTGCCTCCCTTACGTGCCCCACAGGGGCTGGCTAGGAGGACCCTGCAAATGAGGTATGTGTCCTTGACCTGAATTGAACCAGGAGGACCCTTCCGCCCACAGGGTCCTGCTTCAATTCAGGTGGACGCTCTATCCACTGAGTCAAATCAGCTAGGGCCCTAAAAACAATTTTAAAAGAATGTCGTTTCTCATGCTGCAGTGGAATTGCAACTAATTAAATTAGTGAGTAAGGAAGGCACTCAGTTGTGATTAATAAAATAAAATAAAGAGGCTATCACCAGGTTGGGGGCAAGCTCCTGGAAGAAAAGAGTCCAAACTTGCCATATACACCCCTGCCTTCCCCTCCAATCTCAAAGCAGCATGACACCATTTTCCTTAACTTCTAACCCCGAGTTCCTAAGAATCCAGAGGGATGCCACGGGCACTCAGATTGACCCTCGAGATGAAAGCTACTTGTCATCTCTGCTCTAGAGGAATTGGCCAGAACTTCTGACTCTCTTCAGCCCAGGATAAATATCTCCACCCCCATACTGTATATAAAATATAATTTAAATTATGGTTCATAACTGACCTTTTTCAGTGTGAAAATATTTTTTTTAATGAAGAACTATAACTGGTCAATTTCATACCTAGCCCTGACTCTCAGCTTTGGCTATATGACCTTTGCCACGTCTTCTTAACTCTTTGTGCCTTAGAAATCACATCTGGAAAATGAAGCACTAAGATCCATTAGGTCTGGGTCATAGGTTGGATCCTTCTCAACTCTGAAGACCTGGAATCCTATAATTTATGTTATTGTTTCATTTTTCTGTTTCTCACAACTTTAATCATATTTTGATGTCATCACTTAAGTTTTTTTCGTATATTAAAAATAATATTTATATCAAGAGTAATGAGTAATGTTTATTAAATGTGGGAAATGAAATTGTTTTTGTTTATGTTGTTGTTTTAAAAAGAAAAGGATGCTTGGAAATATTATGCTACCCACTGTGAGCCTGGCTGGAGTCCCCACAATCAGAACTGCTATAAACTTCAGAAAGAGGGAAAGACCTGGACTGAGGCTTTGCGTTCTTGCCAGTCTAATAGCAGTGCATTGATAGACATAGCTTCGTTAGCGGAGATGGAGTTTCTTGTAAACCTCCTTGGAGATGGTGAGTGCCAAATGTCTTTGAATTAAGAGGTATGAAATATAATATAGTAACTTCCAAATTAAGCTACTTAAAAGTTCTTAAAAGTGCACATACCTGGTATATCTGAAGTTTCTAAATAATACCCAGAAGTGCAAATTCATTGGATTTCAACCAAGTACATGCTCAGGAACTCTGTAACATCTTACATATGCCAGATATATTAGATATTCTTATATATTTTTTAAAGGGGCAAATGTTATTTCTTGACACTTCTAATAAAAAACCCTAAACCTATAATTTAGCTCTATGGCCACTGGATAGCAGTAATGTGCTGTGGTCATATAATCTAAGCAATAAAAGGAATTGCTTAGAAAGATAATTGGATTTAATCACTTTAGCCAGTGAATATAGATAATTTATTTCGTGTGGTGGTTTTCAAACTTTGTGACATGTTCAGGAGTTCCAAGTTGCTAGGCCTCCACCCAGCTTTAGTTCATCAAAGCAGATCTGCCTCTATCTATGTCATGTATTTAATATAGAATTCTGCCAGGAAATATTAAAATCACTGACTTAGAATAAATGTTTTAAATGGAAAAAACCTCCAGACTCTATTCTGAGGAACTTTTCAAGTTAGATTTCAGTTTAGGATGAAAACAAAATCTGTCTCTGTCATTTCTCCTCACCCTTCCCACTGGGGTTTAAAGAATCCTGTGGCTGCCTCCATATCAATAGCGGCATATCTCTCAGCCACATGGGGTCTTTTCATCCTACCTGGGCTGTCTCATTTTATTTCTATTTAGGGAAACCCCATTGCTCCCATTTCCATGCTTTTAAGAGTTTCTGCTCCTTTTTTCCATGGGAAAAAAAAAAAAAGAAAAGAAAAGAAAGAAAGAAAAAGAAATGTATCAAAAAGCTCAACTACCATTAAAAGTTATTTTGTGTGTGTCCTTTTCCTTTCTCTAGGTAGAAACAAAAACAAACTTTCCAGATCTACTTTCCTTCCAGCAGCAGGACCTAGAGTCCCAGCAGGATCTAGAGTCCCAGCAGTCTGACTTGTTTTTAAGCATTGTCCTGGCATTGGCTGTAGCTCCCACTCTGCCTCACGTCTAAGGCCTGTGTCAAGCAGATCAGCTAGCACAGTGTAGGGGGAAAGTTTAAGCAGGTATTTTCACCAAGACTTAAACAGGTTTCATCACATAAAGAAATCACTTGCAAAGTGATATGTTTTGGTAATAGCCCCAGTGCAATATCTCCTTTGCATAAAATAGGATTCCTGTAAGTAATTTATATTTATCTCTTACAGAAAATGCATCAGAAACATGGATTGGTTTGAGCAGCAATAAAACTCCAGTTTCCTTTGAATGGTCTAATGGCTCTTCAGTCACCTTTACTAATTGGCATACACTTGAGCCCCGAATTTTTCCAAATAGAAGCCAGTTATGTGTCTCAGCTGAGAAATCTGTAAGTTTGTTTGTTCAGTGCTCCCTTTGCTGGACTTGTACTGAGGGCCGCCTGCGCCAGGACTTGGGCTGTGGCAGAGACCCAGACGGGCACAGTCCCTGCTCCTCACGGAGCTTCCCTGCTGGCCAGTAACCATGTACCCACAGGGAAAATAGGGTGATGACAGTTGTCACGGCTGCTCTGAGGAAAGGGGTGACATGATGGTTGGCGCAGCTATTTCAGACGGAATTGACAGGGAAGGGACTCTGAAGACGTAACATGTAGCTGGGACTTAAAGAACAACAAAAACCCTCTTGAAGAGCAGGGAGAATAACACTCCAGGCAGGGTGGTTCATGCAAAAGCCCGGAGGCAGGCCAAGGCTTGCCACGTCTGACAATCCAAAAGGCCAGTGTGGTGAGAAGGGGTGAAGGGTGAGGGAGTGGCAGGAGTTGGAGCTAGAGGGATGCAAAAATGGGCGGCTTATGGATCCAGGATCGGAACCACTCTCAAGCTTCAAGGAAATGGAGGGCAAGATCTAATTTACATTTTTAACAGTAACTGGCTGCTACGTAGAGAACAGATTGGGGCGGGATGAAATGGAAGCAGAGAAAACAGTTTGGAGGCTATTCCATGGTTGAATTCGTGTAGTGAATGTGGAGACAGCAGACAGATCCAAGGGTCCTGAAGACAGGATGGTTGCTAAATGAGATGTGGGGGTGAGGGAGAGGGAAGCTTGTAGCCTGAGCCACCAGCATCTTGGCGGAGGTGGTGCCGTTGTCTAGGGTGATGAAACTAGAGAGGACTGAGGTGTTGAGAGATTACTCTGGAGAGTCATGGCTTTTAAGCTCCATTATCTTCTTAACATAAAAGGCTTTCAACAGTGTGTGCCACCTCTGAACATTGTGCACCAATGGAAAATCTTGCTCTTTTCTTCAGACGAATATATGACCCCAGTGACCTTAACACCACACGTATCCCTAGTCTCTAGCTTCTCTTTTATCTAAAACATCTGATTATGCAGAATTAGTTTAATCCCAAGCCATTTGAAGGACTTCTTATGTGTTTAGAATAGAGTTATGCTCTTGATCAGCTAGCTGCTGAACTTACTGGCTGGGTTTAGGTTATTGGGATTTGGTGGGCATCCTCACTCTTTCAGATCACCCTGTATCTATTTCCTCCAGAAAGCACTTTCATCCATGTTCCTTAAAAAACTCTACAAAGGAATTGTGCCAGTCGGACATGGCAGTTTCTCAGCATGTGTTTTAATGTTTTACCCTTAAAGGCTGCCCCGGATATGTGCCGCTGCAATTACAGTGGCGAGGCAGGGTCTCGGTGTCACAGGGCTCTCTCAGTGTTTGTCCTGGCTCTGACTCCACTGAAAGCCACCGCCATTTGTTCTACAGCATTCGGTGCTCTGTTGGTTCATTAGTTTTGATATAACAGAGATGACCTTCATTTCCTACTGACATTCTCCCATTTTATTTGACAAACATGGGCATTTCACTTAGCATGTTCACAGAACGGGAGCCAACATTTGGACAGAGAAATTATTTTTCAGAGAATAAAGGTAGGGGCTAATATCACAGGGTCGGTCAGGATAGGGCTGCTGTCAGTGTGCTTTTTGTGGCCCCCTTTTTTGTCAGCTCAGTAGCTCCTTAAACAGTAGATGTATAAAAAGTAACATTTATTCTCTTGAAGTAGAACTCAATATGAATATAATTATTATGATGAACAAGTTACCTGAGCATGGTGGAAGCCCAAATTTGAATATGAGAACCTAGGAAACCATTCATCCATCCATCCATCCATCCAATAGTCATTAAGCAACCACAGTGTGCCTTCTGCTATCCTGTAACTGAAGACGCCATGGGGGAGGGCTCAGGCTGCTCTTACAGGTGACAGTGTCAGCCTCCTCCAGAGGATGTTTCTTAGGGTCATGGAAGGGCTCCATATTCCCCTAAAACTCAGCCTGCCCGAGGTACCACCTAAAGTTTGAATTGTATGGTTTTAACCTATCGGTCTGACTTGGGTTAAAATTAAAAATTCTTTGGAAAGGAGGATAAAATCGTAATCTGTTAGCGGTTGTACTCCCACTTAGAAGTGGTTAGAGGGGAAGCAGCATTCTCGTGAAGGCAGGAGCTCAACTCTATCTGCATGGTTGGCCCCCACACCAACAGCGTCAGCATCACCTGCACATTTGTTAGAAATGTGAACTCGCAGATCCTGCCTGACTTACTGAATGAGACACTGCTCATGGGGCCCAGTCATCTGCGTTTTAGTAACCCCTCCGGATAATTCTGGAACACGCTAGAAGTGGAGAATTACTGCTCTCACCCATCTTTTCCAAAGAAAAGTTGAAAGCAACTTAATGTAAAGCCAGCTGAACCTGGTACTAAGTCCTAGCTCCAGTTTTTCTTGCCTACAGGTCCTTCTGCAAAGTATTAAACCTAATCTCTTAAATGGGAGTGAGGCATACCTCACAGGAACACTGAGATAATATATGAAAGTCACTCAACATGAAGCCTGGCACACAGGAATATTTGTTGTGGAATATTTGTGGCTGCTCCCCTCGGCCCACCGATCAGGACTGCATGCCTTGCGGCTGTTTACACACTGCAGCGAGCAGGGCCTCTCACTCATATGCAGAGAGAGGCAGTCCTTTCTAATGACAGCATGAGATCCTAACACATTCCTCCATCCTGAAACATTTATTATTAGTCATATTTTTATTCAGAATATGGATATTGCCGAAACCGGTTTGGCTCAGTGGATGGAGCGTCGGCCTGCGGACTGAGGGGTCCCAGGTTCGATTCCGGTCAGGGGCATGTACCTGGGTTGCGGGCACATCCCCAGTGGGAGATGTGCAGGAGGCGGCTGGTCGATGTTTCTCTCTCATCGATGTTTCTGGCTCTCTATCTCTCTCCCTTCCTCTCTGTAAAAAATCAATAAAAATATATTAAAAAAAAAAAAAAGAATATGGATATTCCCTATCAGCATCAGTCATGGGGTGCATTCATTCGTCTTGTAATACTTTCCCCCTCAGGAAGGACACTGGAAAGTTAAACATTGTGAAGAGGCACTTCCTTACATTTGTGAGAAAGCAGGCCACGTGGTCTCCGACGCTGAGTCAGGCTGTCCAGAGGTAAGTGCCATTAACCTTGTGATGTAGGTGCAGGGCCTTCATAATAGAAAAATGTATTCCCATCGACTTAGAGTGAACCCCTCTCCCTCTCTCTCCTGCCTCACTCCCTGCTCCCTCTCCTTCCCTTCCCTTCCTCCCTCCTTTGCTACCCTCCTTCCCTCCTCTTTTTTGTTCTGAGTGTGGGCTACTTTTAACAAACCAGACAATTATCAGCTGGAGTCACGGGGAGGATTTGTAGCTCTGCGAGGGCTGTTTTCCAGCCTCTTCAACCTAAGACTACTTTTCTTTTGATATAAAATAAATATAAATGATACTATTATACCATCTGTACACACGATGCCCTGTCTCCTGGGGGTTTCATAGGCTTCCTGTGGATGTCAGAGTGAAAGCACATGTCTTCCTTTGAGCCAGAAAGTGAACTTCTGTATCCAAACACTTGCTTTCCTGTTCATGTTTCTTTTATTTTCTTTTTTTTTAATTAAATCTTTATTGTTCAGATTATTACATTAGTTACTCTTTT
>NW_006293001.1:1237984-1238821 GCF_000327345.1 Myotis davidii | reverse complement strand
TTAGTATCTCACTTCCGCACTGCGCCTCCTCTGAGTCTCAGTGTTTTTCTCTTTCCTCCTAGTTGTAGAATTTCCACTCAGCCAGCTTTCCTTGGTTCTGGATGATGTCCGTTTCATCTTTTAGTTGTATTTTTGAAGTGGTTGTTCAAGGCAGCAAACTCCAGTGTTTACCTATGCCGCCATCTTGGTTTCTATCGTCTCCTGTTCATGTTTCTTAAACTGAAGTATTTGACCAGATACAATAAGGGAGAGAAGTGTATGCTCACAATATACTTATTAGTTGGGAATGGGATAATAAAAATACTTTTGTATTTTAAGTAATAAAGCATTTTCAGTACTTTAATCAACAACACTTAATATTTAGGTTTAAATTTACAAGGTAGAAAATTATGTTTTAAATTTTTAAAAATACATATAATATCCTGCAGAAAAGTTACCAAAAAAAATACCTATCAGTGTCCTCAATTTACCTTCTCATGTCCTCTCTCTCTCTCTCATACACACACACACACACACACAAATTTAGATTTAAATATTGGAGATTTTTAGATTGTATATCAAAATTTTCCCAAACTGGGGTTTTATACAATCATGCTTGAATTATTTTCTTTTCTAATCCAATTATCTATGTACCACTTGAACAATAATCCATCTCTCTAGAATCTGCATTTGATTTATTAATCAGTGCATAAACATATGACTCTTCATACTCTAACTGAACATACACATGCCATAGCTGACATTTTGCTGAACATTTTATCTAATGATTATAATTCCTGAATTAGTGATAATTGATCACTGATTTAATCTCCATAAACAGAAATATTGAAAAAATTT
>NW_006293001.1:1200899-1237813 GCF_000327345.1 Myotis davidii | reverse complement strand
GTATAATATTCTCTTTACTCCTAGTTGTAGAATTTCCACTCAGCCAGCCCTCCTGTGGCTCTGGACGTTGACCTTTCCCTGGATCAAGCTTAATTTGACTTGGTTGTTCCAGGCGGCAATCTCTGGTGTTAACCTATGCCGCCATCTTCGGTTCTCTTGCTGAACATTTTATCTAATGATTATAATTCCTGAATTAGTGATAATTGATCACTGATTTAATCTCCATAAACAGAAATATTGAAAAAATTTTATCTCACTGTGTCTTTTAAGGCACCTCAACATGTTTTGTGTTGAAAGGGTTACTAGCTTCTTACGCAGCAGGAACAGAAGTGATGTTCTATTCAAACTTTGTACCCTTTCTTGGCCAGCACCACCAGTATGTAAAGATTCGGAGTTCAGACCCAGTTCTCAACTTCAGGGCAAAATTCCCATTAAATACTTTATGCACCATCTGTCTATGGGTATAGTTTCAAAAGGCGCCTTTCTTTTTGACAATGGCTTCGATGTAATTCTCTAAGCAGTCTGCACATACAAAACTAATTTATAAAATAACTCTTGATAATTTCAAAGCAAAGAAAAAGGTTTATTTTTCCCTCTGAGTCACTTTTTGGGGGATGGCACAGTATGAGCAATTATTTCAGTGTTGTCACCATTTCACTTAAAATTAAATGGCACCTCATGGACAAAGGATAGTCATGGATACAATCAGTTATTCTTCCCACTCCATTATGTGCACAAAGGCCTTTGTTTTTCTGGTTATTGCTATGCCACATTTTTTTAGCCTGTTCGGTTCTTGGATTTTTTGTTTTGTTAAGCAGCCTGTGATCTAAAAACTACCAATGAAGAAAGAATACTTTGTGAGAAAGGTCAAATTGTCAGGCTTCCGCTACCTGTCCTTCCCAAGCACCAAGGCAGTCTAACCTGCCTGGCATGACCCAGGAGGGGCTCTGGCCAGGGCTGTGACCCCCGCAGATAAGGTTGGGGAGCAACATTAAGGGAGTGACTTCAGCGTGCATCCTGGCTGTTTGGATGTGGAACTCCTGTAACCCCCACCTCATTGAGCAATATGTTTTGAACTAAAATTGCTGATTTCTAAAATAAGTTTTATTTAATTCACCACAAGACTGAGAATATAGCAGGAATCGTTGTATAGCTGATCAAATTCTGGCAAGCATTGGTATGGCACAGAATGAAGTGTGTTTTAAAACTGGTGAAAATAGCTATCAATGATGTGATTTTATAATGTTGAAGGAAAAATAACTAAAATAATTCAGTTGAAATATGGAACACTGGTGAATGTACGTCCCCTGTATCATATGATTTTAAATAATAGAGCACCCTTCATTGCTCCCAGGGCTGAGTCATGAAACACATGTTGGTCAATTTTGTCTGAGTGCCAAAGCACGATTGCTTTCTCTCTAGAAAGCTAACCAATTGATTTAGGAATAATCTTTACCAAAAATATATATATTCTGGCCAATCTCCATTTGGGTGCATGATGATCCAGCCAAGGCCATCCTAGGTTGCCCCAGAATTGGGTTCCAGGTCAGCTTGTCCATGAGTCTGTGACTTTACCCAGGTCCCTAACCTCAGTGACTCTCAGTGGATAACATGGAAAGCAGTATGAAAGAAGTTTGGAAAATATACACTGTGATCCAGGTACATGTGTCCTCTTTGCTGAGTTTCTGTCTCTATTCCGAGGCCTCTGCCTCCATTGTCTCCTTTGATTCTCACAAAAGCCCCATAGAAACTATGATTGCCCCATTTTACAGAGGGGAAAACTAAGACGTGGAGAGATCAAATAATGTCGCTTGGTGTGAGAGCCTGGATTCAAGCCCATGCTTTCTGTCTTCAAAGGCAACACTCTTAATTTCTACTAGCCTGTAGGAACCATTTGTATTTGTATGAAATTCTATATTTTTTTTATCTCTTTTGCTCCCTCCCTCCCTCCCTTCCTCCCTCTCTCCGTGTGTGTGTGTGTGTGTGTGTGTGTGTGTGTGTGTGTGTGTAAGAGACAGAATCTTGAGAAAGTGTCCCTTTATTTCCATTTGCTTTTAAGGTTTCATGTTTTAAGTCAATTAAAATCTTTAGGGTTTAAGAATTAAATAAATCTAAAAGTGGTTGTAGCTAATAGCATTACCAGATAGAAAGAATACAAATCTGTCAAGACGAAGTTCAAGTTTTGAGTTCTGAGTGGGTCAGAGAAGATAGTGGGGTATGTAGTAAATAAGAATATACAAAAACCCAGCTGGGTGTGACTCAGTGGGGCACATAGGAGGCAACCAATCAATGATTCCCTCTTATCTCTCCCGTCCTCTCTGAAATATATGTATATACATCTATATGAATATATAAAAAAGATCTTTTTTCTATTTAACTAAATCAGGTTATTTTCCTTTTTCTCTTTTAAGGGATGGGAGAGACATGGTGGGTTCTGTTACAAAATTGACACAGAACTTCGAAACTTCGACCATGCCGCCAGTGGGTATTACTGTCCTCCTGCACTTGTGACCATTACAAACAGGTAACATAGAACTTCCTGTCAGAAACATGACTGTGCTTTGACGTGAGGACCCTTGGAATGATAAAATCTAGCCATAATAAGTAACTGATCAAAATCTAAGTGTACTGTACAATAGAGTATTAAAATATTGGTTAAGATGAATTTAAGTCATAGGATGTTACTCCTCAATTGATTTTTGAGTAAATTAAGGTGACTTTTTACTTTCCATAAAGATTTATCTATTATCTAGCTTTGCTAATATATTCAGTTGCATTTAGATTTTATCTTTTGTTTGTAATAGAAAATAAATATGTTAGTTAGCATTAATTTTTTAAAAATTTAATGTGTCTGAGTCACGTGTTTTTGTTTTGTTTTCTTAGAACAAAAGTAAGTATAACTAAACTGTGGAGGTTTCAAATATTCAAATGCTTGCTCATTGAGTCTTAGGTCTGTTTGTTTAGAATTAGACACCTCAGTGCACAGGTGTCTTCTCGATGCCAACAGAGAAACCGTGCTCTTTTGACACTCTGTACAATTCACAGTGTGCTATGGTGTGTCGCAGGGAATAAATGCACCAAAGGCAGAAGTGGCCTCAATGTCTCTATCGTATCAGAAGGACAGTGAGGGCTGTGAAACTGACTCCTCCCTGCTGAAGACAAAAGTAGTTCTATGAAAAAACTACAGCACCTGCAAAGCAAGCCACTTTCTTTTTCACCCAGGCAGGCATTGCCTTTAAAATACCCGTGAGCGCTGGCTGGGTGACTTGGTTAGAGCATTGTCTGGTATACCAGAAAGGTTGTGAGTTCATTTCCTGGTCAGGGCACATACCTAGGTTGAGGGTTCGATCCTCGGTTGGGGTGTGAATGGGAGGCAACTGTTTCTCTCTCTCTCCCTCTCCTGCCTCTCCCTCCCTTTCCCCCTCCTTTCCTCTCTTTCTAAAATAAAAATGTATACTTGGGTGAGAATTAAATTTTTTTTCAAATACCCATGAATATCAGAAAATAGAACAATGGTTTCATTGGCAAAATAAATTGCCTGGTAAAGCATTTTATGCTCAGGAGACGCTTCCTGTGGAGGATAGCTCTGCCTTTGATGAGCTAGTGTTGTTTTCAGTTCTACCTTTCTCCTTCCCAAGTGGGGAAAAAGCCATTATCCTCAATTTGTTAATTCCCTAAAAAGGTTTTAAGAGTACCTTGGATTGGAAGTCTTCCAGTCAGAATCAACATAGGACTTTATTCAGAGGTCTGACCAAAAAACTATGCTCTTTTGCTAATTATTTTTTAATTAATGATGTTTTCACTGAAGAAAATAAGTATAATTGTCTGACCTTTTTAAAACGTCTTATTCTTTCTCTCTCTCTGTGTGTGTGTGTGTAATGTTTATTGAGTGCCTGTCATATACTTGGTACTATGTTAACTATTTTTCATATGTTATCTGACTTTGTTAAAATCCAATAGTCAAGAGTTTGTTAGAAAATTACTTATTGAACTAGAGGCCTGTTGCAGGAAGATTCCTCCAAGAATAGGGCTTCGCCCCCGCCTCTGCCGTCTCAGCTCCCTCCTGCTTCCCACCGCCTCCCGCTGCTGCCCACCACCCTCCGCCCCACCGTGCCCCGGCTCCACTCACACCTCCCGCCTCCACCACCTTGGCTCCATTCCTGTCTCTGCCGCCTCTACTTTGCTCCTTTTTGCAGGGCTTGGCTTCCTTCTATGTTGTCTTCAGACTTTACTCCCAGCCGGTATATGCAAATTAACCGCCATCTTGGTTGGGTTAATTTGCATACAGTTGCTCTGATTGACTGGTGGGCATAGCGAAGGTATGGTCAATTAGCATCTTTGTCTTTTATTAGTGTCGATACCTATTTTGTGAGAGGCATCATATTGGTAGGTTATAGCAAATAAAGAAAAGGCGTGGTGTAATCGTGGTGCTACTTGCAGGCCAGCAGCTGAAGAAATAGAAAATAGGTATGTAAAACAAGTAAAGAATGTAGGATAACATCATAAATGGATAAGCTCAAAGTGACATTACAGATTACTCATAGTGCCAAAGTGAGCCAGGGCAAGGCAGGTCTGTTAGAGTTCGAGTGCTCCATTTTCTAAACACCTTTGGGGACTTTCATACAAATGATAGAAAGTGTTTAGGAAAATATTACTGTTTTATTTCCCCCAGAGCTGAATATAAGAGTATGCTGTGAATATTTTAAAATTTTTCTTTGATTAATTGTATTCAGTAGCCAATGCTAATGTGGGGTCCAACTCTAAAGCAGAAGAATGGCACAGGTACGCTTGTTTTTGTCTCAGCCTTGACCTCCGAGGCCTGCCCAGGTGACCTTGTGCTGGCGTGCTACTCAGCCCCCAGCCAACCTCCCCACCTTACCACAGGTTCACCCCAGTGAGTCTGTCCCAGGCAGGTAACATACATGTGCACTGCTCTGTAAACATGTCTATATCCAAAGCAGTGACTCCAACATGAGACATGCAGAGTGAGGGAAGGAAGGGCCTCATACTCCTGAACTTTATTCATTCAGACCCTAACAGGTAAGATATAAAAGCTACACAGCACGGCTCTTTGAGTGACAATACATGTTCAGATATTTTTCACAGCAAAATTTGTCTGAGAAGGTTTGGCAATGGAAAGTCCCCCCAGATCCAGGAGTGTCCACTAGCAGCCTGGGTAATCATCTTCCTCTATTACTGATTCCCCTTTGAGTTAAGGCACTCCTGTCACTCACCAGTACCCAAGCTTGTAGTTGCTAATTGATTTTCCACTCTTCTGCACAACTGAGAGACAGGTTTGATAGGCACACTTAGAGCCACCTGCTACAAATTACTTCTTTCTCTTGTTATCGCTAACTGCTCCTGATCTAGAACTTTTAACACTTTGTGGAACAAGAAGGAAAGGAAAACAGACCCCTATTGCTGAATAACAGAATTTTATTTGCTTGTTAACTGTTACCAAATTTTTAAAGTCTGGCCACTTTGCTTCCCGACAGAGCATGAATGCAGAGCTTGCGTTCCAAAGTTACCATGGATAATTGCCTAAATGCCTGTGTATCTAAATCTTGAATCGATCAGTCATGGAATATTTGGTACAAAATAATCCAAATGCCATTCAATTTTGTGAATTTTGCCAAAAGTGAGAAATCCTGCAACATATCATTTTCTCCTAAGTTTAAATGTGCATTATTTTCAAGCATATTTACAGCTCTGTTATTTTTCTGCAACCACTGTATCTCCCAGACATATTTACAGTTAACTTTTTTATTGTGGTAAAATATACATAAAGAAAAAGTTATAATTTTAACAATTTTCAAGTGTGCAGTTCAGTGGCGTTAACTACAGTCATATTATTGTGCAATCATCACCACCATCCATCTTCACAACATTTTCATCTTCCCAAACTGAATTCTGTGCCCATTAAACAATAACTCTCCATTCTCACTGGCCCCCAGCCTCTGGCTACCACCATCCTATTTCTCTGTCTGAGGTTGACTACCCTAGGTAAGTAGTATCACTCAGTAGTTGTCCTTTTGTGCCTGGCTTATTGCCCTTAGCCTAATATCCTCCAAGTTAATCCTCTGGAGCATGTGTTAGAATTTCCTTCTTTTTAAGGCTGAATAATATTCTATAGTAAAGATACACCACATTTTGCTTATCCATTCATCCATCAATAGACATAAGATGTTTTTACCTTTTGGCTATTGTGAATAATGCTGCTGTGAATATGAATGTACAAATATCTTTTAAATCCCTGCTTTCAATTATTTGGGGTAATACACCCAGATACTGGGTACATTTTGATTCAGATGATGAATTGATGTTAATTTTTTGAGGAACAGTTATACTCATTTTTAGCTGCACCATTTCACCATTTTAATTCCCAACAGTGCACAAAGGTTCCAATTCCTTTGCATCCTGGCCACACTTGTTCTTTTCTGTTATTTTTTTTAATTTAAATTCTTTATTATTGAAAGTATTACATATGTCTCCTATTTCCCCCATTGACCTCTTCCAGCTGCTCCCACTCCCCGCCACATGGCCTCGCCGCCTACTGTCTGTGTCCAATGGTTATGCTTACATGCATGCATACACGTCCTTTGGTTGATCTCTTTTCCTCTCCCTACCCCTCCCCTACCTTCCCTCTGAGGTATGATGGTCTGTTCGATGTTTCTCTGTCTCTATTTTTGTTCATAGGCATCTTAATGGGTATGAAGTGGTGTTTCACTGTGATTTTGACTTGCATTTTTGTAATAATGATATTGAGCATCTTCCATTGCTTATTATCATCTGTATATCTTCTTTAAAGAAATGTCTATTCAAGTCCTTTTCCCATTTTTTTTTAATTGTTCTCTGTTACTGAGTTGTAGGATTTCTTTAAATATTCTAGGTAGTAATTCCTCATCAGATACATAATTTGCAAATATTTTTTTCTATTCTATGGGTTGCCTTTTCACTCTGTTGATAGTGCCCTTTGATGTGCAAAAGTTTTTAAGTCCAACTTATCTAGTTCTTACTTGTTATCTCTGCATTTGGTGTCATAGCCAAAAAGTCATTGCCAAATGCAGTGTCGTGACATTTTCTCATGTTTTCTTCTAAGAGTTTTTTAGTTTTAGCTCTTACATTTAGGTCTTTGATCCACTTTGAATGAATTTTTGTAAATGGTGTAAGATAAGAGTCCAATTTTATTCTTTTGCAAGTGGAAACCTAGTTTCCCCTGAATCCTTGCTGAAAATATTGCCTTTTCCCTTACTGTCTTGGCACCTTTGTCAAAAACCATTTGACCATATACATGAGGGTTTATTTCTGGGTCCTGTATTCTGTTTCATTGGTTTCTATGTCTTTCTTTATGCCAGTACCACACCATTTTGATTACTGTACTTTTTAGTAAGTTTTAAAGTCAGGAAATGTGAGAGCTCCAACTTTGTTCTTCTTTTTATCTTTGTTTTTGCTATTCAGAGCCCCTTGAAATTTTATATGAACTTTAAAATGGAATTTTCTACTTGTGCAATATATATCTTGATAGAGATTACATTCAATCTGTAGATTGCTTTGTGTGGTATGCCTATTTTAAGAATAAGTCTTCCAATTAATGGGATGACTTTCCATCTAATTGTGTCTTCTTTAATTTCCTTCAGCAATATGTTGTAGTTTTCAATGTACAACTCTTTTATCTCCTTGGTTAGGATTATTCCCAAGTATTTCATTCTTTTTGATGCTATTATAAACGGATTTGTTTGTGGTTTTTCTTTTCAGCTTGTTCATTGTTAGTATATAAAAATGCAACTGATTTCTGTGTGTTGACAACTTTACAGAATTTGTTTATTAGTTCTGTTTTTTGTACAATGCAGTTAACTTTCTTTCTAAACCATATTTTAATCACCCCT
The DNA here is from genome assembly GCF_000327345.1 of Myotis davidii. NCBI lineage: Eukaryota > Metazoa > Chordata > Mammalia > Chiroptera > Vespertilionidae > Myotis > Myotis davidii. Next base: position 1,229,927 of record NW_006293001.1, on the reverse strand, counting down.
TTTTAAGTTACACAATAAAAACATTCTCATTGATACAAATCCAAGCAAACCAGAAGAATGTAGACTAAAAAGTGAAAGTGCCCCTTCACCTCTACTATTCTCCCCTCCCAACCCATCCTACTCTGCTCCCCAGAGGTAACTGCCATTAATAGTGTGGTGCTTGCTCCTCTGGGGTTTGTTCTTGTGTATTTTCTACGTCTGTATTTCTCTTCTAGCTTTTTGCAACTAACAATATTCAAAAACTTAACATTGCTAGTTCTTGAGGAATGCCACCAGAAACTTCTGGCAATAATGATCATGATGTGTGTCTCCCATTTCAAATCTACTGATATTCTCTTTCTACTCTTTATTTATATGAGCTCAACAATAGAGTCACTTATTGTAAAATGCCATTTAAAATGTTAATTGTTGTGTTATTGGGAGAAATCCAATTGCAATTACTCTATTCAAAACTGAGTCCTTTCTAACCCAGTCCCATTATGAGGTGTTTGGGTTGTTTTATTTTTTTAACTGAAATAGCTCTCTAGTGAAGCTACTTCCAATGTATTACTTTTCAATCTCTTTTTTCAGGTAATACAAATGCAATCATTACAGTATTGCTGTCTGCTAAGTACTGTGTTGTTCACAGACAAGAAACATCTTTTTTTCAGCTACATATCGCTGGCTAACCTGATGAAAAAATGTAATGTTCAATTAGTGATTTGAGTTAAAAAAAATACCCCCTTTTGAAGTATATACTTTTGAAATGCAAAATGTTTATTTTTAAATAAAAATATTGGTCAATGTATGCAAAAACTGTGTATTGCTATCTTCAAATGCATTTTTTTCTTGTGATGAGAGCTTTTTTTTCAAATGCATTTTTAAATTAAAATTTAATGTTTAGCAACATGAGCAACAATTTCCTTAAACTGATGGAAGTTTAAGATATATTTTTCTTGCTTACACTAAAAACACACATTTGATTTCTTAACTTTTTAAAGGATCTGATTGGAAAATTAATTTCTTTCTGATTCTAAGAATTATCTTCCTATAAAATTTGATTTTTTAAGTAAGTACACACAAGTTAAATATTTTATCATTTGTGTTGCTTTTATAAGAATAACAAAAAAAATGTTTACTGAATTCCTTAGAGATAACATTTTATCCTGGCTCAATAATAATATAAAACCATGTACATATGGTTATTTTTTGTTCCTTAAATCATGACATTTGCATTAAACAACTTCAGTGAAAACAACCAAAAAGGCCAGATATCATAAAGCCCTGGAATATTTGCAAATGAGGAATTCTAAAACACAAGGCCAGAAAAGACTTTAAAAGGTCGTCTGCTCTATTACTATAAAGGTAGAGGTTTTGCAACCCTTTTAGTGTTTGGAGCCACGTAGAGTGGTAAAGATTATAAAACAGTGATGGTGAACCTATGACACGTGTGTCAGAGGTGACACGCAAACTCATTTTTTTGGTTGATTTTTCTTTGTTAAATGACATTTAAATATATAAAATAAATATCAAAAACATAAGTCATTGTTTTACTATGGTTGCAAATATCAAAAAATTTCTATATGTGACACAGCACCAGAGTTAAGTTGGGGTTTTTCAAAGTGCTGACACGCTGAGCTCAAAAGGTTCGCCATCACTGTTATAAAATGTTCTCTTGTTTCTTTATCAGTTGCATACAGACATAACTGCATGCTGTTATCCAGAGTTAATTTCTTAGAATATATGGCTTTAAAAAAAGATCTATTTGCTGAATTTCTTTATTAACAATGCCATCTTCTAAATTAGACTGAGAAAACTAGAATCCTGTTTTGATTTGAAGGTTCTAGGATTTAATGTATGAGAATTATATGCAACTACTTTAAAAAAGTATGCTTGCCAATTAAAAAACGGAAGGTTTCTATTGTTTTAAGCAATGATAAATGGAGATAAAATAGCAAACCAGAGTGGACTAAATAAATCTACAACCAGCAAGGGACAAAAGCAAAATGTTGTCATGAATAACGATACTAGCGTCCAAGTTCACAGACAACGTGATTTCTCTCCATTATCTGATAGATGTCATGGTACGAACTAATGGAAGAACCAGCAATGTCCCTTGGGTTCTTAGAACTGGCACAGTGAATGGTGTCTTGGCTACAGCTTCCATGGTGCAGTGCCTTCCTGGCCTTCTAGCACAGCAGTTTGAGGCACTGGGCATGTTAATGACGTGACTCACTATTTAGCTTCACCCTTCTTCCTTTTGAAGCACCTTTACAAAAGGTTCTGCCCACTGCGATCTGGTTACAAAAGAACGTTTCTAATTTCAAATGGGTGCTGGTACCTACAGAAGAAATTTACTAAAGCGCGATGAAAATCCATGTGCTTGGCCAAGATGAGGATCATGGACAACTAAGACCTAGAACTGCTGCTAGTGATGTTCATCGGGCAGTTTAAAATGTTACTCCTTTGTGTCATTTGCCTTGCTCCCCTATTTCCTTTGAGAGTCCTCAGTTCTTAAATGGCCCCATTGCTTTTGCTTCCCTGTGCAAGTTAAGGATGCATGGTCAGGAAAAAACGCAAAATTGGATGAAAAAGTCTAATTTGCTTTCTTGTTAGGTTTCCTGGGTAATTTCATCAGGCCTTTCCTTTCCCGCTGACTCAGCAAGTCTGTCCAAAAATCAGCCCTGTTTGAAATGTTTCTTCAGAACGTTATATGTACTGAAAATAAACTTTTCAAGATAGCTTCCAACTTCGCTTAAAATTTCAAGGCTGGTTAAATTTTAACACATCTTTCTTTTTCTGCCGTCATGTGAAAGCATATAGACAAGTTTCCTAGATTCTGCTTCTGATTCATTTGGGTTGGGTAGGGAGCTTTGCCACCAATCAATGAACACTAACTCATTCAGCTGTTTGGAGGAAATGCTGCTGGCTGCACTTCCTTGGGTTCATTTCTAGGGTTTTAAATTTATCTTCAGTGAATTTGCATATCTGAACACATTTGAATAAGTCAAGGACTCCACGTACCTGTGAAAAACTGATTTGGGAGACATAAAATTGCTACTCCAATCTCTGTCTCGTTTTCACCAGGCAAGTGTGCAGAGTGGGTGCATGTGAGCTCTGCTGGCAGATGCTCACCCAGAAAAGCATAATATCCTTCCTTCTCCCCTCTGCCACCCCTCATCTCATGCACATTATGGGTTGGGGTGTGCCGCATGGGGTGTGATTGCAAAGTAAGGTACGTATTATACCAAAAAAATGTATTATTTCTGGCTTCATGGACTTTACCATCTATACTTCGAAACTGGAGCTAAACTCTAGTCCTTGAAAGAATGAAGCCCTTTCTGTAAGAGTCAAATTCTCCTCATGTATGTATTTCTGGGAATTACACTGACATTTTGCATTTATGAATGATGTCCAGGGACTTTGGGTATTTTTCTGCTCCATGTTCTAAAGAATTCATGAGAAATGTTTATTCTGGTGCCATTCTGTGCACCTTATGATGTTTTAATGGCATTTTTAATTGCCCAGAAACTTACATAAATAACCATTTCCTTTCCCCCTTTTTAAGGTTTGAACAGGCTTTTATTACCAGTCTGATCAGTAGTGTGGTAAAAACAAAAGACAGTTATTTTTGGATAGCTCTCCAAGACCAGAATGACACAGGAGAATATACCTGGAAGACAGCAGGGCAGATGTCTGAGCCGGTGCGGTACACACACTGGAATGCCCATCAGCCTCGTGAGTAGAGGGACTGCGACACCACTGTTCCCTCCTGTTTCCTTTGCTCCAAATTATTCCTAGCCTTTGATCCACCTCCTGTGATTCTTCCTTAATGTTTTCTTAATGCATAAATCAACCAAAACAATTACCACAGGTCCTCAGGGGGTGACATATGGCCGGTCATTTTTAAAAGTCTAATCCATACGAGTCATTTGACGTGTTCAAGGTGCAATTCATTGCTCAAGGCCGAATGTGCCTTTATTAGCAGAAGTCCAATTTCTCCCTCTTAAATTCTGTCCAATAATCCCAGGGACTTAGTTGAGAATAGTGCCTGATACTTCAGGGTGAATAGGCACTGTAAATGCCCACATATGGAAGCCTTTCAGCAGTTCACAATCACTGCCCTGTGACTTGCTGAAGAAGCTTGACCCATTACTTAGGAAACATTCTTGTTAGTCCATCTCCTCTGTGGACTCTGTGGTATCTTAGCAGGATTCCAGAGTCGCAGCTCTATCAGTTCATTCAGGTGTGCTCAGCTCTGGATCCCAAAGCACGAAACTGTGCCAGGTTAGCCAGTTCCAGAGAAGCTAATGGCTTTAGCCACAATCTACACCCGAACTAGCCCCTGTGGAATAAGCCTAAAGCCGTTGTATTAAGCTTAAGTTACCAACCTAGGCTCAACACCTCTTTCTATTAGTGTGAATTTCTATTTGAGTGACTTGGTCCCTTTCTTGCTTATGGATCTGAATCAAGGCTGTTCCAATAGACATAGGCAGGAGGTTATCTCTAGATTTGTATCTGGAGCAAATGGGTTAGTGACTTCAGGTTCTTCCCTGAGGAAAGAGAAATACTGTTATAATAATAACTATGGTATCAAATATTAGTCAAAGGGCTAAATATACTAAAGATAGAGATTATCAGAATGGATCAAAAAATACACTATATGTTGTCTACAAGAAACCCATTTTAAATATAAAGGCACATATATTAGAAGTAAAAGGGTAAAGAAATGCTAACATTAATCAAAAGAGGCAGAAATAGCTGTATTAATTTCAGACAGAACAGATTTCAGAACAAGGAAAGTTTTCAGTGATAAAAGGGACATTACATAATGATAAAAGAGTCGGTACTCTAAGACAAAACGCTCTTTAATGTGTTTCCACCTAACAACCGAGTGACAAAATACAGGAGGGAAAACTGATAGAACTGCAAGAAGAAATAGATAAATCTATTATTATAGTCAGAGACTTTAACACTCCTCTACGAGAAATGGACAGATCCAGCAGGCAGAAAATCAGTAAGGACCAAGTTGAACTCAACAGCACCATCAATCAACTAGATATAATTGACATCTATAGATTATAACATTCAGCAACAGCAGATTACACATTCTCCTCAAACTCACATGGAACATTCATCAAGACATACCACATTTGGGCCATAAAACACACCTTTCCAACTTTAAAAAGAATAGAAATCATACACTTTTTGCTCTCAGACCACAGTGGAATTAAAGTAGACATTAATAGCAGAAAGATAGCTGGAAAATCTCCAAATACTTGGAGATTAAATTGTACACTTCTAAATAACACATGGGTCAAAAAAACAAATTTTAAGAGAAATTTTAAAATATTTTAAACTAAGTGAAAATTAAAATACAATTTATTAAAATGTGTGAGGTGCAGAGAAAACAGTGTATAGAGCAGTGGTTCTCAACCTTCCTAATGCCGCAACCCTTTAATACAGTTCCTCATGTTGTGGTGACCCCAAATTTCATTGTTACAAATTGAACATAATTAAAGCATAGTGATTAATCACATAAACAATATGTAATTATATATGTGTTTTCCGATGGTCTTAGGCAACCCCTGTGAAAGGGTCGTTCGACCCCCAAAGGGGTCGCGACCCACAGGTTGAGAACCACTGGTGTAGAGGGGAAATTTAGCATTGAATGCATATATTAGAAAAGAAAGATCAAAGCAATCATCTAAACTTTCACTTTAGGAAACTAGAAAAAAGAAGAGCAAATTACATGCAAAGTATTCAGGAAAAAAGAATTACAGCTTAATCAATGGCATTGAAACTAGAAAATCAGTAAAACCAAAAGCTGATTCTTTGAAAATATTAATGAAATTGAGAAGCCCCTAATCAGGCTCTCTAAATAAGAAGAGAGAAGACACAAATATTATAAATAAAAGAGGGGACATCACTACAGATTCCATGGACATTAAAAAGGTAATAAGAAATATTATATACAACTTAGACCTTATACCCTATACAGAAATTAACTCAAAATGGATTATAGACCTAAATACAACATGCAAAGCTATAACACTTCCAGAGAAAAGCAAATAAAACAAAACCTAGATGACCTTGGGTATGCAAAGACTTTTTAGATACAACAACAAAGTCACAATGCATGAAATAAATAATTGATGAGATGGACTTCATTAAAACTGAAAATTTCTGTTTGATAAAAATAATATCAGGAAAATGAGAATACAAGCCACACACTGGGAGAAAGTATTTGCTGAAACCACATTTGATAAAAGACTTATCCAAAATATAGAAGGAACTCTTAAAACTCAACAAGAAAATAAAGAACCCAATTTAAAAATGGACAAAAGGCCTAAGTTAAAGAAGATATATAGATAGCAAGTAAGCATATGAAAATGTTTAACATATGTCATTAGGAAATTGCAAATCAGAACAATGATATATCACCGCACACCTATTAGAAGGACCAAGATCCAAAACACTGACCACACAAAATGCTGATGAGGATGTGGAGCAACAGGAATATCTCACACATTGCTGGTGGGAATGCAAAATGGTTCAGCCACTTTCCTTTTACTTTTGCATATGTTTTATTTTTAAAATTTACCTTTTTTGTTTAAAGTATTATAGATGTCCCACACCCAGGCCTTCACCAAACTATTGTCTGTGCCCGTGGGTTATGCATATAAGTTCTTTGGTTAATCTCTCCCCCCCCCCCTCCCCCCAACCCCTACCACTTCCCTCTGAGATTCATTAGTCTGTTCCATAGTACAGCCACTTTTGAAGAGTTTGTCAGTTTCTTACAGAACTAAACATACTCTTACTATACGATCCAGCAATCACACTCCTTGGTATTTGCCCAAATGAATTGGAAACAGGTTCACACTAAAAGCAACACATGGATTGCCAAAACTGATAAGCAAGCAAGACATCCTTCAGTGGGTGAGTGGATAATTAAACTGTGGTACATCCAGACAATGGCATGCTATTCAGTGCTAAAAAGAAATGAGCTATCAAGCAATGAAAAGAAATGAAGGAAACTTAAATGCATATTGCTAAGAGAAAAAAGCCAATCTGAAAAGGCTACATACTGTGTGATTTCAACCATATGACATTCTGGAAAAGGCAAAACTATAGGACCATTAAAAGATGAGTGGTTGCCAGGGGTTAGTGGGAAGGGACAGATGGTGGACATATGCCTTTATATTTTTGTTCAAACCCATAGAATGTTCAACACCAAGAGTGAACCCTGATTTAAACTATGGACTTTGGGTGATAATGGTGTGTCAATATAGGTTTATGGATTTTAACAGATATACCATTGTGGTATGGGATGTCAATAGCGGGGTGGTTTGTGTATGTGAAGGCAGGGGGCATAAATAAAGTTGTACTTGCCACTGTTTTCCTGTGAACTTAAAATACTCTCAAATATATAGCTTATTATTGTTTTATAAAACTTTACTTTTTAAAGATGTATGCCAGATGAAGTTAAAACAAGATGTTTTTGAGTGCGTACGCATCAGTTTAGAAAATTTATAGAGTAACTGGGGACTTTGCATAGCTCTAAACAAGAAACATCCCAGTTCACTTAATAAACAACCTTCTCATTCTGCAGACCTATGAATAGTATTAAAATGCAGAGATTAATAAAGTTCCATGTCATACTTTTACTGAAAAAAAAAAAAAAGCTCGGGTATCATTTCTAATATACTTTGGAATTTAAGAATGTCTATACCTGTCAAAACAAATTAATACATTTTGAGTAGACAAAATTCTTGGTTTTTAATGTTACCTTCCTTGGGGCATATTTGGATGTCTAAAAGCTGGAACGGAAGCAGAGCTCCTTGTCATTCATGAGTTTCTGCTATAATTTGAGTGGCACTACTTTTTTCTCTTTTCCCTGAAGCAAAAATAATACCATGATGCTCAGTTTGGCAGCTCCTGCTGATTGACACTGAGTAAATTGTCTCTGAATAAGATAAAAATGTAAATCCTTTTTGGAAGAAAATAGCAATATAAGAGCCCCTGTGTTTCCTTTTTTCTTTTAAGTTGCAGCTCGCAGAAACACCATCCTAAATAATTTTTCCTTCCTCTCTCTCTCTCTCTCTCTCTCTCTCTCTCTCACACACACACACACACACACTCCTTGGCTTAGTCCCCATGTCAAAATCTTAATCCAGCCCAGACTTACTATATAAATTGACCCCTGAGTAGGAAGCCTGCAGCCTTTCTATAAACTCAACCAAGATTCTCTCCTATGTCAGATTATCAAAATAGTCGATCTGTAGTGGAATCACAGTTGTGCCACTTTTTTCAACTTTGCGCCATGTTCTCCATGTAATATAATGACCCACCATATACCCATCACCCGGTGTCATCAACTCTCAACTCATGGTCCATCTTGTTTCACCTATATCCCCACCCACTCCCCCACTTCCCATGTTGTTTCATAGTAAATCTCGGGGGTTATATTGTTTCATCCATAAATATTTTAGTATTATTTCTAAAAGATAAAGACTTCTTTTTTAAAAAATGAATATAATACGAGTATCATACCTAAAAGTAATTAACTACAATTAATAACAAGTCTTCCATGTTCAAATTTCTAAAGGACCAATAAATATTATATAATGTATTTTACAGTTTGTTTGAATTGGGATTCTGGAAACTTTCACACATTGCAATTGGTTGATAAGTCTCCTAAAATCCCTTTTAATTTCTAGGTTTCCCTTTTCCTTGGCCCTGCCTCTTTTGTATTTATTGATGCCTAGATCCATTGACCCATGAAGGGTTTTTTCATTGGTAGCTGGGGGAGGGAATACAGTTTTACAAAGGTGTCATTTCTTTCAATCAATATTTTTGTTACTTTGTGACACAGTTTTCACAAGAAAGACAGAATAAATGCTTAATTCCTTCCCTTTACTAGTTTTTTAAATGATTATTTGTTTATAAGCATCCTGCAACAGTGACTAGTTTTTTCATTGATTTCTGAGAGGAAGGGAGAGGGAGAGTGATAAAAACATCGATGATGAGCGAGAATCATTGATCGGCTGCCTCCTGCATGCCCCACACTGGGGATTGAGCCCGAAACCCAGGCATGTGCCCTTGACCATTATCAAACCCAGGACCCTTCAGTCTACAGGCCGATGCTCTGTCCATTGAGCAAAACCAGCTAGAGTAGTGACCAGTTTTTTAAGCATTACCATGAAGTAAGGGTTTTAAATATGTTTGATATGTTTTAGTCCACTGCAATTGTTATATTTTTTTTAATGAAAATGAAAATCTCAAGCACTACCTCCTGAGTCCTTTTAATATAACATTGGTAGTCTTCGTGCTATCCTGCTATCTGGTCTGACAAGATGCAGATTGCTGATCTGGATCTAGAAACATCCATTTCATCAAGGAACTCTGGTTCATCTTAATGGGAAATGGTATTATTTCAGTATCACAATCCACCCATAGGAGTGCTCACTGCTTGTTGGTTTGTGATGAAATAATTCTCAAGTTCAAACTGATATTTTCAACTTGAATTCAGGACAACAAGGGTTTTTGATTAACCTGTTTTATGTATGCATTCCTTTTCTTTCATGCCAAAATTCCCTGTTCTCAAAGCACTAGGAAATTCTGAGGTTTTTATTAAAACAAACAATACAACAAAGAGACTCTGTGGTAGTTGGTATTTTGAGAGAAATAACTATTCAGAAAACAGTTTTGAGCCTTATTAACTAGTGCCATTAATTAAAGGGAAAATGACAAATAGGGCCTTTCTCATTTAGGGGGATGCTAATGCATTGAAACTAAAATGGACTTTGGACTTTGATTAAAGATTCAATGTAAATGGAGGCTGCTCAATAGTGAAAGAAAACAAATAAGTCCACACTAGCTAGGACATTCAAAAATGCTTTCCCAAGTTTCATAGAGTTTCATAGATGCCTGTATATCTATGTAACCCTTTGAAATCACTATTTTGCATCCATCCCAAACCCAGACTCTGACAACGGCTTTGTGTTTCTAGATCTAGATGCCCCTGCAGAACAGGCATATTTCATGCACGTAGGATAACGCCAGGGCACATTTACCCGAACTGTCCCAAGTCAGGGGAAATCTGCCAGTGACCAGGAAAATGGGTCCCAGTAAAGGAAGGCTGATCTGTTTTCTTGCTCAGAGAGAGTAGTAAAAAGCATGCCCAATCAGCCGATAGACAGGCCAATCCACTATAAGGTTTCTCAGAAGTCTGAAACAACTACCACATAAGTGACAACAAGCTCAATCTGAGCACCCTTTGGTGCTTTATATAATTACTAGAGGCCTGGTGCATGAATTCGTGCACCAATGGAGTCCCTTGGCCTGGCCTGTGGGATTAGGCCGAAACCGGCTCTCCAACATCTCCCAAAGGATCCCGGATTGCGAGTGGACACAGGCCAGCCTGAGGGAACCCACCAGTGCATGATCAGGGCCGGGGAGGGAAGCAGGAGGTTGGCCAGCCTGGGAGGGACCGCAGGCGGGCTCCAGGGTGTGTCCGGCTCATCTTGCTCAGTCCTGATCAGCTGGACCTCAGCAGCAAACTAACCTACTGGTCAGAGCATCTGCCTCCTGGTGGTCAGTGCACGTCATAGTGAGCAGTTGAGTAGCCTTAGCATATCATTAGCATATTATGCTTTGATTGGTTGAACAGCCAACTGGATGACCAGATACTTAGCATATTAGGCTTTTATTATATAAGATATGAGTAACTGTCATACAAGGTAAAGATGTAGTCATAGATATTCAGGTAAATGCTGTAGCCACACAAAGAAGAGAACATGGCCAGGGGCATGAGAGGGAGCTCCATGGAAATGCAGGCACATTATCTGAGGGGAAGATTCAGTCCTTCATTCAACAACTACTTACTGAATTCCCGCCTATGCTGTACCTTAACATTGTCTCATAGTAGAGTCAAATAAATCTGCTTTGAAATTCTAGAACAAGTCCTCATTAACTATGTAGACTTAGGCAAGTTAATAAGCCTCTGTGCCTCCGGTTTTCCATTTGCAAACTGCAAATACTAATATCTGCCTCAGATAGTTTTTGAAGTTCAACAGAGAACGGACCATATAAAATGTCTAGCACAGTATCAGGCAGATAGACAGAACACCTTCCCTGTCCCAATGGCTTCACTTTTTTCCATGTCGAATCTCAGAGGGAAGACAGGGATGGATGGGTGGGTGGGAAGAGATCAACCAAAGAACTTGTATGTATATATGCATAACCCATGGACACAGACAATAGGGTGATGGAGGCCTGGGGCAGTGTGTGTGTGTGGGGGGGGGGGGCTCGAGCTATAAGGGGTCAATGGGAGACAAAAGGGGACATATGTAACACTTTTAACAATAAAAAATTTAAAAAACAGAGATAGATAGAAGATAGATAGATAGATAGATAGATAGAGAGATAGATAGATAGATAGATAGATAGATAGAGAAAGCCCAGCTACAGTTCCCTCCTGGCCCTGAAGTATTTGGCCAGAGAGGAGGAACGCGGAGCCTTTCCCAGCTCAGTTCATCTTACATGGTGAGAGAGCTTTGCCAAATGGAAGAGACTGGAATGGTGAACTGGAATTTCTTAAAAGACTGGAAGATTTTCCATTCATGTTTGAGGAAGAGAGTGGGGGAGGAGGGCTTGAGGGAGGGTAAGACAGGTTAGGAGAATTAGTTTAAATGTGAGCTTCGCCACTTTGGAATAGGGTGATAGTTTTTCTTCTCCAAAGGGAGAAGCAAACGAGTTGTTGAATTTCAGAACAATTTCTCTGGGAGAAAAACCACCTCTTCTCTTTCCCACACCCTACCCTTATTTTTTGGCTTTGCAAGCATCCCCACAATATGTGATTATAAATTCAGTTTATACCTGCCTTAGCCCAGTCTCCCTTTATTACACCACTTTACTGCTTCTTTGGGGCTGAGATTCTAAAATTTGGGTCAAATGTTCCATTAAGTTAACCGCTTTAGAATAGCAGTAACACTCCTGAAGCACTGCGCATCTTCATAGCCGTTCACAGACATCTCTTCTCCACTAATGAAGATGAGTTGAGTGTCCATAGTATCCAAACCCAAAGCTATTTAATCACTGTCTGATGGGGGAAAGTAAGGCAAAATGCAAGGCCAACAAAACAGTACATTACATTTTAAACTTGCTGATTCAAGCTTTATAAAAATTCTTTGAACCTGCAGGCAGAACTCATGCCACAAAATTCCAGCTTCTTAAGGAAAACAGCCAAAATAAGAATCTCTAAGCAACATCTTAGGGGTGGGTGTAGCCCTTGATATTTTGGGGGTGACTTTTAAAACATGGTTTCATTTCATTTTCATTCAAACCCACGAGAAGAACAGAGATGATTATTCCCATATTCTAGATAAGCTTTTTTGTTTTGTGATGAATATAACCTCTTTAAGTTTTGAGTTACTACATGTTTGTGCTGGGACTAGACCCCCTAGACCTACGGCTCCAAGTCAAAAGCTGCTGGGAAAGGAAGGATGGAGGAAACAGATGGGAGTTCATGGGTCCCTTCCTCTTTCACCAGAGCAGCCCTATGAGTGTAAGACTTTGAGCTTTGGTGTGGATTCCACAGTTCAGTTTTATCAGAATTTCATCATACAGAGCATGCGGCATCTCCTTTATTGTTCATGACCCTGCTAGATTTTGAGCTGCATTTTGAAACTGCGTTCAGCAGTACTGCAAGGCTGCACACACGGGAGGTTGTGGTTATATGCTATAACCACATCTCCTCCTTGTCTGGCCCCCAACATGCCATCTTTAACACTAACTAGCTGTTCTGGTCAATGGAACCCACTAATGGCCTTCCTATGGACCAACTTTCTCTTGACTTGCTTTTATTCTGTGTGAGTCATACTAATTACGTTTCCTTGTTTAAGACGCGTCATTTTCACCTTTGCAGGTTTGTTTGATACGTCAGTGTGCACACACACAGGACTGTGAGCTTCTTGCAGATGGGTGCTGCCTTGTTACTGTTCTACCCAGCGTGCACCCAGGATTGTTGAAGACACAAGCAGTTGTTCTTTAGCTCCCTTATTCTTTCTCTAGTTTACACTCCCCGTTCCTTCAGGAGAAGTTCTTTGTGCAGCTTTGTCTTTTTTCTTCTCTCACTCTTCCTTTTTCCCCCTCTTTAGTCTTTCTGTCAGCATAAAACAACCAAAGGTAATTCCCTGTATCTAAAAAAATGAAACCACTCCTTCTGAAGGGAAATTAAGCAAGTCAAATATCTAGTACTGAGTGACTACATTTTTTAAAAGCTCCTTTAGATCGAGAGTCATCACAAGTCTTCAGATGCTTCATCTATAATCAGTTGCTTTTTTTATATAAGCACTCCTTGAAAATTCTTTTCTCTTTCTCATCCTTCAAAGCTCAGCTCAGACGTTGCTGCAAATTCTTTACTGATACTCCAAGGCAGATTCCACCATCCTTCTGAAGTCTCCCACGGAAATCTGGATACACGGTTCCTATAGCACTTCCCACATTATGTTGCCTGCAATTAAGTGCTTATGAGTCCGTGCCTCACACTAAATTAAGAATTGGGTTTTGTTTGTTTTGTGTTGTGTTATCCTTCTGTCTCTCACAGCTCACATACAGCCTAGCCTGGTATATACTTGTAGATGCACCATTTTCTTGTTGTTGAATGTTGATTTAATTAATTAGATGATCACTATGGATTTAAAAACAAAAGCTCACTCTTTCTCTGTTTTTATTTTGTTTTTGGAATGGTATTATCTTCTACGATACACTGAAATTCAAAGTGTACTTTTTGGCTTATGAGTTATGTGGATTTGATGACAACTTTGAGGATCTTAACTTAGAAATTATTTCTATGGGGGAAAATGTTTTATTTTTCAAGATGTTCAAACATACAGATAATAATAAAATGCAGTTTTGTCCATAACTAGAAGGCCTTTTCCTTTTCCTGAAGTCTGCCCCTACTCCTGCCCCCAGAGTTTCACCCTGCTTTAGAATTTATCTCATTCTCTCTACTCTACCAAGGTTTACAGTTTGGTTTTCTGTTGTGTCCCTTGCAAATACCTTGAATCCATCACTCACATATTATTTCCCGCTCAACCTACTTCTCAGAGGATACACACTATACATTTTTCATTGTTGATTTGTCACAATGGCATCTCAAAGCACAATATGCATACATACTCAAGAAATAGTGAATTAGACCTGTTTTCTGCACAGTTCAAAATTCAGTAATTCAATGTAGAGGGATGTTGGTGTTTGATGAGATGGGAGATATTTCAGTTTCAAGTTGGAACAGCTCCTAGTTTTCCATCATTTGTCATCTGAGCTCAAGATGTCCAAATTTCAAGCTTCATCGTCTCTATTCTCTCACTTTTCTATCTTCTATTCTTTTCTCCGGGGAGGAGGAGAAATGAGATAATTATGCCAATAAAGTATTCTTTTTCACCTTTACTGTTCTTGTCGGAGTACTTCATTTTGAGATGTCAATTATTCAACATTCTAAAGAGGTCTTCTGAGCACAAAGTGTTCTAGTCGAATGATGTTAGAAGTGTTGCTTTCTGCTTTAGGCTACAGTGGTGGCTGTGTTGTCATGCGAGGAAGGAGTCCACCTGGCCGCTGGGAAGTGAAGGACTGCACGCACTTTAAAGCAATGTCCCTGTGCAAGCAGCCAGTGGAAAGCCGGGAGAAAACTGAGCATGAAGAGAGATGGCCTTTTCACCCCTGCTATTTAAGCTGGGAGTCAGAGCCGGGCCTGGCAAGCTGCTTCAAGGTGAGGTCAAGGTTACATGGGCATTCTCAAATGGACCAACATTATTTAAATTTTGTCCATGTATCCAAAATTCTTTATTCCAGAACAGTGTTTGGCACACAGAGGTGGTTGATTAATATTTGTTAACTGTCTCTATCATTTCATTTGTAGTCCAAAATAATTTTTAAGATAAAAGAATGACGTATCCCTGGTGACACTGAAGTCCTCCTCATAAAGATTGATGTTGGGTTCCCAGTCACTATTGTTCTGGGTATGAAAATGATGTAATTCCATATCATGTGTAAACAAATGAATGAAGTCCTCATTACAGAATACTATACTACCATCCTGCTGCTACAGATAGCTTTGCCGCTTGCCAGACACCTAAAGATAAAACAAATTAATACACACAGTTGATATGTATGTGTGGGTATATAAATAAATGTTGAAGAAATTTCTTTTTGCAAAGCAGCTTTAGATCTTAGATTTAAATCAGCACCTACAATCTTCTTGTCAGAAATATGTATTTTTGAAATTTGATGTTTTTGTTTGACGGTTTTGTCTTTGGTTTATTTTATAAATAGAGATTTCCAAAATCAAGGGAGATAGCTCTTTTCTGGTATGTGGGCATTTGCAAAGCATAATGAAGATGGCTTCTCTCTCTAGAGATATTGCATATCTATAGATGGCATGAAATACCTGTCAATGCACTCAATTTAAATATTCATGTGTATAATCCTACATTAATTTCATGCAATAATAGGCCTAGAAGTGACCTCACAGAGCAATAAGTTGAACCTTAGAAAGGAGTAAGTTGACGCTAGCGAGATGAAGTGATTTACCCAAGATCACAACTATATATTGACAGAGTTGGAATAAACTCCTGATCTTGGAACTCCTTTTTCTACTGCCTATTACCCTAACACGTCAGCAAATGTCTGGTGTGTTTGATGGGCATGATGGTAGGATTTATTAATTTGAAGTGATTTGAGAAAAGGTTACCAAAGGAGGTGAGTTTTGACATATAATTTAAAAGATGGAAAGGCTGTGCTATGGTCCACAGGACTGGGAAACCTATTCCTTCTGGTCTCAGCAGATCAGAGCCTCGTGAAGGCTGGCACTAGAGGCTCAGGCTTAGTATTGGGCAGTTAAAAATGAGGAGGTTGCAGAGGCACTGGATCCAGAGCTCTGGGTCTTAGATCCCTCATCCTTGATCTTAAATAAAATCAAAAGCAGACCCTCCATTTGACTGACTTCTTCCTGTTACTGTGAGGACTTAAAAAAAAAAAAAAAAAAGGACAGTTGAGAAACAGCAGAGAATTTAGGCACAACTATACCCAAAGACCCTAGAATTAGACCTGCCCTAGGTCCCAGGTCTCATTTTTCATTTCTTGCCATGGGTCAGCCAGATTCATGATCATACAGCCAATTCTAATTTGTCAGAAGGCAATCTGGAGGGACAGAAATCCATGGGCTCTGGAAGCAGGGAGTATTGGGTCTAATCCTAGCTCTGCCTGTTCATAGCTGTGTGACCTGAAATTTGTAATCTGTCTTAGTCTGACTCTCCTCATCTCTTGACAAACATTTAATAAGGGACAAGTCACAGGAAATTTCGGAGAAAAAAAAGAATCTTCAAGCAGCTTATTGATAAAAACAGTTTATTATATACTCATAAAGTTGTGAGAATAAAATGAGATAATGGTTTTACAATAGACATATCTTAATTCAATAAATGCTATTTCCTCCTACTGGCTCAAGCTTTAATAAAGAATAATGACAACAATTATATATATTACTATTATTTCCATGTCCAGAATCAAATAGCCTTACCCTTTCTGTGACAGGGTCAACTCTTTTTTCTTTTACTATACAGGTATTTCATAGTGAAAAAGTACTGATGAAGAGAACATGGGGAGAAGCTGAAGCATTTTGTGAAGAATTTGGAGCTCATCTTGCAAGCTTTGCCCATATCGAGGAAGAGAATTTTGTGAATAAGCTTTTACATTCAAAATTTAATCGGTAAATACTCGTTAATTTTTGAAAATTACAGTCAAATGTTCTGTCTCCCAGTAATGGCTACTTAGGAATGAGTATCCCTAATATTAGTTTAAAATCTCAAGTTGTTTTAAGCCTAAAACCCATTCGTTTCTGGACATGAAAGAAAAATATATACATATAATTTTATATGTATATTGCACCAAGTTCTCATTCCATAAAACAAAGAACAAAATGACATTGTTTTGATATTTGAAATCTTTTCTGTGCCTAAAATCAGAATTTTAGAGCTTCTCTGCCAAGCTCAGAAATTCTCTAGCTCAGTGATTTTCAAAGTGCTGACTGAGGACCAGGGAGGGGCCTAGTAGGCAGGGCTCCTGGTTCCTTGCTCACTGACTCACCAGAGCAGCTCCAACCAGCTCCACTTCTAGTTATTTTGTATATAATCAAAGTCCATGTAAAATTTTGTTTGAAAAAATCAAAGTCCCACTGATTAAAAAAAAAAAATTCTAATCTAACCCTTATTTTACATTTGAGGAAATGGGTTCACTTATCTGCGTCCATCTTGCAAATTTACAGAATGTTTGAATTCCATAGAGTTAGAAAGTTACTTTTAAATTGGAAGGAAGCATGAGTGATCTTGAGCTACCTTCGACCCACATGCGGGAATTCCTTCTACTCCATCCCTGGGGTCATGTACTGTCTGCATGATGCCTTTCAGTTTCAGAGTGCTCCTTGGGAGAAAGAAAGCCCATTCCATTGTTAAAGGCTGGTTTCCTCCTTTTTTTTAATTGAATTTATTGGGGTGACATTGGTTAATAAAATTATACAGGTTTCAGGTATACAAATCTACAGTACATCATCTGTATATTGTACTGTGCATTCACCACCTCAAGTCAAGTCTCCTTCCATCACCATTTATCACCCCCTAAAAGGCTGGTTTCAAAGATCAACTTTCTAGTAAGCCAGAGCAACACAGATCAAGTCTAACCTATTTTCAAATATTTGAAGACAGCCACCATGTTCTCTTTTAGTGAGTCTTCCCAGCTCTTGGCCTCTTTCTCTAGAATGTTCTTGTCAGTTCAGCACACATTTTGCACATATCTTCTATGGAAAGGGCACTGTTATATGCACAGCAGACTTGAGAATCTAATAGGCGTGACAGACAAAATCCTGCCCCCAGGGATGTTGTGGACTAAGTGGGGGTCAGGCCTCCATGGCTCTATGCATATATTTAATGAAAACAAGTTGACACCAGCTACTCTGCTCCAAGCTCTGGAAATCTAGAGTGTCTATGAAACTCTTGCCTGAGTTGCAGAGAAAGTCCAGAACTATTTTTTGAGGAACATCCTAGCCTTCCTTATAAGTTTCCTTTGGGGCAATCCCATAAGACAGTGATTTTCAGCCACGGCACACTGGTGTGCCACAAGAATTTTTAAAATGTGCAATACCTGACTAGTCAGGGGCACTGACCTCTTTTCCCTTAGATTGTCAAATTAAAAAATGACAACAGCCAACACAACAATAGCCGTCCGGTGTGGATGAACAAAAATTGTACTTATTTTTTGTTAGATTGGGTATATATATATATGTATTTTGGTGTGCCACAGGATTTTAGTAATTAGTTTATGTGTACCAGGCAATGAAAAGGATTGAAAATCGCTGCCATAGGAAGGTTAATATGTAATATCTAACAAATTATTCATCTCCAAAATCTAAAAATGGCCTTAAAAGTAGGAGTCTGACACTCTCCTTAATGTGTGTGTTATAGAGTACTCTGGGGAGGGGAGGAGGCAGACCTTGTGGTTAAATATGTTTGCAAAGCAAAGTACAATCTTGGACATTTGCCACATACATTAATATTATAAAGGCTTCTAGACGGAAGCACTTCCTCTGACCACAAAACGGTTGTGTGTGTTTTTAAAACACTTATCAACCTCCCATAGAATTCCTAGTCTCTGCAGGAAACGCTGACCTGAGACCAGGATTCCCAAACCTGCTGATTATCACACTCTCCGGGACACCTTTTAACACAGAGCCCTCTGTCTCACACCAGAGCTGCTGAATCAGATTCTCTGAGGTTGAAGAAAAGTTCAAGAAACTTCCTGGTGATCGAATTGTTAGCCAGGGGTGAGGGCCACAGATCCAAGGGATATGTGATAGTCTCTGTTGTTCTAAGTTGCAACTTTGCTTCATGACTTTAGCCAATTGCAAAATACACATGCATACTAGTACTTACAGTGAGCTTTGCTGCATGAAACAACCACATGCAAACTGTAAGGTCCACGTTTGCTGTAAGATCAAATATCATTTCTATTTACATAAGTTCTCACGCTTGGAATTTCTAGATGAATTTAGTGCCTAGCACTTAGTAAGTTATTGATTTTCAACATCTAATCACAAAAGTTATGCAATATATGTTTTACTTTTGCCCTGACTGCCAGGGAGTTCAGCCAAATCTGATGCTTAGTTACAGCAAATAAACCAGTTCTCATTGTTAGCATATATATTTCCCCTTCCCGGGCACTGCTTTTCTGTTTCTATTTTATTTTTATATTATTATATGACATTATTAGAAATTATACCAGTTTAGAAATTGATGGAGAGAAAATAAATACCAGTTCTAGGAGCTAGTATATAGCAAAAAAAAACTATAGAACGCTGAATTCAGTGAGGAAAGGAATAAAAAGTTCTCCATACAGGGAGGGTAGTGTAGACTTCCAGCCTAGGACAAGGAGATTACCATATTTTTCCATGTATAAGACACTATTTTTTTCTAAAATTGTTAGACTGAAAATCGAGGGGCGTCTTATACAGGGAAGTCAGCCGAGGAGGGAGCCATGAGGGTGCTTAGCTGCCCATACCTTGTCAAACAGGCTTCTTCCAGTCATGAGCCTTATTGTTACTGACATCAGCTGATGCCATAATTGGAGGTGGAGGGGGAGAGTGCGCAGATGCAACAGGGACCTGAGTGTTCTGAGCCCATAAAGATGTCAAAAAATAAAAAGATAAATACTGGTAGGCAATTCTCTTACTCTGCAAAATTCAAAATGAATGTAATCAGCTATGCACAAGAGCATGGAAATAGAGTTGCAGAGAGACAATTTGGACCTCCTCCCACTGTGTGTATGATCAGACAGTGGAGAAAACAGGAAGAACAACTCCTTAAGATGCCCAAAAAAGAAAAAGGCCTTAAGAGGAAAACCAGCAAAATGTTTAAAATGTTGATTTCTTAATTTGGGGTCGGAAAAATAGGGGGGCGTCTTATACATGGGGTCATCTTATACATGGGAAAATATGGTAATATGACTGGCATAAAGGTAAGGCAGCTGTCTCACTTTCCCACTGTCTTAAACCTAAAACATAATCATGGCCGAGGTGCCCCCCCAACCCCCACCTCCCAGCCCCAGTGACCTCACATTTTCTAAGTCACAGTTTACTTTCTTTTGTGTCATTCAGGCAGGGGAGCTGGAATATCTGAGAAAGGGGCTCCAGCATAGAACATCTCTGCATAAGGAAAATACAGCACCTGTCATGACTTTTGAACTGATAAATCTTGAATTCTCCAACACTGTTCTCAGAACACGAGCGTAGTGAGATGGCTCATTGTACAGTCATGCTTTATTGCTTGCTTGCTTGCTTGCTTGCTTGCTTGCTTGCTGGAATCCTCTGGGGTGTGACGTGTTTGTCCTCCACCTTATAGGAAGGAAGAAGGTTCTCTGTGGGGCTTCTCGCCATGTCTAACCCAGAGGTGACGCTGAAGCTAACCCCCCATGCCTCAGGCTGATTCGCTGTGGAAACATTTCTGTTGGGATCTGAACAAAAACCCCAAACAGGCCGTGTGCCTTTATTAAACAGGAGTGATGGCCATGAACCTTCAGAGAACACATGAGCGTGTGACAAAAGAGCCACAAATCAAAGCATCTCAAAGTAGCATAAATAGTACAGTAGAGCGAAGTCCAAAATCTCTTACCAGCTTGGCTCTCGTGTGTTCCGGGCCTGATGGAAGGGTGTTGGTTGCCCTTCCTAACGAACATAAGAACGCCATGTTCTCAACAGGGGCTGGCTTCTCCCCCAGCTGCCCATCACCGATGAGCACAGCACAGACCAGAGGAATGGAAAGAGAGGCTGACTCTCCTCTCAGTTCATCTCAGACCTCAGGTTTTGCACAGGGGACATGCTCTGTACATGTTTACTTGACTTGATCAACCCGGCCCGCAGCAGCAGCTGCTTCCTGCCCGCATCAGTACTGACTTGAGCCTTTTTCATACTGTGGCGAATTCAGTGGGGAAGGCCAAGTGTCTCTTTCTTCTCTTCACAGGACAGAGGAAAGGCAGTTCTGGATCGGATTTAATAAAAGAAATCCCCTGAACGCTGGCTCTTGGGAGTGGTCCGATGGAACCCCTGTAAGTCTTTCCGACCCAGAGAAAAGGCAGTGAATTCAAAACCGGTGGCCTTGGAGCCACTTGATAGATCAAGCAAATGAACCTGGAAATAGTGACCCTATTTCCCTTGACTCAGGCCCAAACCAGAAACTACACCAGACCTTCATGCCAGAAGAGTTATTTCAGGAAGGCCTGGGAAACCTTGGCCAGCCGGCTAGTTGTGAGGCCAGATAGTTTTGTAAGAGCTTATCCTGAAAAGGATCAAAATCTCCAGAAAGGTCCTCACACCATCCACCATGTGAAGAGTCCCCAGCAAAGAAGCCACTGTTCTTTGAAACAATGCCAGGCTTCCTTCACTCCTCCCTCCTTCTCGGCTCCTTAGTGTGTGAATGCAGGACCCTCATCCAGGCCACAGGAAAAGAGCCAGTTTCATTTTATCTCCCTCTAAAAGGATGGAAATGCCAGTCTTAAAAATATCACCTCCTTCTCAGCCAGAGCGAGTCATTAGGAAAGAGAAAGAAAGACTTGCTTTTCGTCAGCTTCATACTTATAAAAGCCTGTGTAAAGGAAAGGGGGAACTTACCACTACGTATTTTTTCAGGTTCAATGAGGAATGCTCGCATTTTTCTCAAGAGGATAGGGAAAAAAACAGAAGCAGTATCCCAGATTGAAATGGGGACCATCCAACGGCACAGGCAGAATCAAGTTGTTCGCTGCACCTGTGAAATGGGGAGGCTAGCGATAGCCTATAGCGAGCACTTGCTGCAGCTCCTGTTTATTGAGCTCTAACTCCCTTCTAAGTTCTGAGCTGAGTGCAGTCCTGCCTGCAGGGTCTCATTCCATCCTTATAACAATTCAATGCAGTGAGGACTGAAATGATTAACTAGTTTGCCTAAAATGATACCTAGGAGAGCCAGCACTGGTACATGGGTTGTCTGCCTCCAAAGCCACAATATTATAATGTTTCCTAGTTGGCAACATACCAGTAGCTAAACTTTGAAATAGTAATGATCAATAGAGAAATAGGAACTCGACGTCCACAACAGAGAGAGCATTCAAATTTGTGTCAAGGAAGAGATCTGTGGAAAAGCTATATGCTTACAGTGAGAAGAAAATAATAAAGGAATGCTAGTTAAAAAAATTAAAGTTTTCCACCCATGTACTGCTTCTTTAAAAAGGGCATCAGGACCAGAGAGTGGGAAGAGATCTTAAAGATCACCCAACCCCACCCATCTATTTTGCTGATGAAGAAACAGAGGCCCAGAAAGCAGAAGGGGCATAACAGGATTGATCTGACCTCAACCTGACGTTGGGTGATTAATGTCAATATAGCGTTTAAAAACATGGAACAGAATAACAGATCTCAGTGGGCGGGGGCAGGGGTACTGGGGAACAGGAAGAGATTAAAAAGAACATATGTGCATATATGCATAACCCATGGACTCAGACAGTAGTATGGGGAAGGCCTGGAGTAGGATGGGGGTTGTGTGGAAGGGACAAAAAAAGAAAATGAAAGACACCTGTAATACTGTCAACAATAAAAAAAAATTTAATGATGTGTGTTCCATAGAGATTGAGAACACTCCATTTCATTTTGGTAAAACAAACTCATTAGTAATAGGAGGGAAATAGACAAGTTGGTTCAGAATAAAGGAGACAAAGCCATGAAGCAGGACCCTGATCAGGTCCTTCCTTACTCCCCACTAGATACAATGAATATTCGACCTCATGCTGTTCTCTGAGTGAGAGCTCACATATGTTTAAGTTAGTTGAACTGTTGCATGACTGTGTACGTGTTTGAAGAGGAGTACAAGTGATTTCAAAGCATCCTCTTTTTTCCCAAAATTTCACTCTAATTTCACTTGTGGTTCATCCACTCTTCTACCAGATAGTCATTAAATCATTGAAAGTGTTGAGTCTTTCTTGAATACCCCTGTTGTGAGATAATTCATGGGAAGTGTTGGATAGTTTCCTGATTCAAGCTAGTGGTGACTTAGAATTTAGTGATTAGAAACTAAAAGCTTAGTGTCTGTACAAAACAATCTACACCCAACGTGAGACCCAAATCTGACAAGTCCCTGAGCCTCTTAAGAGGTTTACTCAGGATCCCACGGTAGCTAGCCTAATCCTGCTAGTGAGGAAATAGTGCAAGTTCAGAAAGAAGCATGCGTCTGCTTTGCTCATCTAGAGAAAGGAGTAGCATGCCTCTTTTTAAGAAAAGATCATCCTTAAGAAAAATTTCTAAAATTGGATTCACTTGTTCTTCACAAATGGGGGACAACCTTTAACTGGAATCATATCCAGACCTTTCTAGAGCTTCCCCCAGAAGTCTTCCGCGGTTTCTTTACAAGAGTGCCTTTTATGATCTTTTGAAACTTTTTATGGGGGAATCGTCATTAAGGAATAATGAACTTCATCTGCTGCAGGTTGTCTCTTCATTTTTAGACAATACTTATTTTGGAGATAATACCAGAAACTGTGCTGTTTATAAAGCAAATAAAACATTGCTGCCCTCGCACTGTGGTTCCAAGCGTGAATGGATATGCAAAATTCCAAGAGGTAAAAATAGTAACCAGATCTTTACTATATGTTTGCTTTTTAAAAATATATAGCATTTTCCCAAGTGAAGAGTTACAGGGATCTTAAATGCAAGTATCTTGGATCACAACCAGTACCCTTCATGATGAACCAAACTGCACTATTTTAGCAAAGAACAAATCATAGGGGAAATTTTAAAAAATGACACTAGTGCAGTATGCTAAGTTAGTTAATAGGAAGTGAGGATAACTGACTATATCATATTGTGTTTTGCAAGTACAATCTGGAAGAAATGTCATGGTGACATTACAATCAAACAAAATTACTTGTCAAATGAGTGAGTGAAAGCACCTAGAATAGTGTGTGACACACAGTAGGCCCTCAGCAAGTGTTCGCAGCCTTCCATCTGTAAGCAGAGCCTCCTCCTCAAGTATGAGAACTAACCGTATTTCAAATAGCACAACATACTTGGTTTTTAAATGGTCTTTCAAAAGACAGAGTACAAAATATTGTGTTTAGAGCTGAAATAAGTCAGAGGTAGCACATCTGTGAAGAGTGGTTACTCAGGGTGGTTTGCTTTCACTTTACAGATGTGGAACCCAAGATTCCCCCCTGGTACCAGTACGGTAAGAACTATCCTGGCAGTTCTTGAACTTCAAATTATGTGCTATTATATATCATTGTTGTATTATTACAGTTCAGCAATCAATGCTCTTTTCTTATGTCAATCTAGGACTAATTTGTTCAAATTAACAAATAATCAGTAAATAATCAAATTGATAAATGTTATTAAATATGATTAATGACCAATATCATAGCTTAACTCCATTTTCAGTGCCTGTGATTTTGAAATATGCATCTATCCCAGACCTTTGAATACAAATGAAAGTTTCTTATATGAGACAGAACAAGAAAAGTGAGCAAGTTATATATTTATTCATGTATGTTTAAAAATACTATTTAAACGCACAATTTTTTCAATGCTGAGTAACCAAATTATGAATTTGAGGTTCATTATGGCCTATCTTATTTAAGGCTGCACTATATTGGTCAATACTTTCTGCATTATTTGCATTGTTTATTTTTCTTTCAGATGAACCCTGGCTCTTTTATCAGGATGCAGAGTACCTTTTCCATACCTTTGCCTCTGAATGGTCCGACTTGGAGTTTGTCTGTGGCTGGCTGGGCGGTGATCTCCTCACAATTCATTCTGCACATGAGCAAGAATTCATCCTCAGCAAAATAAGAGTGGTACTTGAATCCATTTAACCATAAGAAATTTAGAGCCAGCTTCTTCTGTCCTTGGGGGATTCTTTAACTTTGACTTCAGACATTTATTAAGTTTCATTAAAAGCCTTAGATTTTGAGAATTGGTTTTTCCCTGTTATAGAGATAAAGAGAAAATAATGAAAAACACGGGTTTACAATGTTGGTCAGTCATTTCACCCCTTTTATTCATTACTAGCAACAATAGTGAATGCATTGAGTGTTATTGCTTTTATGAGGTTCATTCAACACATATTTATTCAGAGTCTATTCTACCAGGAACTGAGGCTCTATCAGTGATTAAAATAGACCAAAACTCCTGCCCTTTTGGAGATTACGGTCTAGCTTTGGGGAAAAGACTGTAATTAATACAAGTTAATAGAATTACACAGTGTTCTATAAAAAGATGAATGGATAAATGGCATGGAGGAAAATAAAGCACAAATGTGGAACAACGAGTATCTGGGAAATACGTAGCTGTTTTAAAGTTACAGCAGTACAGCCCCAGCTGGGTGGTTCAATGGTTGGAGTGTCATCCCATATACCGAAAGGTTGCAGGTTCAATTCCCAGGCAGGGCACATAACCAATTTGCAGGACTGATCCCCAGTCAGGGTGCATAAGGAAGGTTGTTTCTCTCTCACATCAATGTTTCTCTTGCTCTCCCTTCCTCTCTCTAAATCAATAAACATATCCTCATGTGAGGATTAAAAATGATAATAAAATAAAAAAATGTTAAAAGTTACAACAGTACAATATTTTTACTTATAAGAGTATAATATTTTTTAAGTTTGAAAAGTCGCAATACACAGAAAATGGTAAGGTGTGGTTTTCCATTTCAACTTAAGATAGAAAAAGACTACACTTACTCTTTTGAGGACCTAAGCTAATTAGAAATCAGCATTTCACATTTTTATACTCTTTTATACGAAGAATATTAATGTCTTCAACTGTGGTTGTATACGTATGCTAACATTTAAAACAGCCATTTTTCGTGTTGGATTTTTAGCTTGTCCTGTGAAGTTCTCTTCCATATCACAGGTTATGACGTGCCATGTGGAGGCTCACCCTGCTATCACTGAGGTGGTAATAAACATGCCACTTAAGATGCAGTAGTTGCAATTGCTCTTTAAAGGCCCTTAATTGGGGCAGTGAGCAATCAGGCCGTGATTTCCACTGTTGTTGCACATGAGACCTCTTTAGAGTGAATGAAAGTGTCATGGGTCTCCCACCGAGTTCACAGCCAGTCTCAGTGGACCCATTGCAGAGCCTGACAATGGGATCTGAACAGCATGGATTCATACGTCCGTGAAACAACACCTCAGGGATGCAAAATTATCCTCGCTCCATCTTGCATTGTCCTCAAATTGCTGATATGGCAGATAGCCACGCTGTTTCAGGAGTAAAAATACCCGTTTATAAATTAGAATGTTAGCGAGATATGAGGTGCTGTTTTATAATGACCTGAAGTTCATATATATATCTTGACGTGTATTCTCAAGTTTTTATAGAAGAAATGGAAGTGCAAATTTAAATGTATGCCTTCAAAATAAGTTTTTAGCATATAAAATTGAGTTACATTTTACACACACAGCACACAAAACACTAAAGTATATTGATTTAGAAGTCTCAGAGAAATTCTTACTGCCTCTTCTTCTTTTATAATTGAGGATGGAGTTTCAATTTCCTGGGTCATAAGTCTAGTACAGTGGAGCCTTGACTTACGAGTGTCCCGACTAACGAGTTTTTCGAGATACGAGCCATCCCTCAGCCGATTTTTTGCTTTGAGTTGCGAACTAAAATTCGGGTTACAAGCCAGCTTCAGATACCCCATCGCTAGTTGGCGCAGCAAACGTCACAGTGAACGCTACATCAGCCCAGCATCACGTGTCTCACTCGTTCCCTTTATGATTTGACATACGAGTAATTTGAGTTACGAGCTTCGTCACGGAACGAATTATACTTGTAAGTCAAGGCCCCACTGTATTACACCTGTTCTAACGTGTTTGTGTGTGCATGTGCACATGTGTGCATGTGTTTGGATTTTAATGTACTGAGATCTGTATGATAAATAATAGCATGAGATTAAAAAAACATATAAAGGATGATATTTTAGTTGTCAAACACTGGAAATTCTCTAGTATTCTTTTGTCTTATATTATTTCTCACTACGTGATTGGAGAGGGGAGGGTGCTAATACTCAGACTAATCCCTCAATTTCAAAATCTTTCCACTATTGATGTCTTTTGAATTGTTTTTCAAATAGAGTGACATATACAATGAGCTTCTATAGGCTCATTAATGAAAACTTCATAAATCACTGAGAAGATAAACCACTAAATTCTTAGCAAGAAAAAGGAATTGACATTGTATTTTACTTTACCATATTGCTTTTTAAATCCCTATTCTGAGAGAAAATTTACTTTTAAATACATAGGAAACTTTGCAATTAAGATATTGCATGTTGTATGAATATTTAATATTTGATTCCAATTTCCTTCAAAATGAGGAGGAAATATCTTAGAATAATAAAGCTTCAGGTTTTCTCAAGATGGTAGGCCTTAGTGTACTCTTCTTTAGATAATTGGGTAAAATACTGAAGAATAGAAAGCTATTACCAGCAACCCCATTAATCTTACTAATGGAAAGAGAAAACAAGTAGAATAAATGCTGACACTTTCCTTTTTTTAAAAAATAGTTGTCAAAGTATGGTGTAAATTGGTGGATTGGACTTCGAGAAGAAAGAGCCAATGGTGAATTCCGGTATGGACCTAGATTAATTAGCATTTAATTTTGTTTGATAGATTTTATTTGCCGAATGATTGGGCTAGATCTTAGTGATCAATTTGTTGAGTAGCCTTCAAGCATTATCTTTAGCTTATAAATTTCCTTTTCCCTAACCTAACACATGAGTATTTCTTTTAATTTAATAAAATGTTATGCCTTCAGCCCTGACCAGGTGGTTCCGTTGGTTGGAGTGTCCTCCCATACACTATGCGAGTTCTATTCTCAGTCAGGACACATATCTAGATTGCGTGTTCAATCCCCAGTCCAGATGCATAGGAGAGGCAATGGATCAATGATTCTCTCTCACATCAATGTTTCTGTCTCTCTCTCTCTCTCACCCTTCCTCTCTCTCTAAAATTAATAAAAACATATTAAAAAATTAAAACAAAACAAAAAGGGTTGCCTTGGGCAGCACTTTGTATAACGGAGGGTAGCATGTTTTTGCTGCAGCGTGTCCTCGGGCCTTTAAAATGCCAGTGTGCTTTGAGGCTCTGCAGGAGGGACTGGGGTTTGCAGCCCTCACCCAACCTCCGTAGCCATTTGATAACACCTGGATCAGGAGCTGTTGGTGGGAACACTCAGCTACACCGAGCTGCTGCCCGGAACAGACAAAATTGCATCCCATCCAGCATGGGAACACGATGTTGATTTTAATTTCTTCCAGAAGCTCCCCTGGCGTCTAAATGGCACCTGCGGGCAATCAGGCATGAGCACGCCCATCCCTGTCCCGGTTCCGGGTGTTCTTAGCTGGGCCTGTCTGGCAGGGAAGTCGGGACAGGGAGGGCAGGACACACATCGCCCAGTTTGAGCCGGGCAGCGATGTGTGGATTCTTTGGTGGCCTTTAGAAAATTCAGCCTCTTCGGAATTGATGTGAGTGCTGAACAGCTTGTCTTTTGTTCAGAAATCTCTTTTTCGGGAAATTCAAATGAGAGGCAGTGAGGTTCGGAGACTGGTGCATGACCCCCAGCTCACAGAATTTTAGAGCTGAAAACAGAGAGATAGCACACTTTCATTTTAGCAAAGAGGACACTAAGGCTCAGAGAGGCAGTATAATGTGTTCGAAGTCACACAGCTGTTCCGCAGTGGGCTGTGGACCAAACCCAGGGCTGTGCTCTCAGAGCCCGTATTTCCTTGGTCCTCCTCCCAGGCCCCACCTTAGCCCACTTGGGTTTCTCTGTAAGAGCCCAGAGAGCATGAGGGACCAAGACGGGCTCCTGGTTGACCACCCGAGCAGCGTGTGGCAGACCCTTCCCATAAGGACTGTCACAGGCTACGGCTGGGGCCTCGGTCCCTGTCACTGTCGCTGCCACATGCTCAGTGAGCAGCA
>NW_006293001.1:1195539-1200740 GCF_000327345.1 Myotis davidii | reverse complement strand
TGGCCCTCCTCTGCTTGCCTGGTCACCCCAAACGTGCATATGGCTGGGGTCCCTCAGCCTGGCCTGTGCCCTCTTGCAGTCTGGGAGCCCTCGGGGGATGTTCTCGGCAGGGAGTGGGCCTAAGCCGCAGTCAGACATCCTTAGCACTGCTACAGAGGTGGGAGAGACT
Source organism: Myotis davidii (assembly GCF_000327345.1). NCBI lineage: Eukaryota > Metazoa > Chordata > Mammalia > Chiroptera > Vespertilionidae > Myotis > Myotis davidii. The sequence goes on along the minus strand of NW_006293001.1, from coordinate 1,200,571 downwards.
GCTGCACTTGCCAGCCATGAGCCCAGCTCAGGATTTCTGGCTGAGTGGCACTCCCATGTGGGAGCACACTGACCACCAGGGGCCAGTTCCTGCAATGAGCATCTGTCCCCTGGTGATCAGTGTGTGTCATAGTGATTAGTCATTCCCAGTCATTCTGCTGTTAGGGTCAATTTGCATATTACCCTTTTATTATATAGGATTGCATATTACCCTTTTATTATATAGGAGAATATATATTATGTCTTCAGTCCATACCCAAGTACTCCAAGAATGGTATTGAAGACTGAAAATGCAGAATGAGAGGAGACCTTAAGATTTTTAATTTTCCTACAGCTGGAGAGATGGAGCGCCCGTAATATATCAGAACTGGGACAAAGAAAGAGAAGGGCCTAAGAATAACCACAGCCAGAGATGTGTCTTCATTTCATCCATAACAGGTTATTTCATTCATCCATTCTTAGGTTTATAATACAAACTGACAATTTTCAGGAGGCATGACATCTCTCTTTCATTACATTAGCTCAGTGAGGAAGTTTTGTTTGGTTGTTTTGCTTTTGAATTTAATGTGTTCAATTTCATTCATCTTCAGGCTTAAGAACAGCCATTCCCACAGTTTATTCCATGAATTCATGTTCTTGAAAATAATTGACATCCAGATAAGGCCTTCCTCATGAAGTAAATAAAAAAGCATCAAAAATGAGTCCTTTGAAAGTGGGTCAAAAATATGTGTGCCAAATACTGTTCTCTATGAAATTTCAATATGAGCCCTTTTTTTTTTATCTTTTTCTAGTATCCGATTTATAATTGGCCAGATCTTTAACCTCTGAGAAATTTACTGCCAATTTCCCATTTAAGAAAAAATTTCATTCAATTCAGTATTCCTTTTAAAAAAATAACTGGCAAATGAATTGACCAACAAAATAAGACCTGGAGCAGGGAGGCATGGAACAGACTGACATACCTCGGTGTGGGGTTGGGGGAACGAGAAGAGGTAAACAAAAGAACTTATATACTTATATATATAGCCTATGGACACGGGCAATAGGGTAATGAAGACCTGGGCGGTGGGTAGGGGCTGCGAGGAGGGAAGGCAAGGAGGGTGGAAATGGGAGATATCTGTAATACTATCAATAATAAATAAATAAATTTAAAAGTACATAAAATAAAATAGGGGAAAAAATACCTGGCATTAACTGTTGCTTGCTTTAGAACGCCAACTGTTTGCAAGTGGGATTTAGAAGTATATCTATGTTGAAGACCTTTTTAAAATTCTACTCATCCGTACAGTGTTATTTGGATAGATTGCCCACTTATATCCACCCCACTCTTTTTATCCAATAAAAGGTAATGATGTTCCCGACTCTAACAGATCCATAACAAACCTGTGCCCAAAGTCAGGAGCAGGATGAATACGGAAAGCAATCCTTGATGCAAGGGCATCTACAGAGAAAGTCAGGAAAAGAAAAACCATGTGGTTAATCGGCTCGCTTTTGCCAGCAGGTGTCACAACAGCCTACAAGAAAGGCTGTTTTGTGATTCTGGGGGTATAGCAGCTAATCTGCATTTAAAATAGCGTTCCAGCCCCGCCTTCAAAATGCCAGCATATTTTTGGCTTATATCTCTCACATAGAACACTGAATCTGCCCTTGCAATTTCCATGCATCCTTGCCCTGTTCTGAAATTATAGCTTGAATGCTAATGAAATACATTCTATAATCTTCTTTGAAAATATAGCTCTTTAAATTCAAAAACATCTTCCAGGAGGCTAAGGACTTTGGGGATACGTTTCCTGCGGGTATGTCTCGATGTGAGCCTATTTTGTTTAACAGTCAGTGTTAAGAAGTGCTCCTTTCTTAGAAGTTTGTGAATTACTTTTTCTACATCATTATATTTTTGAACAAATTATAAAGTAGAAATGATCATCTACTGTTTTAGAGTCTTTTTTCTCTCTTTACATTGAAGTTGAATATTTTAAAACAAAAGCAGTACTCTACAAAATATTATTTTCCCAATGAAGTCAAATACTCTTAGAACTTTAATCAGTTCTATGATTTCAACTGCAGTATTTGTTTAGTTATTTTTGCATTTGCATTATTGAATTAGAATTACTGATTTTGCCCCTTGACCAATTAGCTTTGGTCACTGGAGAACTTTATGATTCGTAGTTAAATTGAGTTCAGCTTCTAGATTTAAAAAACAACTTTTGATAAACTGAGGCAGTCATAAAAATACTGATCAGTAGAGAACATTACCCTTGGTTCTAGTCATTTCTAACCCGTTTTCCCCTCCAGGACTCTGGGCTAGTGAAGAGTGTTCAGTTTCTATGCCCAGCATCTGTAAGCGAAAAAGGTTTTGGCCCATAGAGAAAGAGAAAGATACACCGAAGCAGCATGGACTGTGTCCCAAAGGATGGCTCTATTTAAACTATAAGGTAAACTTACTTTCAAAAATTGCCCTTGTTTCCCTTTTGTAGATATCAATTCTAGAAAGCCATCAAAAAGTGGGTGTGGCTTTGAAAACCCATGATTTGCCCACTGGACCTGGAATATTTTTGTCACAACTTTCAAGAGATTTGAGAAGCGTTCCGTTTAGGGATAACCCCCTTGGGATAAGAAGTGTTTGTGAGAAACAGCCTTGACGCCACCCTTTGTCTGTATATTCAGTGTTTGTATATTCCGTCACTCATTATGCTGTATGCCAGTGTGACCCCTGAAAGTGTGTGTGTGCGTGTGTGCATATGTGTGCATGTGTACATCCAGATCCTGCTCCCAATGAGTTGTCAACTAACTTCAGGGGGCCCAGGCTCCATCATGTCCTTCTTGTGTCTTCCCTGCCTGAATACGTCCCTGCATAGAGCTCTGCCCGCCTTATGAATTGACCCACTAATAACATAGCTCAGTCAGTGTGATCGTGAGCCTCATAAAGCAGGTGCTTCCATGCAGAGCTGAAAAATTTTTGAATTGCTAGTGGGGATATTGTAAACCAGATTTATTATTTCTGATGTGGCCTCCAATTAAGGCTGAGACTTCCTCTCCACTCCTAACATTTTATAATAAAATAACTTTATAGGTCTTGGGTGAAAGTCATTAAAATGCATCCCAAATTATAAATGTTTGCTCTTTGCTCATCGGCAGCCAATTGTTAATCTGTCTGTTCGGTTGTATTGGCAGGGCATTCTCTCTCCTTTGTGATCTTGCTCTCATTGTTAATTTGTGAAATGGGGCCATTTGGATGTTAGACACATTAATTGAGCACCCACTGATATTTTTAAATTGGGGTAAAATTCATGTCATGTAGAATTTACCATCCTCACCATTTTTAAGTGCATAGTTTTTAAACTCTAATTTATCTAATTTTTCTTTTTTGCATTTGGTGTCATATTTTTTCTCTAGAAAAGCTCTTATACTTAGGTGTTGATCCACTTATAGTTAATTCTTGTAGCTGCTAGTTTTTTTGCTACTATTATAACAAGTGCATCCTGGCAGTGGTCTTAGAGAACAGGTACAAAAAAAAAGCTTACCTTGTCTAAATATCACATTTTTGTATACAGACAGTGACCAACCCAAAAACATGAACACAACTGTTTTTGTTACTAACTCATAATTCCTCCCATGTATAAAAGAGGATGTTAATTGCAATTCAAATTCTTGGCATTAGAGAACTAAATCACAACAGTTCATTTTGGTTCAGTCCTTGGCTATTATCCTTCCCCAAATATTTTTAGCCACATGGCTTAGCTCTATTCCATGTTTCCTCCTGTGTAGGCACAGGGAGTATGCAGACATATACATGGGCCTGGTAGCATGACAGTGGAGCAGACCCAGGGCAAAGAGCAAGCAAATACTTTCTTAGAAATGAATAGAAAGGGGCATGAGCAAAGCATGAGAGGAGAAGGGCTTTCCAAAGCTGTCTGTGAAGCAGGATTAAAACTCCTTCACATAGCTCAGAATCTTTTTAAAAACAAACAAACAAACAAACAAAAGCCTTTATTGATAACTAACAGCTAGATTATGGATTCACGCCCCTGATCCTATATTTAGGCTCAGCAGGTGAGCTTTTACAAAATATCCAGGTGCAGGTGACACTCTAAAGATTCTGATTTAATTGATCGGCATGGGATCGAGGCATCAGTATTTTTTAAAGCCTTCTTTCGTTATTCTAATGTGTAGCCAACACTTGCCCAGCAATGCAACAGTAGTAAACTTGGTCTTTTTTTTTTCCGATCATTCAAAGGATTTGATTACTAAGGAAACCATCACAGCAGGCTTCACACGAAGGTGACCTTTTACAGAGCGAGGGTTCAGGCCCCCAAGTGCGCCTCCCCACCCCACAGTGCCTTACCCTGCATATGAACGGCTAAAATCCCACCACAAGAGGCTTGCTCACATTTGCCTTAACACTTCCCTTTGTTTTGTTTAAGAGAAACATTTCTGAGATTGACTCGTCTGTCATCTCCACATTGGAATAGTGACTTTATCAGATTATTAGAAAAGTTGATTGATAGCTGAGAGAGTGGAAAACCCCGTGGGCATGGTCTCCCTGATTAATTTTTAAAAGGAACAGAAGGAAAATTGGGAGACAGCAATAACAAGCATTGCCCACATCACAGTTCTGAATGAGTTGCAATATATTATGTCCCATCAAACTTTATTTTTTGTTTGTCATCTTCCTAGGATTAATTTCTATTGGTTATTTCTAAGAAAAAAAAAACTTGGTTGATTAACCCTTCCCCGGCAGAAACGTGTATACTCGTTTTCACAAAATGTTCTTTTTCAGTCGTCGACGAGTATACTAAGAAAATATGGTAAAAAAATATGGTTTATAGGAAGATGAGTTACAAACTGTTTTCATAACCAGCATCAAAAATACTATATAGAACCAAAATAAAAAAATTAGTCTGAAAAAGAAATGTTTTTAACAAAAAAATTATTGGGGAAGGGGTTAAGGGCCACCTTTTAGTGTTTTAAAACTGAGATACCAGAAGTTAAGCTCCTTTTCTAATGTTTACAAATGATTTCCTCTGTGTTTGATG
>NW_006293001.1:1194186-1195510 GCF_000327345.1 Myotis davidii | reverse complement strand
CTCTCCCTCTCTCCCTCTCTCTCTCGCTTTCTCTCTCTCTCTCTCTCTCTCTCTCTCTCTCTCTCTCTCTGTTAGATTAACTTTTGTGCCTCTATTTATACATTTTTATTCAAGGACCTGAATTGAGTGCTAATAGCTGTCTTGAGTCACCATCTAGTTTGGAATTTGCTAGTATTTTATTTCATGCACAACATAGTCTTAAAAAACACTCCTCTTTTTTAAAAAATTTATTCAAATTCGCAGCATTTTATTCATTCATTCATTTAACTATATTGAATATTGGGAAGTCAATGGTTAGGAAAAATATATACAATCCCTTCTCTTTTGGAGCTTATAGCTTTGAGGGGGAATAAACAGTAATGAATCAATCAGGTAAATGCTGTATAATTTAAAGTTGTGTTATGTATGATGAACAAGTGTTACAAAGTTCTATAAAATGTATAATAGGAGGACCTGAGTGAAGTGGTCCAAAGGACAGGGAGCATTAGAAGTAGGGGGAACAGCATGTGCTAAGGTGCTGTGGTGAGAGGGAATGTGACATAGTTAAGACATCGAAGGAAGCATAGAGATTTTGAATATGAGAGGGGAGACGAAAGAAGTAGGCAAGGGTTATATCTCTTGAGAGTTTCTGGTTTTTGTTCTAAGAGCAATGGGAAATCCTTGAAGGGCTTTAACTAAAGAAGGATATGATCAGGACTGAATTTTGAGAAGAATCACTCAAGCTACAGTGCCAATATAGAATGGAAGAGGAGTTAGGACGGTAAGGGCAGTTAGGAAGCTATTACAGTAGTCCAGGCAAGAGATTATTAGTAGCTTGAACTAAGATGATGGTGATAAAGGATGTGAGCAGTGGGAATGGTGGGGGACTCTGAGAAATGGGATTTCCAAGTGATAGGATTGAAGGGATGATGGAGTGGGAGAGTGAGGAAGACTCCAGGTTTAGGCTGGTATAAATGTAGCACTGACTGGGCCATTCAATGTCAGTCAGCACATTGGGAAAGCACCGAGTTTGGCAGATGGACCATGAATTCTATTTTCAGATTTTAAGCTGGAAATGACTTTGAAACAAAAGAGAACTTTATGTTCAAAACTTGTTTGGAATACAGGAGGATATCCTTCATTCACAGTCATAATCAGAGATCCATTCAACTTGACCACATTTTGTAAATTAGCAAGTAAATAAACAATTTAAAATTAAGGATGCTGTACTTCATCTTGCTGGTCTGCTTTAATTATTATGACACCATTTTGAAGCATGTTAGTAAATATGTCATATTTTTAGAAACATTGAAGTCCTGGCAATGTGCCACAGTCAAGCTTGACT
>NW_006293001.1:1189049-1194168 GCF_000327345.1 Myotis davidii | reverse complement strand
TGTGAGTGTGTGTGTGTGTGTGTGCGTGTGTGTTTTCTGGAGAGATTTACTGAGCTAACTGAACCTATGAGGTTCGTTGGTATTTATGAATGGTTCATTAGTGTGACTATCTGAACACAAGGTGAATTCACATTAAATGATAAGACTTCCTAATAATTAGTATGTGCCTCTCTGTGGAATTTGTAATTAGAGGAAAGAGGAGAAATGAAGGAAATAGATAAAAGGGCAGCTGTTGTAAAATTAAAATCTTTTATAACCAATTCTGTTTCTTTGTGAAGCAAACAAGGTAAAGGAAACCAGAATTGAAAATGTACTTACTTCCTCTCTTAGTTGGTAACTCAACTTCAGGCTTTTTATACTAAAAGCAGTGTGAAATCACTGAAGGGTTTGCACTAAAGAGTGACAGGATCAGACCGAGTCCTGAAAAGAATTACAGGGGCACTACTGGCATTTGGGGCTGGAGGATTCTTTGTTCTGGGGGACTGACCTGTGCATTATAGAATGTTTGGCAGCCTCTCTGATCTCTACTCACTAGTCGCCTATAGCAGTCTCCCCACTTTGAGATGTGACACCAAAAATGTCTCCAGACATTATCAAAATATCCCCTGAGGGACAAAGTGGCCCCAATTGACAGCCACTGGACTAAATCTAGAATATCTCACAATGTCATTTGACGGCAATTTCAAATTCTATTGGGCTTTATCTCATTCCATGCATATTAATTGGTGACCTTCTTTGTTGTGATGTTCAAAGAAGGACAACATTTAGTCTCTGCTTTTGAAGGAATTTATGGCAGGGGAAGGTATGGGAGGCAGACAAACTTAGAAATTAAGGAAAAATGGGTAAGGATGTCATTCCAGGGAAGGAAGCTCTCTCAAGGGCAGGCTTCCATGGCACCCTAGAATTATCTTGTAGTTGAGATTTTCTCAATGGCAAGATCTTGAAATCTGACCTATTAATAACCAGAGTTGTTTATGTTCATTGATGAGAGAATATACCGATGGAGTACCCTTTGCAGGAAGTCTATCCTGACTTCTCTGGAACTTAGCCTGATCTGTGGTTACATCCTTTCTTCTCTCCCCCTCCCCCTCCCTCTTCTCTTCCCCCTTCCCCCCTCTCTCCCTCCCTCCTTACCCCACTCCATCTGGCCCTACTAACATGTTTAAGTTTTACTGAGCTTTGGAAGTGGGAAGCTTTTCTTCAACTCCCATTTCTCCTCCTGTAATGACTAACCCCTGCTACACCACGACTGAGTCTCTCATGAGCAACAATCAATTCTCACTGCCAGATCCCACAGCTTTCCTTTTGTGTTCCATCTAGCAATGTTGACCACCCTCTCCTTTGTGTCTTCTTCCTGGGCTCCCTAGGTCCTGCCCTAGCTTCTCCTCCCACTGGACTCATGTTTTGTTTTGTTTTGTTTTTTCTGGCTCTTCCTTGTGCACTTGCTGACCACATGGCTGATTCCAAGTTCATAGTGAATTTAAATACTAATGTAGTTTTGACTCCCTGGTATTTCTCTCTCACTCCAAGTGAGGAAGCGTATTTGCCGTTGACACTGAACTAAGCCAATATTAGCCAGATTTAGGTGAAATCTGCCACACTACACTTTGCAGTCAGGCTGGTTTATTTTTAGAAGGAATACTATTTCTCAGTGAGCAGAAGACATTGTTCTGATATCCTGCAGGACAAAACACATCCTTGCTTCTGTTCCTGCCTGATGCTAGTGCAAGGTAGGCATTCACTTCCCTGAAAGCTGGTCCTCTTTGTTTTATTTTCACACCTTGGAGCAGCTCAAAGGATTTAAAAAAAGTCATTTCTGAGCAAAAATATATATATATATATAACTTTCAAGGCTGATCCATGGTATCTTTGGGAAATTTTTAATTCATTATAAAAATATGGAAATGAACGGAGGTTTTTGTTTTGTTTTGTTGACATTTTTTATAGTGCCTTTTGGTGAAAATCCCCAAAGGCCCAAGTGATTGGAAGAACTGGACGTCTGCTCAAGATTTCTGTGTTGACGAAGGGGGGACACTGGTCACCATTGAAAACAAGGTGGAGCAAGGTAGTCAATGTTCATCAGGCAAAAATAACTATTTTTATTCAAGTATTTATTAAACCATTCCCCCAAAATACTAACATTTCCAAATCAGTATTTTCATGAATTTTTCCGTCTTACCTATAAGGTTTAGATCATGACATCTATAAAAGTTCATGCACTACATTGCCTATAAACTGTGGGTTTGGAACCTTTTGTCTCACCAGTCATAGTAAAGAGAATAAAGACATAGATCTGATCTGTATTTCAAAGGGCCAAAATAATCTGAGGTAAAATCTATTATAATTGCATGGCATAATTTTTTAGATTCCTTTAAATTCACCTATATGCTTTTATTAGATACTTAGGCAATTATATTCTTAGTATAAACATAGCAAATAAATTCTCTTTTGTTAAGAAAGGCATTGAATGAACATTGGAAATTGTCTTGTTAATGATACGATGAAATCCCAGGCTTCACCAGCTAATTTCTGTCAATTTAAACAGAAACAAAAGTGAAAGACTGCATTACCTTAATAAGGACAAAATAACAAATTCTGACAATTGACTGGTAATTAAGTCTTGCTGTCATTTAAATAGAATTGTAGATATAAACAGAATTGGCTGATTACCCAAATGGATTATATAGCATTGAAATTTATAATGTATGCTTATTTTTCAGCTTTCATTACTATGAATCTTTATGGACAGACCACTGATGTGTGGATAGGGCTACAAAGTGATGATTATGAAAAATGGCTAAGTGGAAAGCGTGTAGTATATTCTAACTGGTCTCCAATTGATATAATAAATGTAAGTGTTAAGATTTACTTTTTAGAAATTGGCAAGAGATTTTGTTCAAGACTTGTTTACTAAAGTTTTTTTATACCTCTTATATTTTATAGGAATAAGTTTTTATTAGTCAATTGTTAATATATTCATTTTAATAATGCAATATATAATTTTCACATGTTCCATAAATGAAATTACTTTACTCATCACAAGAATTATTTATGTCTTAGGTTATGAAGTGATCTGTGAACAGATTTATTAAATGCAAACAAAAGAAAAATAGTGTTTGAATTTTTAAAATTATGTCCTTAATAAAAATGTCTGTGTTATGATAATGTTATATGTTACCTTTAAGAAAAATCTATTCTTTTAGATTCCAAGTCATAACACCACCGAAGTCCAAAAGCACATTCCTCTCTGTGCTTTGCTGTCAAGTAATGCTAATTTTCATTTCACTGGAAAATGGTATTTTGAAGACTGTGGAAAAGAAGGTTATGGGTTTGTTTGTGAGAAAATGCAGGGTAAGAAATATTTGCTTCTTTATTCCTTTCATTTATATGGTTCACTCTTCTTTTCCATTTTGTTTTACATGCTGTATAACTGACAGTTTCATAGCTTAACAGTGCCAGACACTGATTTTTTGAGATTTATATACATATAGTCTTTTAATTTCTGCTAACCCAGGATTATGCCCTCTAGTGGGGTTTTACAGACTGCAAAGACCACATGAGTGACGGCCAAGTTTAGGCATCCATTTGGTCATATTAAAAGGTATTATTGCTTTGTTCTGGGATTATATGTCTGTTCAGGCAATTAAAAGGATTGCTAAATGCTGGAAAAGAATCAAGGAAAGAAACCAACTCAAAACTTACTCCTCTCTTGGAATGCCAAAAATGGTCTTTGTAACTAAACATGGCATGCAGCATGTTTCTCGATCTGATGGAGACAAAATCCAATGACTTGTGGTGTGAAGTAACAAAACCATACTACCACAAGTAGCCAATGGGGTCCATGAACAGTGTGAATGCCCTGTAAGTGAGGACAACAATAGCTCATAGCTCATGCTTTCACTGAGGGCTAGGTTTCCCTGTACTATGCAACCCTAGAAGGCCATGCTTTGTGTCTGGAGCTGTGTGGAACTCTGGGCAACCTAGTATATATGCTTACTTGCAATAGGAATTATAACTCTTACTGTTTCATACATTTGGACCTTTAATGATGTTAAGTATTAACCCATCCTCGGAAAAGCTGCTCCAGGGAAGCCCTGTTTCCTGGGTTCACCGGTATCACTTAATCATAATAGTGGTTGGGAACTGAAAGAAAATACCAGCTCAGTTATAGCAAAAGTATTATGAGAAGAGCAGAGTCTTGTAGGGAGAGAAAAAATTCCAATATGCCATGTCTTTGCATACTTATGATGTACTTGGCACCGTGCCGTGGCTTTATCTGCATTATGTCATAAAATCCTCGTGACGAATCTAGGAAGTAGATAAAAGTCTCCCCACTTTACAAAAGAGGAACTTGAGGATTCGAAAAGGTAAGTAACACACTCAAATTAAATACAATTATTTCATTCCACAACCTTGAGTTCTCTTCCAGAAATGCACTCCTGACCATTTTCTCTCTTTGATATTTGGGGACGAACAATGTATATGTTCTTTTGGAGATAGTATAGGGTAGTGGTGGTGGAGAGCATAGGCACTGGAGCTCACACCGCTCTGGGTTCCTACCCTAGCTCTGTAAATAAACGGTCAGTCAAGTTTCTTTTCTTCTCTGAACTTTTACTTCTTCATCTATTACATGGAATAAAACTATTTCACAGGCTCTCTGTATATTTTTTATCTGCACAAAAGATAAAATGTCTGAATAAAAAGAGAGTCAAGGGCAAAGTCAACACCCCCAATTTGGAACTTGGTTTCCAATGGATTTTTCTTTTTCACAGAAATGAGTGGCAAAATCATGTTGCTCAAAGTCACTTATGTTTTGAAACCTGATGGAATCAACTACATAAGGAGAAATTCATATAGGTGAAAATACAGATGTATAACATTAGTGGGGGAGCACAGTTAAATGGGTGCTTGGATCACATATACAAGAAATTTTAGTTACTTTAACTTTACTAACTGTTAAAATTTTTAAATAGATATTTGGTTTTATATAAATAACCTTACACTTCATACACAGGCTAGTAAACAGACTTCTAACTGTTAAAATTTTTAAATAGATATTTGGTTTTTTATAAATAACCTTACACTTCATACACAGGCTAGCAAACAGACTTCTAGCAAA
>NW_006293001.1:1187080-1188800 GCF_000327345.1 Myotis davidii | reverse complement strand
CCTTTTTGAAATGAATAAAAAGATATTTTTAAAAATAAATAAAATAAAATTATCTCTTCCTAAATAGATCTCAGAAGTAGAAAGCCGAACCACTGACTTCCAAGGAATCGAACTGTGACCTCCTGGTTCATAGGTAGACACTCAACCACTGAGTCATGCCTGCTAGGCTGTATTTCTAAGTGTTAATTAATTTTGAAGCTTCTTTACGTATGTATACATGTAAACATTAAATGTGATAATGATCATAGTCTGAAAAGTTTAATAAAGTGTTATATTTAAGAATGCTCACTTGCAAATTATGTCTGCAGTGCAGTATAGGATGACGTGGCATTTGCCAATTATTCTTTTGTAAGTATTAAGTTCTGCGGGAGCACATGTGTTAGGCCGAACGAGGAGAGACAGCAGAAGGAAACCTACCTGGGTCACATGCCTTCCACCAGCGTGGTCAGTTTGACAAAAGATGTTCAAAATGGGAAACCTTCCAGAAATGACATTTATTATATGTTTATATTTTTAAAGAAACTCATTCATTAAATGTCCTAAGTGTTTGAATTCTTTAGCATCACCTGTGCTTTCAGGTAGTGTCCTCGGTTTGAAGACGTCAGTTCTGAGAAGAAAAACACTGCTGTTAACAGCGTGGACCAGTGTGGCAGGTTCCCATGCTAAGTTTTGCCTCCCCCTGCCTCCTCCAGAGGCTGCAAAAGATCTTTGTTGTTGTTCTTGTTCTAGATACTTCTGGACATGGTGTAAATGCATCTGATATGTATCCCATCCCCAACACCTTAGACTATGGAAACAAAACTTACAAAATAATCAGTGCAAATATGACGTGGTACACAGCAATGAGAGCCTGCATGCTGCACGGAGCAGAACTGGCCAGCATTACAGATCAGTATCACCAGTCCTTCCTCACTGTTATCCTCAACCGGCTGGGACATGCCCACTGGATTGGACTGTTCAGTGCAGATGTACGTGTCCTCAGACCCCTTGGACAATCCTCACCTCATCCCGTTTCACATCTACTTCCTCAGGAGGCGAGCCACTGAAATTAGCACAGAAAAAAATTTCCCCAGAAGTAATAGTAAATGTAACATTTAGGCCATTGGTTTATGCAGTAACTACTGACCAACCTTATGAGCAGCCTGTGACCACAAAATACGGACACCTTCTTAGAGTAAATATCCACTTGCCTAGTTTCTGGAAATGAATGCCCTTCAAAATTTCTATGAAATTTTCTGAGAAATTTCAAGATGCTTCCTCATGCACGGGAACACATCCTACACTCAAGCACGTTTATTTGGGTAATTTGTTGCATTTAAGAAATTCCCAAGAAAAACGAATCATGCTTCCTGTTTAGAAAGTTGGCCATTAATAACTTCAGTATCCCTTGGCATTTACCATGTAGGTTATTTTTCTCCTCTGGGAATGCAGTTTGGAGAGTAAGGTGTTTTTTTTTTTTTAAGTTTTCTTTTTTCTTTAATAAAAATAATCACACACTCAAATTAGTGAAAGTAAATCAATTCTATCCTGACCTCTAGTGCTACTCCCCCAAGTCAATCACTGTTAACCATTTCTGGTGTGTCATTTAGAAATTTTCTGTACAGGCACATATATGCAAATGTAATGGATGGACATGTATATTGTTTTTTAAATATAAATGAGAACTTGCTACATATGCTGTATCTTTAAACTTGCTTTTTTATTTAAGATAACTTTTACT
>NW_006293001.1:1184146-1186213 GCF_000327345.1 Myotis davidii | reverse complement strand
CTCTGAGCATCCCCACTTTACAAAAGAGGAACTTGAGGATTCGAAAAGGTAAGTAACACACTCAAATTAAATACAATTATTTCATTCCACAACCTTGAGTTCTCTTCTAGAAATGCACTCCTGACCATTTTCTCTCTTTGATATTTGGGGACGAACAATGTATATGTTCTTTTGGAGATAGTATAGGGTAGTGGTGGTGGAGAGCGTGGGCACTGGAGCTCACACCGCTCTGGGTTCCTACCCTAGCTCTGTAAATAAACGGTCAGTCAAGTTTCTTTTCTTCTCTGAACTTTTACTTCTTCATCTATTACATGGAATAAAACTATTTCACAGGCTCTCTGTATATATTGGGTTATATATGTTTAATAAATAATGACTCTTTTTATTGTTATTTCCAAACCATATTATTCAACTACTCAAATTCTTATAGTCTACAGTGATTACTCAAATTTTTATCTGCATGAAAGATAAAATGTCTGAATAAAAAAGCGAGTCAAGGGCAAAGTCAACACCCCCAATTTGGAACTTGGTTTCCAATGGATCTTTCTTTTTCACAGAAATGAGTGGCAAAATCAGGTTGCTCAAAGTCACTTATGTTTTGAAACCTGATGGAATCAACTACATAAGGAGAAATTCATATGTATAACATTAGTGGGGGAGCACAGTTAAATGGGTGCTTGGATCACATATACAAGAAATTTTAGTTACTTTAACTTTACTAACTGTTAAAATTTTTAAATAGATATTTGGTTTTATATAAATAACCTTACACTTCATACACAGGCTAGTAAACAGACTTCTAGCAAAAAAAGAAAGAAAGAAAGAAAGAAAGAAACAACAACAGATGATAACAGTGTGGGCCATCACAATTTACTTGGTTAATTTCACTTTGGTTTTACAACATGCATTGAGGTAACATTTTCAGGTGAAAGTTGAATTCCCACTTTGTCATTTTTATTTGGAAGATTGTGACAACAGGAGGAGAGGGGAGAAGAAGCAACAACATTTATTGAGTGCCTACTATATCCCAGGTACCAGAGTAAGTGCTCTTTGTAGAAATCTCAATGAATTCTACCTACACCCCTCTTAGGAGGTCTTACTAACCTTACAGACTATAAATGTGTGGTTTTAAGAGATTAACTAATTTCCCATGGTTTCTTAGCCATGTAGGGTCAGGACAAGAGTTGAATCACATCTTATCATGCTCCCTTTCAAGCCCAAATGGAGTGAAACCAGTGTAGAGAAAGAAATCTAAGCCACTTTAGATCAGACACTTAAGAAACCCTTATCTTGTTTTTGTATTTTAAGTTCTCAAAATTTAGCCTATCGAGCACATAATATGATACAGAACAAAAAGGCGGGCTTGATCCCTAGTGTGGGGCATGCAGGAGGCAGCCGATGGATGATTCTCTCTCTTTATTGATGTTTCTCTCCCTTCCTTTTTGAAATGAATAAAAAGATATTTTTAAAAATAAATAAAATAAAATTATCTCTTTCTAAAAAAGATCTCAGAAGTAGAAAGCCGAACCACTGACTTCCAAGGAATCGAACTGTGACCTCCTGGTTCATAGGTAGACACTCAACCACTGAGTCATGCCTGCTAGGCTGTATTTCTAAGTGTTAATTAATTTTGAAGCTTCTTTACGTATGTATACATGTAAACATTAAATGTGATAATGATCATAGTCTGAAAAGTTTAATAAAGTGTTATATTTAAGAATGCTCACTTGCAAATTATGTCTGCAGTGCAGTATAGGATGACGTGGCATTTGCCAATTATTCTCTTGTAAGTATTAAGTTCTGCGGGAGCACATGTGTTAGGCCGAACGAGGAGAGACAGCAGAAGGAAACCTACCTGGGTCACATGCCTTCCACCAGCGTGGTCAGTTTGACAAAAGATGTTCAAAATGGGAAACCTTCCAGAAATGACATTTATTATATGTTTATATTTTTAAAGAAACTCATTCATTAAATGTCCTAAGTGTTTGAATTCTTTAGCATCACCTGTGCTTTCAGGTAGTGTCCTCGGTTTGAAGACGTCAGTTCTGAGAAGAAAACACATGCTGT
>NW_006293001.1:1175591-1183615 GCF_000327345.1 Myotis davidii | reverse complement strand
ACTCAAGCACGTTTATTTGGGTAATTTGTTGCATTTAAGAAATTCCCAAGAAAAACGAATCATGCTTCCTGTTTAGAAAGTTGGCCATTAATAACTTCAGTATCCCTTGGCATTTACCATGTAGGTTATTTTTCTCCTCTGGGAATGCAGTTTGGAGAGTAAGGTGTTTTTTTTTTTTTAAGTTTTCTTTTTTCTTTAATAAAAATAATCACACACTCAAATTAGTGAAAGTAAATCAATTCTATCCTGACCTCTAGTGCTACTCCCCCAAGTCAATCACTGTTAACCATTTCTGGTGTGTCATTTAGAAATTTTCTGTACAGGCACATATATGCAAATGTAATGGATGGACATGTATATTGTTTTTTAAATATAAATGAGAACTTGCTACATATGCTGTATCTTTAAACTTGCTTTTTTATTTAAGATACCTTGTACAGCTTTCAATGTCAGTACATAAAAATCTAACACATGATACATCACACTTTATTAAACAATTCTCCTCTGAATGGATAGCTGGGTTCGTCCCAGTTTTCACAATAACAAACAACGCACAACAAATATCCTGTGCAGGTAGTGAGTTCCCAGAAGTGAAGTTGCTCAGTACACTTTGAATTGTAACAAGTAGTCCCTGCAATTTACATGCCAACATTAGTGTATGATAATATCTAGTTTTTTCACATCTTCGCCAACACTGGGTATGTCAAAATTTTAATCCTTGCCAGTGAGATAGGTAAAAGGATGGTGTTTATGGTTGACTGTGTTTTCGTATTGCAGAATGTTTTAACTTACATAGTCGATTTTTGCTTTATGGCCTCTGGGTTTTCTATCAGACTTGGAGAGATTTTCCCACACTAAGAGTATAAAATATGTAGCCAAGTTTTCTTTAGCACTTCTATATGTTCCATTTTATGTTTGAATCTTTGATCAATCTGAAATTTATTTTGGTGTAAAGAACAAGGTATTGATCCAACTTCACTCTGATTGCTTGCTGGGAAATGACGGTGGCAGGGAGCCAAGGATGCCCCCAAACTAAAGAAGACATCTCTTCAGGCAGATGTTCTTTTTTGTCAGGCCATATTCACAAGCTGTCCTAGACCCCCTGAAATAGAAATCTAAGATGTGGACATACAAATCTGTGTGTGGAGTGAGGGATGCCCACACAGCGTTGGGTGATGCCCACACAGCGGTCTTGGCAAGGAAATGATGGCTCCGTTTCCCTCCACAGGATGGTCTCAGTTTTGACTGGTTAGATGGCACCAAATCCTCCTTCACTTTTTGGAAAGAGGATGAGCCATCCTTCCTGGGTGACTGTGGTTTTGCTGACACCAATGGGTTCTGGAGTATCACAGCCTGTGAGACATTTCTGCAAGGAGCCGTTTGTCATGTACCTACTGGTAGGTTCAATTCTATTCAACTAAAAACATATGTACTGTGCACCTACTGCATGCCACGCAGTGTGCTAAGCAGGAGCTAGGAGGAAGAGTAGTACGGAGTGCCTGCCTCAAGAAGCCTTTGGTCTGGTAGGTGATGTACAGACAAATAACTGTTATACAAGGCAGGGCTACCAAACAATATGAGCGGTAGCAAGTGTTGTGGGGGTTAGCAAGCAAAGAACACATCATATCCACTTGGAAAATGTAGAAAGACTTCTTGAAGGACTTAAGTGTGGAGATTTCCCTTGAAGAATGGGTGGGATATAAACGAGGCAATGATGGGACATTTTGAGCAGAAAAGGTTGGGCAAAGACATGGAAGGAAGGAAGGACTGAGCATGTATAAGGCAAAGCTGATATTGAGATTTTCCTACATCACAAATTATGGTTAAGGGAGAGGTATGAAATCAGTTAGAAATGTGGGTTAGGAGAATCAACAACCTTGAATGCCAGATTGGGGATTTATGTGTAAGTCAACAACAAATAGGATTCTAGAGTTATTGTGATAATAATAGCAATGATATTTATGTCTATATCTCACACACAGATATATATGTATATATATATTAAGATGATAATAACATCTCATTATACTTAAAGTTCACCTGGCTAGGCCAGGCCAAGTGAACTTTATTTTAAAGATGAAATAAATTCAGAACATTAAATAGCTTCTTGAAGATCTCACAGATGTCCATCAACAGCCCCAGTAATAGCAGACAAGTTTCCTTGCTTTCTAATAGCAGATCCTCGTTCCCTTGATTGCTTCAGTGTATATAGAGTCCTTAACACTAGTTGGTCTCTTTTTGAATCTCTCACTTAGTAAAAGTACATTTACTTTTTACATTCTGGATATGATAAGTCAAATAGCATGCACATTATGTACCTTCAGATCAAAATAATTCAGGCTGAAAGTCATATACTTTGGAAAAGCCAATCCTGCTTCTAAAACACCAGAAGAGTTAACCTTCCCTTTCAACAACACTGCATTTATTGAGTGCTTTAGAAGCATCGGGCACTATCTCTCTTGAACTTCTCAGGCTGTAAGAAAGATGTTGTTAGATCTCTTGTGTAGATAAAGAAACCAAAGTACAGGGAGGTTACATATCAGGCCCACAGCCACCTACCTAGGATCTCAGTGATGTGTCTGACTCTTGTGCTAGCATTCCGAAGCAAAGTCCACCCCGAATTTCCCTGTGTTATGTGATGTGATGTGATGTTATATGATACACTATTGAATGCATTATTTTCTCTAATAGGTTGATTATCAGGTAAGGATTTGCTAAATCTATAATATGCAGCACTGCATGTAATAAATTTTGTACATTGCCTTTGGAATTGCCTTTTGCCAGCTTCATTCAGCTGCCAGTATTCCTAAGAATCATATCCCTCAATGTGATACTAATGGTAAACATGAAAGTCAGCCACCTCACCCAGGCAGCACCCGGATTAAGCCTCTATACCCTGTCATGTATAGGTAAAGGTTATTTCTGCCAGAAATGCTATAAACCAGCCCTAGTTTTGTAATCATGTATATTAAACCACTCTTCCAACTATTACCATGAAAATCTCATTACATATATTTATCTTGGTCTTTCATAGAATGTAATGCAATATTCATCTCAACTCAGTCACCACACAGAAATCATAACTGATTTTTGTTTATAGAAACAAGATCATTTGGACACCCAGAGCTGTGTTCTGAAACATCTATTCCCTGGATAAAATTCAAAAGTAATTGCTACAGTTTTTCTACAGTCCTAGACAGTATGAGTTTTGAAGCTGCTCATGAATTTTGCAAAAAGGAAGGTAATTCTTTTGTGATGGTAACATACTTTCAATGTGTTCCTTCTTTTTTAAATTTTATTTTTGGGAGTATTACATATGTCCCCCTGTTTCCCCCTTTTACCCCCTCCACCCTGCTCCCGCCCACCCCAGGCCCTCACCACACTATTGTCTGTGTCCATGGGCTATGTCAATGTGTTCCTTCATGATATTTTAGTAAACAATCTAATTTTTTGTCTGATGACTTAGTGATTTTAGCAGCAATAAAAACACTGAAAAAATAAATAGTATTACATTTATTTGGAGGATGGCTAATGTATGAAACTAGAGGCCCGGTGCACGAATTCATGCACGGATGTGGTCCCTCAGTCCAGCCTACACTCTCTCACAGTCCGGGACCCCTCCCTCCTTACTGCCTGCCAGCAGCGGAGGTGGGAGAGGCTCCCACCATTGCCGCTGCACTCACCAGCCATGAACCCAGCTTCTGGCTGAGCGGCACTCCCCCTGTGGGAGTGTACTGACCACCAGGGGCCAGCTCCTACATTGAGCATCTGCCCCCTGGTGGTCAGTGTGCGTCATAGCGACTGGTCAGTTGGTATACTGTCTGCCCCCTGGTGGTCAGTGCACATCATAGCGAGTGGTTGAGCAGCCTGAGCATATCATTAGCATATTACGCTTTGATTAAATGTCCAGTACAAAACTTTTAAATTTAAGATGATGTCTCAGAATATTGTACTCTCCCTCCCCTCCCTCCCCCACCCCCCAAAAAAATCTTCTTTTGGTAAAGAAACATCTAGGAAAAGGTATATTTGGAATAGTAGAGAACATTTTGATTTTTCTTAGAAGTAATAAAATAGAAAGTAACTATGTGAATGCTTTTGAATTACAGATTTTTTATGTTCCCTAAAATTAATATTCTATGCTTTTACTTCTGAGATTAAAGCTTGTACCTCTTAATAAATATGGTTTTGCTTTACCATTTTTCACCAAAAATCACTCACATACACTGGAAATTTTCACTTTTCAAAGCCTGAGCTTTACAAATTATGGTATGGGGGACACTTTAAAAATTGTATTTACATGTGAACACGAGTACTTGTTCATTTGCTGTTTGTCTTTTACAGGATCTAGTCTTTTAACAATCAAGGATGAGGCTGAAAGTTCATTTCTCCTAGAAGAGCTCTCTGTTTTTGTTTCTTCTGTCCAGATGGTTTGGTTGAATGCTCAGTTTGACGATGACAGTAAGTAATTGGTGTAGAGAAGAGGAGAGAGCAAAAATAGGCACATGGTGGTCAAGGTTGGTGAAAATGGCCTCTACAAACCAGAAAACTCTCCTTGGATAGACTGGCTGTGAAAAATAGCACAAGTGGTAAAGCCATTTCTTCCAAAAAAAAAATTGCTAACCCTTTTCTCTATACTATCCTTTCCTGTGAAATAACCCCAAATGAAAACAAACAAGTTTATCTGCATGAAGATGCTTGACTGGATCTTTAGGTTCACAGACTGAGTCATAGACACCAAACCATATTCATTTGAAAATACCCCAGGTTCCTGGGTGTTAAAAAGCACAATAGAGTGGATGGTAACATTTAGTAAGCAATCTAATTTTTTGTCTGATGATTTAATAATTTTGGCAGTCATAACAGCATTGAAAAATAAATAGTATTAAATTTGTTTAATGTTTCAGTGATGAATTATGCTATTAGAATTATTTGCTACCAATAACAACCAAAGTTTATATTCAAATGAGAGCATAGTGCTCTTTCCTTTATTTAAATGATGGTTATTGAAAGCACATGTGAGTACAATTAGTTTAAGTGGTATGGACAGCTTAGATCCTATAAAACAAGTGGTGTGCCAAAGTAGAGGGTGGGTCTACCCTGGCAAGCAGTATTATTTCAATCACTGACATTATTTAGAATTCCTAGCACATGGTGATAAAAAGCTGCCTGACTTTTAGTTAGTTTTATTGTTGATTTTAAATCTTTTTTGGACAATGCACCTCTTCATTTCCTAAACATGGATGGACTCTCCCATGGCCCCGCCCTTTGGTATACCACTGGCTTGCTATTTAAAGAAACTCGCTGTAAAATTCTTTTAGAAAGTGAGCCATTTTGTAATGACTTAGATTTTGGACTTCAAAGGATTTTTTCTATGTTATTAATTTAGTTTATTAAATGATTTCTTTAAGTTGCTTATAATGATAAGAAATATTTCAAAATCCAAACTTACATTAGCAAACATGAAATCCTCGGTGAACTAAATTGGAACTAAATTAAAATGAATTGAGAGTTGTTCACAAGGCAACTTAACTAATACCTACCTTGTGATGTTGAATTCATAACTGTATTTACTGAGTTAAAAGCACCAGATAAGGAGAGAATCTCATTAAATTTAGGGGCTGCTTTTTATGGTTTATTCCAGTCTTCATAGGTTAGATAACCAACGGTCATTTTAAAATTGGCAATTTTTCCACAGATAAAACCATGAAGTGGTTTGATGGAACTCCCACAGACCAATCAAACTGGGGCATTCGGAAGCCAGAGATGGACCATATCAAACCTCCGCTGTGTGCTGCCCTGAGGATCCCCGAAGGAGTGTGGCAGTTATCCCCGTGTCAGGAAAAAAGAGGATTTATATGTAAACTGGAGGCAGGTGGGTAAAGTCAGAGAGTGATTGTTCATTTTGATTCCACCCTATGTAATATTGACCCACCTATTTAACATCTAAAGCTTTTAAAATCCAAGTATTCAGGGAGTACAGATATAGTTTACTCACATTTTTATTGCAAACAAAATGCACAGTGCTGAGACTGAATGGGAATTCTTTGGCTTAAAAAAGGCAGTGTATGTGTTTGTAAGCACTGACAATGATTACTGTAAATCAGGGGTCAGCAAACTTTTCCTGTAAAGGGCTAGATAGAACTATTTCAGGCTCTGGGGGCCATGTAGCATGAAAACAGCCACACACAATGTGGAAATGAAATGTGGCTGACTTCCAATGAAACATCTAATGAAAATGTAATCTGCTAATTAGACTAGACAGCCAAACGGACCTTCCGGACAAAGCCACGGTGGCGGGGGCTGAGGCTGAGGCAGTTAGGGGCGATCAGCCAGGCAGGCAGGCCAGCAGTTAGGAGCCAGTGGTCCCGGATTGCGAGAGGGATGTCTGACTGCCCCCAAGGGGTCCCACATTGTGAGAGGGTGCAGGCCGAGCTGAACACCCCTCCCCTGCACGAATTTTGTGCACCAGGCCTCTGGTTACTTATAAAAACAGAAGCCCAGGTTTAACCCATGGGCCATAGTTTGCTGAGCTCTGCTACAAACAATGACATCATTTTACTGACTTAAAAGAAAAACTTCATCTCATTTTCTATTGTATTTAATTTTAGATATTCGTGTGGCAAAAGAACATCCAGGAAAAGGTATGTTTGGAGCAGTACAGAACATTTTGATTTTTCTTAGAAGTAATAAAATAGAAAGTAACTATGTGAGGGTGTCTATTGTACTTCATTGCCATCGAAGTTTTCCCTTTTTTCTCATCTTCTTTCAGGACCAAGTCACAGCATTGTACCATTGGCAGTAGCGCTGACACTGATAGCAATTCTGGCCATTTCCACACTTGCCTTCTACATAAGCAAGCACAGGAGTGGTGCCTTCAGGAGACTTGTGGAGTTTCGGAATCCTTACTATCCCACAACCAACTTCAGTGCAGGACATTTGGAAGAAAATATTCTCATTTCAGATTTTGAGAAAAATGACCAACAGTGAGGAAGCCACAGTCATGTGGGCGAGTAAAGAAGACCTCAAGGAGAGCCTGTCTGTATTTTTCTTTACAGTCCAGATGCCATTATACTGTGAATTGTGTCGCTAAAAGTGATAATCTCAAAGTGAATTATAACCAAATTAGAAGGGTGTTGATTTATTCATTTCCCGCAACTGTGTCCTATTCTTTCAAAGGGGAAATTACACAATGGTTATTATTCTGAAAACAAGAACTATTAAAAGAAACTCCTTCTCAAAAACTCTCAAACCAATGTTAATTACAGTTTTTGCATTACTGTTTCTACCAAATATTTTGGGGGGAATTTTAAAACTCAGCTATTTAGACATTTACCCACTTTCATTCCATGAAAAGAGAGGAAGTAAAACAAAATGTAAAACCATAAACTTATATGTGATAGGAAAAGGAAAAACCTTCTGAGAGGTTTCTTCTTTGTTTTTAATGCAATCTTTTTAATCCAATCAGTTTTAACAGCAGGGTTTGGAAAATACTGATTTCTAAGCTTAAAAGTCACAGATTCTGGGCTCTAAACTAACACTTAGGGTGACTCATTTTTATTACTTCTGACTTCTCAAACCAAAGGAGAAGAAAATTTACTTTTCTTTAAATAGTAAAATCTTGGTTAGCAGCGTGCTTTCATAAACAACCACACAATGTGGCCCAAAATATTCCATTATTAAGTGATGACTAAGTTTGATAGTTAAAAATAACTTAGAGATAAGCTTAAAAGGAATTTATTGAGATCTTAAATCTGTAAAACTCATGGATTTTATTAAAAACTAAAGGTATAAAATAATATTTAACACCCCAACAACCAAAAAAATATAAAATGTAACTTGAATTTAAAGGGGAAAAATTGAAGATCTGAATTATAGTCCCATTAGAACCAGGCTCAAGAATATGTTGAGCAGTACTAGGTAAATTATTCTTTAGACCCCTTTGCTGTTTAAGTGAGTTTATTTGGAGTGTTCTGTTTGGTAAACTGTGGTTCTGGGGAACCATCTATCTCCATTGTGTTGGAGTA
>NW_006293001.1:1162149-1175407 GCF_000327345.1 Myotis davidii | reverse complement strand
GAAGGTATGAATACATTTCCAAGTGGCAAAACATCATCATTAGAAATACAATCTGAAGAGCATGCCCTCAGAATGAAGTCCCCATAGCTTGAAACAGTAAATACAGCTTCCCAAAGCAGCTCTTTGCTACTGTTGTGTGTGTAGTTTACACACTGGAACAATCAGCTTCCATAAGTTTTATAAGTTTTAAGACTTCATTTTTTTAAAGATATTATATTATGTGACAGTTTTATATTTATGACTTAAAAAAATGATTGGCTTGAACTAACCAGATGCTATAAAAGCCCAATTTAACAATTTATGAAGTGAAATTAAAGTTCTGTTCTGGTCTTTTCAATGGACTTGGTAAAAAAAAAAGCTAATCAATTATCCTTCCAGTCAAGCTATGTTGAAGTGGAATAGTCACACATAACAAGCTGGCCAAGTATGTCATTCGTAAAGTGGTTCTGCAGAAAGAAACTATACTGCTTGTCAATGCTCTGTACTTTGATACTGAATCCTGCAAGTTCAAAAATAGAAAGTACCGAAGTATGTTTTATTCATATATGTGCACTTTAATAAACATTTTTCCATATCTACTTTTAATCTGAAATTGATTTCACAGCTATAGCCTGAAAAGAAAAAAGTAGCAGGGTTACAAACACATTTATGCATAATTAATGTGCCCCCTCTTTAAACAGTCAGTTATTTTCTATGACTAGGTCAGTGGTCGGCAAACTCATTAGTCAACAGAGCCAAATATCAACAGTACAATGATTGAAATTTCTTTTGAGAGCCCAATTTTTTAAACTTAAACTATATAGGTAGGTACATTGTTATTAACTTAATTAGGGTGCTCCTAAGCTGGCCTTTGCTGAAAACGTCCTCAATCTGATTGAGGTACGTTCGCTGAGGTTGATCCCTTCCAATTCTCCCATCCACACTCGTCCTGTATACTTGTTTCGTCTCTCTCCTTTCCGAAACTGACTTCTGTGCATGGGCCACAAACTTTCAATCGCACTGTACGTATGCACCGCACGTGGGATTTTGTGGAAGAGCCACACTCAAGGGGCCAAAGAGCCGCATGTGGCTCACGAGCCACGGTTTGCTGACCACTGCTCTAGGTAATGGAAAACCTTGGATTTTTCTTAAGTCCAATGGCTCTTCCCATCCCAGCAGTCTTCTTGCAGTTTAAATGCTTCTTCTACTGAAAGGTCCCCTCCCTATCAAGCATGGATTAGATTGTGTCTTTAGGTAAAGGTTCAGTCTTTTGGAGTTTCCTTTCCCTCCTCGGAACGATGGATGGATATATGAGAACTCCGTGTGCCCTTGCAGTACTGGGGGGAGAAGGTGATAACTGACTGTGGATGTGTGTTACCTGGTGTCCACTGAAGGAAGTTGTTTGGTCCCACTCTTGGGAATTCTGCTGGAATCTGCTATGAAGTCTATAGTTCAATGGTTCTCAACCTGTGGGTCGCAACCCCTTTGGGGGTCGAACGACCCTTTCACAGGGGTCGCCTAAGACCATTGGAAAACACATACATAATTACATATTGTTTTTGTGATCAATCACTATGCTTTAATTATGTTCAATTTGTAACAATGAAAATACATCCTGCATATCAGATATTTACATGACGATTCATAACAGTAGCAAAATTACAGTTATGAAGCAAAATTACAGTTATGAAGTAGCAACAAAAATAATTTTATGGTTGGGGGTCACCACAACATGAGGAACTGTATTAAAGGCCGCGGCATTAGGAAGGTTGAGAACCACTGCTATAGTTGGTGCAACCTGTAGTCTATTCTCTTTGATTTGGCCCCATCCCGCCTCTCTGGCACCACCTAATCCCGGGAGAATTGGTTGTGACTCCCATTCAATTCCCTCCCTGGACTTGGCAATTCTTGGCTCCAAGGCCACTTCATCCCTGCAGTAGTGAGGCCCTGTCCAGCACCATCTGCTACTCTGTTAGTGAGGGGAGGCTACATGCAGTAGCAACAATCCCAAAATTTTAGTGGTCTAACAAGCAAAGCTTCATTCCTCCTCCACACCGAAGTGAGCTTGTAGGGGGACTTGGTTTTATTCAGTTATTGGCAGGTCCCAGTTCTTCTCTACAGTCAGGCCTCCATCTCCTAAAGCCTTGGAGTCTTCCAGTGGGTCTCCTGCCTCTGAAGACGTTAACTTGGATACGTGTTTGATTAATCATGTAGCTAAGTCTTCAAACTGAGGACATATTTCCTGAAGGTGCATAAAGATTTCCAAGGGACAGAGGGGCATGGGTATCTTTAAGGAGCTTAGTTTCCAGAACCTTGTTTAAAATATATTTTATTGATTTTTTACAGAGAGGAAGGGATAGAGAGTTATGAGAGAGAAACATCGATCAGCTGCCTCCTGCACATGCCCCACTGGGGATGTGCCCGCAACCAAGGTACATGCCCTTGACCAGAATTGAACCTGGGACCCTTCAGTCCGCAGGCTGATGCTCTATCCACTGAGCCAAACTGGTTAGGGCAGTTTACAGAATCTTTAACCTTCGTACAGTCTTTCTTAGGATTGGTTTGCTTGAGAACACCCTGAGATGATGGTGTCATACTGATTCTTATTTCCTATGTCTTTACACAAATGCTTGTCTTTACCTTAAAAAAATGACATGGCTTTTACTCCAAATCTTACTATGCTCCTTTACTTTGGGGAAGCCTCCCTGGCACCAAAGAAAAGTGTTCAAAGTACTGTAAAGATGTCAGTGCAGCATCTTCTAATAAAGGATTTATGAACCCAGTGCACGGCCTCTTGTCTTTCCCTGTATCCATACATTTTTCTGTTAAGGGTGAAGTGTTGAGTTAGCAATTCCATGTTGGGATATTCTAAGTTAATATGCATTGAATAGTGGAACATCAGAGATGATAACCATTTTGTTTAAGACTTTATTTCATCCATCCCTTGGAGAGAAAATCTGGAGAAAGCAAGGAGAGTGTAGATATTGATAAGAATCTGATGTCTTAACTTTATCCTGGTAAAAAGCTCATGGCAGAGCTCTTAGATTTATCTATCTTAGATTTTCAAAGGGTGAGTAAGAGCATACTTGTTGAGTTGAAAAATAAAATCAGACTTTTTCTAAACATTGTCTTATTTGGCTCACGGTTTTGACAATGAAACCTGGCCTTACCAATTAAGTTATTATGATGAATATTTTTCATTAGTTGAATAAACTAAATTTGCAACTCTAGTGTTCTGATTAAAGTGCTTATTAAAATTAAGACATTTTAATAAAAAAGAATTTATTGAAGTATAATGAAATTAACATTTCATTTTTCCCAACCTTACCTTGTATAATCAGGTAAAATAAAGTGTCTATAAATGAAAGACTAGCAGTCATAATTAATAGTCATTTGAAAAGTCTTAGTAAAGCCTTTTAATTTTACTTCTAGGAAATTGACAGTTAATCATTCTAATGATTGGGTAGCAAATTCTTTTGCAAATTGAGTGTTTCCAGTTCTTTACTTTAAGCAAAATTCAAGAAGAACATAATCAAATTGTCAGTTGATAGATGATGAAAATAATTTTTAATGTATAATCACTATGATTTTTGGCACATATGAGAAAATAATTCAAATAATGGAGTTATCTTATATAATAAAAGGCTAATATGCAAATTGTCCCCTCAGCAGTTCAACTGAGCAGGAGTTCGACCACCCGCTGACATGTGCTGGCCACCAGGGGGTGGTGCAGAATGAAAGCTCTGGCCAGCAGCCAGCAGCTGGCAGCTGGGGGAAGGAAGGCCCCAATCAGCTCCGATTGCCGGCCAGACCTAGGAACCCTACCCGTGCACGAATTTTGTGCACTGAGCCTCTAGTATAGCTATAACAAACCTCCTTTCATTCCCATCTTTTTATTTACATGAACAAATTTTCTATATTAGTCGGGATAGGTAAGGTGTGTTGTGGAAGCAAACAAACCCTCTCAAATAACAGTGGTTAGAAATGAAACTCAGAGGTTAACTTTTTGGTCATGCAAAGCCTGCTATGGTTCCCTTGGCTCTCCAGGGCAGTTCACTTACAAGCAGTAACTCATAGATATGGGCTGCACGTTATCCAGTGATGCTATTGCAGGAAAAGGGGGTAGAGAACTCTTTAGTTCCAGGGTCCTAACTCAATACATGGCACTTCCACTCATAGACCATTGGCCAGAACTAGTCACGTGGTCCAGCCTTAAGGAAGCCTGAAAGGTTTCCCAGTGTACTCAGAAGAAGAGGGTAACTGACTATGGAGAGCACCAGCAATTTCAACCTGAGTTTCTACCAGAAAAAAAAGGGGGGGGCGGGGATAATCCCTGCTGAATCCTGACTTATTCTAACAATTTTAAATGAATATTAACTGTCTATGATACATCAATTTCATTGATATGCATTACCTATAGCATTTCAGTTTGACATATACTATTTATTAACTGTTAATAGACATACACTATTTATTAACTGTTGTAATATATTTATGTTGTTCGGATCAATTGTGTACTGATAATCATTGAAATAACTCAATATGGGGAAAAATGTATAACACAACCTATATTCACAGGAGAAATTTTTAAATAATTTTAAAATAATATATATATTTACTGCAGGCAAATATGACAAGGTGATGAATAAAATATTTTCAATAGTAAAAATCTATTGCATTAGGATAAAATTCTGTGGGGAGATTGGAACAGTTTATATAAAAGACTAATGTGAAGAAGAAAGTAAAACATCTGAATGTTAAAGAGTTGTGTGTGTTTTTTTCTATTTTAAAATAAATTAAGATAAAATGCAAATTGTTTTGGTACCTCCAATCAAAAAAACCACAAAATGAGTCCCATGTATACCAGTGACCTTCTTTACTCAGAGTTAATTAACACAAGCACTTGCTTCTTGCA
This sequence comes from Myotis davidii, assembly GCF_000327345.1. Taxonomy (NCBI): domain Eukaryota; kingdom Metazoa; phylum Chordata; class Mammalia; order Chiroptera; family Vespertilionidae; genus Myotis; species Myotis davidii. Next base: position 1,170,513 of record NW_006293001.1, on the reverse strand, counting down.
GAGCACTTTGCTGTAATTTAGAACAAATTAAGGGGAAAATAATTCAAGTGCTGTTTTCTTCACACCATGAAGTGAGCATGATGGGCCAAAGTTAACTCATTTAAAATATTGTCACCCATTTCTTGTAATTATGAGTAGCAATACCATTATATTTTTGCAAAAAAAAAAAGAGAAAAGACATCCTGATCTATGCTATTTTCAGTTTGTTTCCTGTGCTTCTCTTTAATAATGGAAATTGATTTTTAAAATTAATATAACATGCTCTTTTCATTTCTCCCATTAAGTCTCTCATTTACATTAAATTCAAGCATTGCACATTTTCCAGGGTATTTTTTCACATAAATATATTTTGAATTTAATATGGCAAATTATTAAAAGACTGTATTAATATTTTCTCTTGCCCCTCCCTCAACTCTGAAATTGTGACTTTATTTCTATATGGTGGTTTGTGAATTAACCTGAGCTTCTTCAGCCTCAGCTTAGGAGGTCATGTCCCCAGGAGGTTATTTAAACTTTTCTCTTTACCTTTTTAGACAGTAGAATTTGGTAGGAGCTGGAAACCCAACTCAAATATATAGGAATCAGCCGGTCTCTTGTTCCTATAGACTCTGGGGTGAAGGAGAGACCCAGAACCACAAGGAGAGCCAGGGAAAACACCGAAAAGAATAGGGAGAAGTAGGCACTTAACAGGAAGTGTTTACCTCAGTGTGTCACCAGGGACTTTTAAGTTCCTCATTCAAAATGTGGTTCTGTGGAGACTAACGAGGACCCTGCTCAAGACTGAGCATGCCTGAATTAATGCAATGTTTGCTCAGGCTGGATATCCGCCTGTGTATTCCTCAAGCAAGGGATCCTCTGGTCAGACAATAAATTGTTTTACTCCCTTTTACTCCAAGATGACACCTAAGGATGCAAAAGAAAAAGTCTCTCTGCACATTGCCAGCAGGGGGCGCATCCATCGGAAGCTGCGCCTCCTGGCAACAAGGACAGATGAAAGAGCTTGGTGATGCTACAGAAACTCCCTGCAGTTAACATGGCAATTTACACACCCCCAGGGAAGACTAGTGAAGAAGTTTTCCTTGTTTCTGTAACAGTGGTTCTCAACCTTCTGGCCCTTTAAATGCAGTTCCTCATATTGTGACCCAACCAAAAAATTATTTCCGTTGCTACTGCATAACTGTAATGTTGCTACTGTTAGGAATCGTAATGTAAATGTCTAATATGCAGGATGGTTTTAGGTATTCCCTGTGAAAGGGTCGTTCGACCGCCAAAGGGGTCGCGACCCACAGGTTGAGAACTGCTGCTTTAGGGAATCATCTGTATTTGCATGTTAAGTAAATTTAACATTACATTTAAATAATAAGCTGTGTTTGTTTTAAAAATGTAGCTCCATGGATGGTAGCCATTATCACATTGTATATTGTTACAATCCTTCCTTATTCTGCACCCAAAGCCCATTTATCTCACTTACTCAGTCCTGGCCTCCAGTCAGGGAATCAAAATTACTAGTTGAAGTGAGAAATCATAAAAATTGATAGATGCATACTTAGGTTAAACATTTCATTTGCTATTAGAACACATAAATATATATTTATTCACAATTATTTGGTGTATGGACATTGCCATTCATTTACCATTGCTTTCTGTTGGTCTCAAGCATAAAGCATGCCGATAAGATTTTGTTCACAATCTCCAGTTTCAGTGTCTTTAGAGGAGTGAAAATTTAAAGGTAGCTGTGGACCAATTTGGCTGCAAAGCCCTAAATTTTTATATTTTTCCGCAATATCTATAATTGTCTTGTTCAACAATAGAATTTTTAGCTATGTACCTTTATCAATTCTTTGCAAAGCATTTAGCTTAGTTTTCATTAAGAATTCTCTTTTCACACACAGCTTTTTTCATACTCATATTTTTAATATAACTTAAATGATAAAATTACAATACCCAGTACAATTGACATAAATGGATTTGGGGACCAACACAATCAACTCGCACTCATCGTAAGAGGGACGTGAAGGAGCAGCAGCCCTTTAACAGCATATTTCACAGAGGGCTTGGCTGAGCAGCAGAGCAACGAAATTTCAATTCAGCTGTTGGTGTTTAAGGCTTACTCCAAATTTGAAGTGGGACTCTCCCTCAGAACTTAACTCTGAAATCCACACAGATTGGATCTGAGCATAAATAAGCAAGTCATCTGCGACAGAGAAAATAGCTCTCCAGGAGATTGTAACTTGGTTAAACATGTCTGAGAAAAGAAAGCAAGAAGATGCTGAGGAAGAGGGTGGGGAGGAGAATCTGTCCCCAGTAGAAACGGGCTCAGAGACAGGCATCCTTAGTAATTTTGGAAGGAAGGGGACTTAGATATTGGGCAGATGATATTTCCACTTCCAATGGCAAAGTTTCTAGAAGCATGGCCACAGGATTCTAGGGTTCCAAGGACACCTGTGGGTGCGATGGATGCATTATCAGGCCATCTTTCTTTGCTCGACAAAGCAGAACTTCCTTTGTTCCATTTCTACACTCACTAAAAGCCTCTAGTTAGGATTTGGGTTCTCAATGTAGGTCTGCCTAGTGTCAAGGGAATGTCTCCTCTCCAGCCTTTGTGTACATTAGGCCCCTAGAGAGGGATTGCATACAATAAAGGAAATGGCTTGTGATTGCAGTTAAATTTCCCATGCAGCTGGAGAGAAGGTGCTGATTGCGTAAGTGCTCTTAAATTTCTAATTGTAAAGCAATACACTGGCATTGTGACTGCTACCTCAGTCTCCTGTGTGATTTGGGTGGGACAGTAGGGACTCCAGAGCACTGTGTAGGAGGTGTCCAGGTGGGGGTGATCTCATTGGAAAGGGCTCTAGACCCAAGGAACCTGGTGCAGTGACTGAAGGGCAAGTGTGCGGTGCCTACTTAGATGACAGAGCAACCATAAACGGGCATTACACTCTCTACCTCAGCTTTCGTGCGTGTTTAGTTAAGATGAGTCAAGGCATGGCATCCCCTGGTCCCAAACAAGAGTGAGTTTCTGTGGCTTAAAAAACCGAGACCCAGGTCCTGGGACACAACTGGGATCTTCAAGGTCCAACCCATGTCCCCTTAGCCTCCATTTCCTGTGAAGACAACTAGACCTCCCCTACCACTCTTACTCTGTTTATGTCAAGGCCGTATTTGAGGGATCACAGGTGGATTTCATGCACCCTATTTTCCAGATGACCAAAGTTAATCTAGGAATTATTCTGTGGCAATGTTGGAATCAGAACCTAATTTTGCGATGCCCAGGTCTGAGCTCTCATCAGTAGTTTGTGGTACCTGTGGTGCAGCTGGCCCCAGCGACCTGTAAGAAAGGTGAGGGCTCAGAGGAGTGGGGGGCATGGTAGAGCAGGGACAATGAAAGAGGACATAAGATCAGAGGGCAACTAGGCTTCTCAGCTAACTCAGACACCTAGGAAGGTGTGACACAGCTGCAATTTTGTTTTAGAATTTAAACAGATGTGTCAAACAGGCCAGGAGCCCCAAGGAGAAAGTGGGGAGCTGAAGGAAGGAGGTGCAGGAGGGGGAGGCTAGAACCCCAGGAGAGCTATACAGGATACCTGACAAGCAAAAGCAAAATTACCTTTAGGCTGTTTTTGATGGAGCTTGTGAATGGCAAGGTAATTCCTGGACAGTGGCAGGAACTGGGCTGTTTCTGTTTGTTTTGTGTTCCTGGAGACCGATGCATTCTTCTTAAAATCCAGCGAGTTGCATTCCAACATAATAAAAGATATAAAACAAACAGCTCTGCAAAGTCACATAACTCGGGGGCCGGGGGGGTCTCTTGATAAAGGCTGGAGAGCAGAAAAGTGGGAAATAGAAAATCATTCTCGTTGGTCACATATGTGTCAGGTAGTGTCTGTTTTGTTAATCATTCCTCACTTCCAGGCTTGGATGTGTGCTGGATGTTCCCCCAAACCCACGCCCCAGCTGTCTGCACCCTGCTCGGTGCCTCAGACTCTATCACTTGGACATCCTTGCTCTCCAGCTTCAGTTGAGTCCAGGCCAATGGGAGACTCCGGAAAGAGATTCAAAAGGAGAAAAAAAGAACGGTTGGAGATTTTAATCTCCTCAGCTTCCTCCTTGCCTTGTTGCGAGGTAACTGTGACCCACTTTTTCCCACTGAAGCCACAGCCCCTGTCACCTGCCCCTGTCCCATAGCTCAGCGTTTTCCAGATCTAGGAGCAGCAAACCTGCTTGGCTCTTCAGGCCTGAGGTGGTGACGGATGCTGCTGCACGAGTTCCTGGGTGCCTCGCTATCCCTCGTTGCTCCCCTTAACATTCCCACACCTTTATCAACAGTATCTCCATTAAAGTCTCTTCAATTACCACTTCTCAGAAGCCACCCATTTCCTGGAGGCCTCTGCCGATACAGCAGGCTCCCAAACATGGGCCATGCTTTTGATATCGAAATGGCTCACTCCTCAGCAGTCTTTCTTTTTTTTTTTTTTTAATTGATTTCAGAGAGGAAGGGAGAAGGAGACATAGAAACACCAATAATGAGAGAGAATCAATGATTGGCTGCTTCCTGTATGCCTTCCACCAGGGATTGAGCCCTCAACCCGGGCATGTGCCCTGACCAGAAATTGAACCATGACCTCCTGGTTCATAGGTCAACACTGAGCCACACTGGCCAGGCCTCAGCAGTCTTTATTCTCCAGCTTTCAATTTCATTTTTGTGTGAAGCTTTTCCAAAACAACAACATAAAATTCCAGAGAAACACATGTTCAGCCCTACTAGACTCTAAAAGCCAGCATAGTAAACCATTCCCAAGTAAGCCCTTCTTGGGCTAAAATAAGAGTGGACACTGTCAAGGGAAAAAAGGTTATTATAAGCCCACACTGTTAAATTATCCTTTCTGAACACAACTGTCATTCATATTATTATTTTAAATTACACTATAAAATGCAGTCATTTATTGCCTTTCCAAAACATGGTGATAATACATTACCAAATTATCAAGGGTCCTTTATTAAAGCTCTCGAATTAGATTTATAATGTATGATGCAGCTTATCCTTGAGAAAGATCTACTAAAAGGTATCCTTAGTCTTAAAGCTAGTGAAGTAAAACCTCCCCCTAATCAGCCGCCAGGAAGCTTCCGCTTCAATGCTTTGTTGATACTGGTGTCAGCAGGACACTAAAAGCTTGAAGCTTTTTATGTTTGATCAAATACCAACATTATGCTGAAGCAGAAGTATTAATTCATAGAGTGAAGCTTCCAAAACCTCTACAGTTCTCCTTCATCCTTCCTCCCCATCACCCCACCACCACCATCGAAAAGGTCACATCGAATCAGGGGGGTTAGGGAGAAAAGAGAGATGGACAGTTTGTGAACATTCGACATACACAAAAGCACTCTATAACCCAAGGGAGAGACAAGCACTAAAATACATTTTTCTTAAAATGCCAGTCATATGGGAAAAGTAACTGGTGCTGGGAAGTAAGAAGGTGACGTGGTTATTATTCTCATCCTATAATGAGAAACTGAGTGTCAGAAAGGGTCAGGAATTTGCCCCCAACTTTTCAACTAGTGTTTGGGGAAGCTGGGATCATTGTCAATCAGATCATTATACTACAGTTCCTTCCTGGAAAAAAAATATATCTCAACAGAGAAATTGGAAGCTTCCAAGGTTAAAGAAAAAATCATTTTTAATCCACAACTATTTTTTTTATCACTTTGATTCTGGGCCTTCAAAAAGAAAAGTTTTACTATGCTGCCAAATTCACACAAAAAACACTCAAGGGAGCAAACTGAATTTTAAGTGTATCTTATAAACCTGCAGCGATGTGTCAACAACAAAAAACAATGTTCTCAGAAGATTACACAAAAGAGCCCAAGATGTATTTACGCTGGCATCTATGTAGTTGCTATAAATGCTAGTCTCAATATGTTTGCATGGTTCTTCTCAAAATGTAAAATTATTGTTCCTGCCACAGCAATTTGGACACTGAGCAACCTGTAAGATGCCTACCATCACGATAACGCTCTTAAGACACGGCAGATCCTAGCAGATAGTTTGTTGTTGTTTTTAACAAACTGATTAGGAAAATTATTTCTAGCAAGTATCACACATGAGAGAAACTGGGAAAATTAACTGCTGACATGGAGGCACACATATGCATTGAGGAAAACCGGAGGGGGGCGGGGGTTGGTTTCAAGAATGACCTTTTGATTTGTTTGAAAATCACATATCAGGGAGTTGAAGAAAGAGAGAGAAGATGTCCATATCTTATTGCCTAAGTCCTTATTGCCATAAGTGTACTGGACAGTGCAGGGCACCGCAAGAGTAACATACATCAGACCTGATAAGAAATGATACTAAACTGGTGAACAAAAACAGATGCAGAGACAGAGAAGCATCGATCAGACCGTCAAACCTCAGAGGGAAGGTAGGGGAAGGTGGGGGTAAGGGGAGAGATCAACCAAAGGACTTGTATGCATGCATATAAGCCTAACCAAGGACACAGACAACAGGGAGGTGAGGGCATGAGTGGGGGTGTGGGGGGGGCAGTGGGGCGATAAGGACACATATGTAATACCTTAATCAATAAAGAAAAGAAAAAAAAAGAAATGGTACTTACCATGATGTTATAACCAAAAGTCTTTCTGAATGAAATATAAGACCTAATTAAATTGTCTGTACTAGGGTCCTGGTGCAAAGTTTTCCAGTGATCAAAAGAGGAACACAGGAAGAGGAAGAGGCCTGCTGATTGAGTTTAGCTACAGAAACAGGAAAGTCAGTTGCTTTAAAATATTCTGTGAAACACAGGGCATAGATTGGTTGTGTAAGTTCTTCTCAAAGTCTCTGGGGGGAAAAAAGCTGGGCGGGGGGGAGGTGGTGTGTGTGAAATGGGTAAGAACTGAGCTTCTCGGAGCCAAAGCGAGGCCCCCTAGACTCTAGGGGCCTAGAGGATGATTTCATGAAGGCCCACTGGGGAATCTGGAGAACAGGGGAAACTTTCCTGAAATACACTACATGTGCTCTTTTTTAAAAAACATTTTTAAATATATTTTTATTGATTTCAGAGAGGAAAGGAGAGGGAGAGAGAGATAGAAACATCAACGATGAGAGAGAATCATTGATCGGCTGCCTCCTGCATGCCCCACACTGGGGATTGAGCCCGCAACACTGGCAGGTGCCCTGACTGGGAACTGAACCCAGGGACCTCCTGGTTCAGAAGTCAATGCTCAACCCCTGAGTAATGCCCCCTGGGCCACTACACGTGCTCTTAAAAAAAAAAAAAAAAAAGAGGAACACAGCCCCAAAGCCATACCTGATGTTTTTGTTTTTGCCACCCTGGCCCCCTCGTCAAAGAAAATAGTTTTCCAGATTAATGGTTTTCCTTGTCAAGAGTTGCATGGCTTGAAATTTTGTGTCTAAAACATTCAGCCATAAGTGGTTTCTCTCAGTTTAAAGATTCTGGAATCAAGTTCCTTTTTATGAAGCTTCAGAGACTATTTTAGTTGATATGTGGCTCTTGGCCATCTATCATCTCTGAACAAGCTCACTGTCCAGCTTCCTCTGCAGCTCAGGAGCAGGCAGGTGGTCTAGCTCCACCAGTAAAAAGTAAAAAGTGAGACCTTAATTCAGAAGCAGACACCATTGCAGTAGACTAAATAACAGCCCCAAGTTATCAGGCCCTAATGCCTAGATCATGTGGTTGTTACCTTATATGGTAAAGACATGGCAGGTGTAATTAAATTAAGGCTGTTGAGCCAGGGAGATGAACCTGCATTGTCCAGGTGGGCCCTATAGGACATCACATGTATCCTTATAACAGTGGTTCTCAACCTTCCTAATGCCGCGACCTTTAATACAGTTCCTCATGTTGTGGTGACCCCCAACCATAAAATTATTTTCGTTGCTCCTTCATAACTGTAATTTTGCTACTGTTATGAATCATAATGTAAATACCTGATATGCAGGATGTATTCTCATTGTTACAAATTGAACATTTGAGAACTGCATAGGTCGATGCTCAGTCCTGAGCCACACTGGCTGGGCTAGAGGCACTTAATTGTTGAAATTAGCAATCTATTTGTTTTTATAGCGGCAGACCAACCACACAATTAGATAAAGTAGATAGAATATTTACTTATCTTCCCAAGAGCAAACTATTCTCTTTGGGTCACACTTATCCTGGTTCAATTATTTAAGTTGTAAAAAAGTTAATGATGGATAAAAATTTCAATTGACTGCTTTTCCCTAAAGTATAGAGAATAGGGTTGAAGTAAATTGCTTAAAAAATTGATCAAAAGAGTTCAAATAGTAGTTGCTCAGTAGCTGTGTGTGTGTGTGTGTGTGTGTGTGTGTGTGTGTGTGTGTGTGTGTGGGTG
>NW_006293001.1:1158876-1161897 GCF_000327345.1 Myotis davidii | reverse complement strand
AAACCAACCCCCTTCTTCCCACATATTTATCCATATGAAAACCAATTAAACTAAAAAGAGAGAGTAACCAGGGTATGGAAAAGAAAAGAAAGTGATACCAGAAGTATATTCATTTTCATTAAAATAAGTTGATTAAGTCACTGCATTTAACCAAAATAGCAATGAGCCCCACCCAAACCTATTTTGAGGAGATAAAATGGGTACTTTAAAGATTGTAGACTATTGTAAATGAATAATATACAAATCCTGCAATGGAATCTTGTCCTGTGGTTTAATGAAAGGACATGCTTCTCTCTAGGCCCTTACTACTCCCAGTGTGGCCCAGGGACCTTCAGTATCAACAAAGAACTTGGAAATGTAGAATCCCAGACTTTAAATGACTCCTACCAAACCAGAATTTGCATTCTAACAAGATGCCCAGGTGACTCATATACATATTAAAAGTTGAGAAGCACTTCAAGAGGGGAGCAGGAGGAGGACCTCATACAGGAGATGGCATTTGATTTGGCATAAGTTGACACACTTGGGTTGAGCTACGGAGAAAGATACACCAGAAAAACACCCCAAGTAAAGGCATGAGTGTGGGACAGTATGAAACATGATCACATCATAAAGTGTTAAGATATCCCACGTCTACATATATAATAGCCTAAGCAACCTTTACAGTGGAGCAACCGGTCACTATGATGCACACTGATCACCAGGGGGCAGATGCTCAATGCAAGAGCTGCCCCCAGGTGGTCATTGCGCTCCCACAGGGGGAGCGCTGCTCAGCCAGAAGCCAGGTTCATGGCTGGTGAGCGCAGCTGTGGCAGCAGGAGCCTCTCCCAACTCCAAGGCAGCACTACCAGCAGCAGGTGCAGTGGGCCAAGATGGGCGAAAGTGGTGTGGCACCCGGCCCTGGTTTAGGGTCCTCCCTGGCCACCTACCACTTGGCACACTGCTACATCCCCTGAGGGGTCCTAGACTGTGAGAGGGCACAGGCTGGGCTGAGGGACCGGCCCCCTTCAGTGCACAAATTATAGAATAAATAAAGATCAGATTATGGATGACTTAAGAGTCAGGCTGTAGACTTTTCACTTTAGCAGGAGAAACTGAAGGTATTTGAAGGGGCAGGGAACAGGGTGATATGACCAGAACTGTGCTTTAGGAAATTTAGTCAAACCATATGTGTCCAGTTGATTCAGGGGGATAACTAGAGGTTAGGTATCCAGTCACAGGCTCAGCCAATGACAATTGTTCAGGCAACAACACGGTAATGACAGTATGAGGGAAAGGACGCTTCTGAAGAAATAAAAAGAACTTGGTACTGTTTGGGGATGTGAGAGATGGCATCAACAGAAAAATCCAAAGTCTGGGTGTTCAGCAAAAAAGATAAATTGAAGGAGCAGTAAAGTTGCTGAATTTGGGTATTAGTCTTGTTGATTTTGATGCATCAGAAGAACATGCAGGTGTGTGCATTTGGAAATGTGAGATTAGATTAGAGCTCAGGAGAGAGGTAAAATCTAGAAAAAGCTTTGGGAGAAATTTGCATGAAGGTGATAACTGCTACCTGGGAAACATGATACCAGTGGGAAAAGTGTGGCTGGTGAAAAAAGAGAGCAAGGAAAGAGCCCTGAGTAATAACTTCTCTTAGGGATGGAAGGAGGAAGAAAAGAAAATGTAACAGCCAGGGATCTTGGGAGCAAACCACAGAACCCAACTCAGGCTCACCTAAGCAGAAAAGGAAGTGGGGGCTCTGTCACAGTGAGTGAGAAGAGGAAAACTAGGCTCAGAAAACAAGAAGGAACCAAATGCGCTGGCAGCTGTGAGCCAGGACAAGCTCACACAGGCCACAGAAGTTTGGTAAGGATGCTGCCACTGCCGTGCTGTCTGCAGGGCATGCTCAGCGAGCTGACACCTCGCCCTTTTTTGGGCAAGGAGACTTAGTGCAACTTCCACCTGCAGAAATAATTCCTAACCATCCTGGACAGGAGTCTCTGATTGACAGGGTTCAGGGAGTCAGCATGCTGGCAGCCAGAGGGGAGGAGAGGGAGGAAGAGGGGAGGTACAGCCTTCACCCACCAGAAGGTTCTGCTTGTCTTCCCACCCTTCTCCTCCCAACCCCCCAACCCTCCCCACCCCCCGCGATCTCCCCTAACAGACAGAGATCCAGATGTGAAGCCGCCAAAAACTGACAGAAGTTCACTAAAGCAAGAGGGAAGGAAAAGCAGCAGAGGAATCAGGATGCAGTTTCATCAGAGGAGAGAGTGGGAGGGAGAGAGGTGAGGGGGGAAATAGGGGGGGTGTACCATTGGTCACATGGTCACTGGCAGCAAACAACAGGGAGGCCAAAGAGGATGCGGGCAAAAAGTTTCCAGATCAGGCCATAGCAGTCACAGGTACCTTTAGGAGGAAATAAAATAGACTTCAAGAAAAAGAAGAAAGAGAGGCAGAGTGAGGTGACACGGAGGCTGTGAACTATTCTGTTTTCAAAAGTGCAGAAATAAAAGGATAGGCAAAAAAGGGTGTTTTAGAACAGGTGACATTTGAGCACATTTCAGGTCACTGGGCAGGAATCTAGAAAGAGGATGATTGAAAATTCAGAAGAAAAAGAGTGAAATAAGATCCTAGAGGATGTGGGAGAGGTTGGGATCCAAGACAAGCCCGTGATGGTAGAAGGAGGTGACTGGGAGAGAGAATGGAAATGGGGACAAGCAAATCCTGGCAGGGAACTTTAATTCAATGTAACTAATATTTGTGATGTCTACCATAAGCAAGAACTATTCCGGGAACTGTGGGAAACACAAATATGTATAAGGCAATCCATGTCCTCAAGGAGCTGATGAGCTTCAAGAAATTGATGATTTCTAAGGGTGAGTGATCAGCCTTCAGTATGCTATACCTTGAATATTTTTAACTGCAAATACTCATAAAAACAAGCTAGAATAAGGTCATACAAGATACAAATTGCTATGGGAGTTCAGAGCAGGAAGTAGAGACCTTTAGGTTGAGAAGGTTTCAAGGACAAAGTTGGATCTT
>NW_006293001.1:1141471-1158838 GCF_000327345.1 Myotis davidii | reverse complement strand
TTTGGAAGGTTTGCCAGATAAAACAAAAGGTAAAAACTATAGCATGTGCTCACATACACAATGTTAGAGTAACACATTATCAATTACTAGAGGCCCGGTGCACGAAATTCATGTTGGGGGGGGGGGACCGTCCCTCAGCCCAGCCTGCACCCTCTCCAATCTTGGACCCATGGGGATTGGGCCTAAATGGGCAGTCAGACGTCCCTCTCACAATCCAGGACTGCTGGCTCCCAACCACTCACCTGCCTGCCTGCCTGATTACCTTTAACCACTTGTGCCTGCCAGCCTGATCACCCCCTAACCACTCCCCTGCCAGCCTGATCAATGCCTAACTGCTCCCCTGCTGGCCAATTGCCCCTAAGTTCCCTCCCCTGATGGCCTGGTCCCCCCCAACTTCCCTCCCCTTCAGGCCATCTTGTGTCCACATGGGGGTGGCCATCTTGTGTGTTGGAGTGATGGTCAATTTGCATATTACCTCTTTATTAGATAGGATGAGGCTTCCCAGCATCTGAATTTCTTGTTTGAGGTCTCTCCCCCTTATGAGGCAGAGCTTCTACTCTAAAAGCTGAAAGGTGGACCCTCATTTTTCCTGCCACCTTTATTTCTAGGGCAGAGGGGCAAAGCTTAGATTCATCAGTGAGGCATACTGCCTCAGAGGTCAGCAGTGTCAGTCACTGCACTGGGTCTGTCCCATGATTTTATCTGTCCCCCATCTACTGCCCTAGGTTCACTCTCAGAGTCTGGTTTGCCAGCCCTCTCAGCAATTCCATCAGCTAGGCTAAAATCCTTTCAACAAATTTCTTTTCTTTTTAACTTAGCTACATTTCCTTTATATTGCTTGCAACTAAGAATCCTGACAAATATGCTCTTGACCAATATTGAGGTGATCATGGAAAAGCTCATAATCCAGGAAAAATGAATAACTGGGGGGAGGGGGAGTGTATTAGCCAAGGCTATGCCAGAAAAACAGAAAGCTCTCTAAGCAAGTCAAGTAAATGGATTTAATACAGAAAATAGAGGATTACGCAGTCTCTGGGAAGTCCTGGAGAGCAAAGGTCAGTGAAGCCACTGTTGGAAGTCAATGGATGCTACAAACCACTGCTGAGGACTTCAGCCTCTGCAGCTCCTGTGGGCGATTTGCAGGAGGATGCCTGGAGATCTTGGCATGTCTGCCCAGATGTCCGCCATCTGCCGATGCTCACGCACTTGCCCACAGCAGCAGCGGGAGGGTTCTAAACTGAAACTCCACCAGCAAGGGCATCAGAGAAATGTCATTTTCAAATTTCCAGTTCTGCCATAAAGGAGAGCATTTAGAAGGATGGTCACTGTGAGGGTGGGAGATACCTGTCCCCACTCTGAAGGCTCGAACGCCTGGGTCCAATTCTCTTCTCTCTTTCAGCTTCCTCGCTCTCCTACTCACCCTACATCTGCCAGGCCAATGACCTCACTGAGACTTCCAGCACTTTGATACCTCAGTTTTCTCCAGTTTATCAGCTCCCTCCACCTTTCTTATTATCTTTGATTCCCTTGCCACCTTGTCTTCCAACCATTGCCTCTCTATATAGAATGTAAAAATTCCAGCTCATTGCATCAATCCAACTGTCTGGTTCTTAGGTCCAAACTGGCAGACTTCATTGGGGATAAATATCCTACCCCATGCATATTAATGTCATAGAATTGGATAGCCTCTGGCAGATGCCAAGTGAACTACAGTTTTCATTCCCCACAGCTACTGGTTAAAGCTTAATAATGGTCCTATCAAGCCTGATGACTACTCATTTCCTCCTCACTCCACACACACTCTAAGCAATGGCCTTGTGTCCTACTCACAGAGAAAAGAAATAACATGAACTTTGAAGTTCTCATGTCTTCTCCCTCCTTCACCGCCCCCCCCCCCCCCCATAAAACCTCCCTCCTTGTCTCTGTTTCCAGATCTTAGCACTGTCTTTCCCTCAGTGCAGGAGGCAACCTCCTCCTGCTCAAGGCTGAACTTGCCTCCTGTGCTCTAGACTCCTAGGGATTTTGTAAGCAGTTGTTAGCTCTCTTGCCTAATTGTCTCAAGTTTCCTTTTTCCTGCCTCATTCCCTTCATCATATAAAAACTCTCAATTCTTACCCTTCTTTAAAAGAAAAAATAACAAAAACCAGCCCTTCTTTAACTTGGCCATTTCCCTTCCTGTCTGCTCTTGTCCAGAGACTAACTGCTTGGAAGAGTAATTGTCTACACTCTCCACTGAGTAACCACACACGGGGAGGCTTTACTGCATATTTTCTAGGAGCCCTTTTGAAATGGTCAACATGGGTCTACATGTTGCTAGGACCAGGCCACTTACTTAGCTGTGTGACCTAGTGTAAGTCACTTAGATTCTGCAAGTCTCTGATTATCTGAGATCAGGGATGATCATAACTACTTCTCAGGGTTGAATAAAAGCACTTCATCAGCACAGTGTCCGGCATGCAGTGAGTGTGCTTTGAAGGTAATCTTGTGTTAGTCTGTGAACCTCCACAATCTGGCTTCCCCTCTTCCACTGTTGACACTGCCCCCACCAAGGCCTCCAATAACTGAGTTGTTGAAGCTTTTCCATTTTCTAAGATAACACTTTATTTAATTTCTTCAAGGTGTTCCACACTGTTGACCCCTCTTGATTTAAACATAGTCTCCAAAGTGGTCCACACAAGATGATTCACTTGGGTGGGAAAAGAACACATGGCAACCTCTTTTGATGGTAAAATGCACCATTATTTAAGGTATCACTAAGAAAGAAACACTACCAATTAAGTCACACAGCTTTCTTGTCATTTACAAGTTTAGCTAATATTTATTACAAGAACTCTTCTAGACTAAAAGTTGTAAGTATGTTTATTTAAACTTACAGATAGTGACAGTATGTTCTGTTGTTAGTGAGATCATATATGTATGGATATTGACATCATTTCAGCTCCCTGATGGATAGACATTCAAATGGGGAAAATATGCATCTTATGCTAAGTAAAATATATTTGATCTATGTCTAAAACCTTAATAAATTAAGCTTCTTATAGTTACTATATGGATTAAAATATTATGTGTACATAATTTATAAATAAGTACACATATATGGGGATTATTTAAAAATTATTGCTTGGATACACACTTTAAAAAGTTTGGGGCCACTGATTTAAACCATCTATAATAATGAAAGCATAATATGCTAATTAGGCTGGATGTCCTTCTGAATGAAGCCAGGGCTATGAAGGAAGCCTGGGTCCTGGGTGCCAGAGGGAAGCCGATGCCAGCAGCAGGGGAAGGAAGGTCTACTCTTGCACGAATTTTGTGCATTGGGCCTCTACTTTCTCTGTAAGTAATAGTCTCTCCTGGCTTTTCTTCTCTACCTTTTCTTCTTCTTCTTTATGCCTCTTCTCTCTGCTTTCTCTTTCTTTTTCCCCCCACATTAGTATTCCCTAGAATTCTTCATTGTTTAGATACTCCTGTAACTTTATCTATTCCCTGTACACTGATGACTCTCAAATATCTCCTGAATTCCTGGCTTAATGGATTAGTGAATTTCTCCACATTCATACCATAGATACCTCAAATTCTTCAAATCTATAACAGATTTTTTCTTCTCCTTAAAGTCTTCCCCCCTCCTCCTCTCTCCCTTATCACAGCAAATTATACCATCATTAGCCCACTTCAGAAACCTGGAATTTATTCTTTCAATTCTCGCTTTCCACTTCCAGATATCATATCTTCCAGCATATGTCACCTGCTCTCCTTCTCCACTGTTGCTGTTCTAATTTAGGCCCTGGCTGCAACAGATAATATGTTACATTACAGGCCATCAGCTCCATCAATAATGTGAAATTAAAATGAAAAAAAATTTTGCATCATTAGTTTATTATGCTAGAGTTACTGAGATCATCAAAATGGTCCAAAACAAAGACATCTGCTGCTAGAGGGTATATGCCAGGACTCAACACAATATTGTCTTAAGCTGATAATTACCTGGGATGCTGAATTAATTTTTTTAGCCCCTAATTTGGTGTCTAGCGACTTAAGTATCTGGCTGTTAGAGAAAATCCCATTACTATTTGGCAAACAATTTCAGACTGGATTGATTAGCCATGAAATGAATGCAAGTGATTTGCACAGCTTAAATATGCACTTAATAGTTTAAATATGAAATGACATTGACAGCTTTGCATATAGTGCTGATATTCTAAACTGAGCAATTCACTAACATCTATCAATATAATCTTTATATATTACCATTACCAGTCTATTTTTTCCTTTATACATCCAGGATTTCCCATTTTATCTTGGCTATATTCCTAAACTCTTCATTCTGACACCCTTCAGCGCGAAGGGCTGTGGCAAATACAAGCTATGCTACAATGACCATTGCAGCTTTATTGCTGACTCTATTATTCTAGTCCAATATCTATCATATAAATGGAGACAACAAGTTTGGTTGAAAAGTACAAAACCCAAGACCACAGTATACAATTCGGAAAGAAATGCAGCCCTGGCTAGTGTGGTTGGTCATCATCCTGAGCACTGAAAGGTTACTGGTTCAATCCTGGTCAGGGCACCTGCCAGCACTGAGGGCTCAATCCCCGGTGGGGGTTGTGCAGGAGGTAGCCGATCAATGTTGTACTCTCACATCGATGTTTTTTCCTCTCTTTTAAAAAAAAGAAAATATATATGGTAATAAAAAATAAAATAAATGCAAAGAATCTAGATTGTACATAGATTGAGAAGTATTAAAATGAGAAGTTTCTTTAGAATAATTGATAGGGCCTAATTATAGTATAAATAACCATTATATCTCTAACTTTCAACTGCAGTTTATTATAGTCTATATCCCTATGTAATCTCCTTTATTTCCTATCTATTCTCCATTCCCATTGTTCCTCTCCTAGTTAACACTCTCATATCTCTAGTCTGGATTTTTCTAACAGCTTTTCCAGTATAGCAACTTTAAATGTATCCATAGCTGCCAGAGTCATCTTGTCATCTTTTTAAAATATAAATCTAAATATATCATTGTTGCTGTTGTTTTTGGTCAAACCTTTCAATGGTTGCAGTGCTCCGAGGATAAAATACGAGTCCCTGACTGCTGCACACAGAACCTGTTGTTGTTATTGTTGTTAATCTGCAACCCATGACATTTTTTCCATTAATTTTTAGAGAGAGAGTAAAGGGGAAGGAGGGACGGAGGGAAGGAGAGAAGGAGGGAGGGAGGGAGAGAGAGAGAGAGAGAGAGAGAGAGAGAGAGAGAGAGAGAGAGAGACATATGTGCGACTGAGAGAAATATAGATGTGAGCGAAACACATCGATTGGTTGCCTCCTGCACACAACCCTGATAAGGGCTGGGGATCAAAACTGCAACCCAGGTATGTGCCCTTTACTGGGAATCAAACCCACGACCATTCGGTGTGCACGCTGATGCTCTAACTAATAAGCCACATTGGCCAGAACCATTTTTTGACATGGTTTCACCTTATTGTTCAGCATCCCCTTTGGTCACTTCTGCATTGACAGACCTTGCTCCACTCCTGGGTATCCAAATGCATTGCACTGTGCCATGTCTTTATGACACTACTTATACAAGTCCCACTACTAGAAGGTCCTTCACTCCATTCCCATATAGCAACCTCTCTCAGCCCCTGGAGTCAAATGTTACCCAGCGGCCAACTACTCTGAAGAATCTTCTATTCCCTGCCCAAGTGAAATTAACCACTCCCTCTTTTAAGCCAGGACCCTGATGCTAACATGTCTCTACTGATGCACTGAATCCTACCGAATCATACATGCTTCTTCACATGTTTCATTTTCCGTTAAGCTCAGAGCTACTTCTGGAGAAGGATCATATCGTGTCCATTTTTTTAAATTTCCAATAATGACTTTAGTTCCTAACAATAATGATAATAAATACCAATTATTGTACACTAGAATTAATCTGAATGCTTTTACTAGTAGGTGCTAATCTAACTGCTTCTTTCATTTAATTCTCACAATACCTTTATAAAGTGGGTAATATTATTAGCCTCATTTTACAGAAAAGAAAAATAAGGCATAAAGTAGGTGCTCAATAAATGTTAGTTAAAGAATATTGTTGCTTTTTAAAAAATTTAACGTGGTCATATCATTATTACTCCTGAGGACGCTCAGGTACTATTTTAACTGGAAGGTGAGGCCTTGGTGCAGGTTAGGTGTAGGCAATGGTAAAACACAGCCACAGTGCTTTTGGTTTGGGAAGACCTAGTCCTAGACTATCTGGCATTCTGAATTCAACTCCACATACACTGAGTTTCAAGATTAATTGCTTTGTTTTGTGTTTGTTATCACATGCTATACTGGCTTTGTAAATCATTTCCTCCTTCCCTGATCTCATTTATGCCTAACCTTTATCTACATAATGGTTGGTACTAGTATTACTTGAATGTTTCCTTATAATGTCAGATACAGAGATAAGCCACACAGGCCAGACCTGGAAAGAAAAAAATGTCCAGTGGGCAGTTCCTGTGCTAATTTAACATTTATCTGGCTTAAGTCCTGTCTCCAGCAAGTCTCACTGCTAAGATTCGAAAGTTATCCCAGATTGTAAGAAACAGTTGTTCTGTGGAACTATAGTTTTGTAATTCTTTAGCTACATCACTGCACATGAACACATAAACTTACACCGATTGTTAAGTGATATGGGTTATTTCCAGAAAACATGTCATTTTAACAACTCCAATATTCTGAGTTCACATGCATAATAAATGGAGAAGTTTGGGGCTGGGTGGAAGACAAGAGGCTGAGGTATGCATAGTCCAAGGATTGGTGTCAAATCACACAGTTTGTTAGCAACTACCCAGCCACCAGGAAGTTGGCCCTGCTAGTGAGGTAGAGAAGTATTACAAGCAGCACCTTCAGTTACTAGACTAATTCATTAGAGACACCCACAACTCATACTGAAAATCACAGAAGGATGGGTTCACTAACAATATAGTCAGCCGTCAGCCTCACAGGTAGAACCCACTCCTCACCTGCCATAGATGGGTGAGAAGAAAAGAAGACAGAAGGAAGCAGAAAAATAAATGGGACCCAACAATTTGAACATCTGGTTCTTTGGGCCGGGGGGTGGGGGAATAGGGTGGGGAGGGGAAGGGTCATGCCTATTCATAGTCCTTACTTTGTATTTAAGGTATTCATCATTACAAATACAGTGACAGAAAAGTGAAAGACCACTTCCCCAGGGGAATGAGGATGTACAGCCCAGTGAAACCAGGGCACATGCCCACACACAAATAATATGAATTCTGAATAGCTTTGCTTCTATTCTTTTCAATTCTCTCAGTGTCCCTTGCTCCTGGATCCTGCTGCCTTTTAAATGCTTGCTAACTCTCTGTGTATGCCAGACCCAGATCCCTCAGAGAGATCTTTCCAGTTCCATGAATCACAATAGTCCCTGTAGAACCCACGACAGTGCTCTGATGGCTGTGCTAGCTGAGTGGACTTCAGTCTCCAGGGCTTGGTCTCTCAACAGCCAGCACCCACACCTCTTTGTTAGAGGGCTGGGCTCGGGTGGCATGAGGCCAGCTTTTGCTGTATGTATGAAGAGCAGACTTTGCCTGGGAATTTATATCCCCCTCAGGTCAGCCCTTAGCCAATGACTGACAAATATGGGAGTATAACCACCCATTTCCCTCACCCCTGATGGGATTGTCTGTGATGCAATCTACTTGTCTCCAAACTTCTCCACAGAATTGTGGCAAGTTACCACTGCAGTGCTTTGTTTGACATCCCAAGCTTGTTGGTCTTACTTTCCTTCCCTGTCCCATGTTCCCAATACTCTGGTTTTTTTTCAGGGAATACTTATCTCAAAAGTCCTGTGACAGAAAAACTCTAGATTGGACTTGCCTATTGTTTTCACCAGGACACTTTCAAACAAATCATCTAGGGCCTGGTTCTGGGAAACCCATCTCAGAAAAAGCTGTTTCATATTCTGTTATGCCACATAGAGACCGGCCGTCTTTGAGACAGGAACCCAGCCTTGATCTAATCAGATGTGATGGGGGTTACACGGTCCTGTGGAACAGACCATCATCATCTGTGCAGACCCTTCATCAGGGGCTTTGACCATGAGACAAGGTAGCCTCTCTGAGCGTGGGAAGCAGAAGCCTAGAGCCAGAGATTTCTCCTAAGACTATACTCAGAGTCATACCTGCTGGACATAAGTATGGCAAGATAATGAAGGCAACAATTGTGAACCATGTATGTTATATTGAAGAAACTAAAGTGCTCTCTGTACCCTGTATGAAAATTATGGTATGTCATTTGCAATCATTAAAGCAGTACCTTAAAATATGAAAGACAAAAATGTAAGAAAAAAATCTGAGAGTATAGCATCAATAGGGAAAACACCTACAGGAAAACCTATAGATATGCATGTACACACACACACACACACACACACACACTCCAGAAATCAACCCTTCTAAGAGCAATGTGAGGTTGAACCACATTTAAGAACCTTAACAGTATCTCCTTAGGTTTTCCATTAACTAAATCACAGGGGAAGTTTGACCACCCATGGGGCAGAAAGATTACAGCTATTTACAAGGTAGCAAGGATACATTTTTATTTATGGTGGCATTCTGTTTTTAATTTTTGAATTATTAGGTATCTATCATTCACTCTGTAAATTGCATACAGTGACCCGGTAGGTGATTTACAGCTTAAATTACTTTACTATAAGAGTAATAACACACTGAAAAATCCATTAAACTCAATAACTACTTACCTTAACTCACACACAGATGTCACAATATAAAAATAACTCCGTACCAAAAAAACAAGAAAGCCACACAATGAATGAAATCATAAAACATACAAGGGATCTTTGAAGGAATTGAGAAGATAAAGGTCCATAAATATTCTACCAAATTTGTTTGTGGTTACTCCACTAGTACAGCAGTCTAAGCTGCCCACAAAAGAAGGGGGTAGTGGAAAAGTGTTTTTTAGACAACAAGTGCAGGCTTAAACTCTTATTATTGAAACTAGAAGCCTGTTGCACGAAGATTCACACAATAGGCCTTCCTTCCCCTGGCTGCCAGCACCAGTTTTCCTCTGGCACCCGGGACCCAGGCCTTTGGTCCGGCTGCAGCGGAGAAGCCAAGCCTCTTCAGTCTTCAGTCTTCAGTCTTCGCTCCATGCCTGCGTATGCAAATTTCCACCATCTTTGTTGAGTTGATTTGCATAATCACTCTGATTGGCCGGTGGGTGTAGTGGAGTGACACCAATTTGCATGTTTCTCTTTTATTACTGTAGATATCACCCACTGTTCTTTTCTTTGCAATCAAAGGAATTGTGCTAGGAAGACTTGGTGCCTGCTCCCAAAGGTTGGTGAATATGTACATAATTACAGTGCAAAGGAAAACGTGTCAAACATTCTCATTCTGGCTGATGGAATCAGAGTTGGATTTAAGGAAGAGGTGTATTTGAACTAGACTCCAGAGAACAACACTATTTCCAAAAGAAGAGGCAGAGAGCAGGAAGCTGTTTTTCTATGCTTACTGTTTTCACTACCACAGATTAAAGTCACCTTGTAAGTCTTTCCTTCTTTCTCTTTCAGAGCTTCTGGTTCATCTGTCTCCACAATTATCTTACCTCCATTACTACTTCTATCACTATTTTCAGACTTCCGTTATTATTCCCCTAGATCCATTTCTCAATTGATTTCTCTCCTCTCCAGTGAAATTGCTACCACTTTCAGGCCAATATCATCCAAACAGGGCTCTGGGCATGCCAGCCTTTCCATTCAAAAACCTTCCATGGAGGAAACCCATGGCTTTGACAGCCACCACCATAAGTCTTCCTGCCTCCCCAGCCTGCCTGGGGCTGGGAGATGGGAGCTGGATTATGGTGGCTGCCAACCTGCCAGGTGGACTGGAAAACCAGCGCCATTGACCTGCCATGGTTGCCCTCTGCAGCTCCCCCAGGGGGCCCAAGCTGTCCTCTCCCAGACCTATGCTGTGGCTGGACATCACTGGCCTGGGTTAGCCAGGATCCCTCTCCTTCCTTCTTTCTCTCTATTGATCATTCCTGTCATACCCACAGCCTGAACCCTGAGCTGGTTCAGGGGCCTGAAGGAGACTTGATACAGCACGTTCTTTCTCCTGAGAAGCCATTAACAGGACCCAGAATTGGGGACAGGCAACAGGGACAGACATGGGCCCAAGTGAGCCCTGAGAGCTTGAAGGCCAGGACCTATGGTCGCCCAAGCACTGCCTGGCTCCTACTGAATGGGCTCTGCAATGCTGCCTGCCCATGCACCCAGCCTGGCATCAGCTGCCTCTGCAGAGTAGGCTGCAGGGAGCCGGGGGAGCACCTTTGGGGCTGCCACTGCCCCGGGACACTGAGGAACCAGAGGAGCCTGGCTGAAGGGCTGGCTGAAGGGGCAGCTTTGTGGAGAAGGTAGACAACCTGAGGGGCAAGTCCAGTCAGGATTATGATATGGAGATGACTAAGGGGAGCCCCCCCCACTACAGACGGATAAGAACGCCAGGCCAGCTCTACCCTCCTTCCAGCAGGAGCGGAGTGGGGACAGGCTGGGGATGCAGCATGCTGTCCCTGCTAACGTAGGATGGACGGTGTGGGCAGGAGTGACCTTCTCCTAAACCTTTCTGCTGCGATCATAGTGGCAGCTGGGATCATTTGCCATTCCCAAAGCTCCCTTCCCCTCACAGGCTTCCCAGTTTCCCCGGTCTGACTGTCCTCCCTTCACTCCAATCTTACACACAGACCTCTTTGTAAACATTTGGGGCAAGAGAAGCACTTCAGTGCAGGAAGCCTGAGCTGGAGAAGGGTCCAAGCCATAGGGTTGCTAGGTCAGCCCTGGCCAAGCCTGAGTCTCCCAACCCCACCCTTCTGGACCTTGGTCACCCAACCCTATCACCTCCTCTGGTGTTCTGGGAATCAGGGTTCCCACCATCAGTCCAGGCACCTTGAAGGCCAAGGAATCCTGATACGAGTTGGATCAAGCCCTTTCTCCCCCTGTCTGGGCTACAACAGGGACAGCAAAGCATGACATCTGCGCTCCTCTGACCTCCAGTCTAGCCCAGAGCCCCTAAACAGACACTTCTCAGCTAAGTGGCTTTGGGAAAATGATATAACCTCTCTGAGGCTATTGCCTTGTCTTTCACGTGGGTGAAGTGAATTCTCCTTTGTTAGGTAATTGTGGGGATTGAATGAGACTGTAGGTAAAAGTATGTGGAACAGTGTAGCTGGGCAATTGACCTTCAATAAATTAAAGTCATTTTCTCAAAAAACAAAACAACACCTTCAGTGGAACCCGAACTGCCAAATCAGGTACATCTCTCTTGGCTGAGGATTCAGATGGGCACAACTAAAGACCAAACTAAAGAAAAAGCTCTACCATGTTCACAGAAGTTCAGAAGGAAAAGCAAAAGGGCAGGAACAGTCAAAAAATTTTTGAAGAGAAAAAATTAGTGGAATGTCTTCCCTACCAGAAAGTCAAACTTATTTGAGAATATAATATATAAAAACAACGTGCTACAATTGGTGCAAAGATGGGAAAATTTTCCCATGAATCTATATATTCAGAGCACAGATATTGCCCCATGCATTTATGGAAGTGTGTATGTATGACAGAGGTGGCACTATGAATCAGTGAGAAAGGGATAGGTTGGGATCATTAATTATTTATAGAAAAAATGTGATTCCTCTTTACTCAAATGCACCCCAGGTAAATTAAATATCTAAATGTGTCAAGGAAAAAATTTTAATGTGTGCAAGAAAATGCACACATTAAACAAGAGTGAGAAGGAGCCCTAACTGGTTTGGCTCAGTGGATAGAGCATCGGCCTGCAGACTGAAGGGTCCCAGGTTCGATTCCAGTCAAGGGCATGTACCTTGGTTACAGGTACATCCCCAGTAGGGGGTGTGCAGGAGGCAGCTGATCGATGTTTCTCTCTCATCAGTGTTTCTAACTCTCTATCCCTCTCCCTTCCTCTCTGTAAAAAAAAAAAATTAATAAAATATATTTATAAAAATAAAATAAAAAGAGTGAAAAGGATTCATCAAGAAAAAGATTTATACCTTTACTAAGTACAAGTCTATAAGACACCTTAAAGAAAAAGATACAACCTCAAATTTGGAAAAGATATTTGTAATACATACAACTGACAAAGGTTTGGTGTGCAGAATATGTGAAGGAATATGGATGAGAGCAGTTATGAAATGAAAAATGGGGAGAGAAAAAAAGAAAAATGGGCCTGTTTCTCCTCCAAGACTGTGAAAAAAATAAGTTTACAGAGAAAAAAACAGAGACAGGGAGAACTCACATCAGGTGGCCTCCAGGCGATCAAAGAAAGTGCACCTTCCTCTCCCTGGAGGAAGCCCCAGAGGAGCTGGAACTGGGACTCAAAGAGGAAAAGGTTTGGACCATGGAGATGTTACTAGTGAGTTGACAAAAGGCAAATAGACAGTGAAATTGGTAAGTACAGTGTGTCACAGTGGCGTACCTCTCAGTAGTTACATTTCCTTGTAGGATTACTACACTTCATAAATGTTTCTGAAAATCAGTAAGCTGGCATTCTTAACTTTATCCTTAACTAACAGCTTGGGGGATCCTGAACTTTGCCCGTGGGTTACAAGTCAGCTTTGACATAGGGTCACATCACATTCTAATTTCCAAAGCTGGAAAACCTTCTCTATCTTCTGCTAAAGTCAGAAAAGTAATTGTTCTAAAGTGCAAACCTGATCAGTTTCCCTGAGGAGCAAGGACTCTTGGGCTTTGGTTATTTACTAGTATCATTCAAACTGTTGTTTCTTGGAACAGATTTTGGCAATGGATTCAGTTAATCTGAAAAAAAGAGCCTCCAACTACATGAGTCAAAAGCAAACACATCACCCCAGTTCCTGCCTCTTTGCTAAAACGTGGCGAACATGTGTCTCTGCCCAAGCCAAACTTACCCATTTAGGACATTTCTCTAATCCAGAAAATCATCTGTATCACTAATATCATTTCCCTAATCTCCAAATATGCACCTTTTATTTATTTTTATCCTTAACTGAGGACATACTTAGAGAAAGAGAGAGAGAGATGACAGAGAAACATCTATCGGTTGGCTTCCCTACATGCCCCAAACGGAGATCGAACGTGCAACCTGGTGTCCTGGGTACGTACCCTGACCAGTAATTGAACCAGCAATCTTTTGGTGCACAGGACTATGCTCACCCAACTGAGCCACTCTGGTTGGGCCAAATATGTACCTTTGACAAAAATGTTTCCTAGACAATTTCCACCATCTTGAGAAATTACACTCTTACTGAAAATACATTACTGACCTTTGCAACACACTCCTACCAACACAATCTTACCAGCACCAGCATCCTCCTGACCTGTGATCCATCATCACCTCGTGCCCAAATTTCACCTCTGCTCTCCATCAGAAGCAGGTGCCCTTGGTGTTTTTCTGCCCATGAATCTCAAGGGTCTGCACCTAACCTTCCTAATGCTTCTTATATCCACAATGGTCACTGAACTCTCTGAGCCTCAGTTTCCTTGTCTATACAGTGAGAAAGCATATCTTGGACTCCAAATACAGAGTTCATTTATCTGAGCTCTTAATTCCACAGTTCCTTGGCCTCTGTACACGAGAATAGGCTGAGTAAGCATGTAAGTCAACCACATGGGCTCCTTGTCCCGTCTCTTGTGTCAATGTCCTGTAGCATCCTAGCAGAACATTGCCACATCTGAGAATTCTATAAAGTCTGTAGAGGAAGTTCAGTTTAACAAGATGAGCTGTTTAATTTTGTTGTTGTTGTTGTTTTTTAAGTGGATGAATTACAACCTTATATTTGCCTTTGGGGGTTGGGGGGATGTCTATATCCATGACTATAGTCCTCATGAGTTTAGTTATGATCAGGAATAAATGCAGATCTTTATTATCATGGTGTAGTGGGAATTGTTTAAAATTTATTCTTAGACCAAGCCCTTGCCTAGGCCTCCTGGGTACTTCTTACTACACCTGGGACCATCTGTGAATATCATCAAAACTGCAGTTTAAATGCATCCCAGACTGGCTCTTCTTATATTACAACTTCCCATGCAGTTGAATACTGTAACTCCATTTATAGCTTTTCTTGTTCATACCTTACTGAATTTTAGTTGCTGCCTCAGGTATGGTTTTGGTATGTTAAATCAGTATCATCAAGGTCTAGTAAAAAGAACAAAACCCATGCTAGATAGTTTAATAGAAGAAATCTAATACAGGGAAATAACTAGTTACAGAGATGCTGTAAGGACTTTTAAAAAAAGTGCTGATGAGGCTACCCAGAATGTAACAACTACAAGAAGCTACTACTGCCTAGGAGGCTTGAGGAACAGAGAAGAGATGGTATTATCTGAATAGCAGCCAGATCTACCCTGTGGGAGCTAGAACCTTGGGAAAGGAAAGGTGGCAGGACAGAACTGAACCACAAAGAGTGAACGTCCAGGCAGGAGCTGGAACTATAGAAGAGACACAGCCACTCCAGAAGCAGAGAAGCGAGAAACACCTTGGGTTCTCCCCTTCCCAAATTTCCATCTCCTGCCAGGAATTTCCATCGCCTGAACATAACCAGAAGGCAGTAGGTGAGGGAGCCTGGGAAATACAGAGTACTCCCTTGGGATTCAAAGCAAAGAAGGGCAGGGAATAGATCTAAGAGAAAACACGCAAATAACCTGTACAAGAATTGGAAAGGGAAATACAAATAACCAATAAACATTGAAAAGTATGTTCAACCTCATTAGTGATCAGGGAAATACAATTTTAAACCAAAATGAGATAGCATTTACCCCACACCAAAGTTTTAAAATGCCAAGTGTTGATGAAAATGCTCAGCAATATAAATGCTTGTCTACACCACTGGGAGAGCAAATTGGAGCACACGTTGGCATTGTCTAATAATGTTGATGCTAAGCATTCCTTATCCTCAAGGAATTCCATTTCTAAGAACACACCTTCAGGAACATCTAGCAATGTGCACCAGGAAACATGAACAAAAATGGTCACAGAGACATTGCCAAAGACAGCGCACTACCCAACTGGAGCCTACCAAGTGTCCATCAACAAGAGAATGGATAAAGTGTGCTTTATTCTTATAATGGAACATCAGGTAAAAACGAATGAACTATAGGAACACACACCAACACAAATGAATGTCATGCGCATGATTTGCAGCAAAAAAGGTAAGTGGCCAAAAAACAACAACTTGAAATGATCCTGCTTACATAAAAATCAAAAATATGCAATGTTATAGATACTGTAAGGGATGTATCAGATATGGGAAAACCGGAAAGAAAAGAATGATAAACAATTGAGAGGAGTGGTTCCTTCTGTATGGGAGTAAGTAAGGTACATATGATCTGGAAGAGGCCTACAAACATCGCTGGTTTAGATGTGATATATTCTATAATTAAAAACATGACTTTAAAGGTCCTAAAAGCTCATTTTCCCTCTCCCTAAATGTAACTGAGAAAAATAATGGTAACACTTTCACACATTCATACAAATTTCATAAGTCAGATTCCCACCTTGTTATCTTCACTTGTGGTTATTGATCTTTCTTGTCTGTCTTGACTGCGTTTGTAAAATGAGGATAACAGTGGTACCTTCATAGGATGGTTGTTAGATAGCAGAGCACATGGGAAATGCTCAGCACAGTGGCCAGGCCCCCAGTGGGTGGCAGCTATCTGTCGTGTTGCTCACAGCATTGCCACAGCTTGGACTCTCCTCCCCATCGCCTCTATCTACTGAGTTACTCGTCCAAGGATTAGAGTAAAATGAAGGTGCCATGCTCCAAACAGTGTTTAGAAGGGTTCATTTGCCTGAGAAGGTAACGACTGTGCGTAGTGAGAAACTATTGCAATATAATGAAAGTGGGAGCTCGTGTGGCCTTAGGCTAAGGTGGGAGCTCTAAGAATTCATTAATTCAGTGATATGTATTGAGAGCTTACTCTGAGGCAGGCCTAGTACTCAGTGTTCAGGACATGATCATATAGAATATGAGACTGATGCCCTCAGTGAGCTCCAGCCTGGGCAGGATCAGAAAGGCAAGCAGCAATAGATGCGGAGGAATCTGAGCAGGGTCTCTTACTCAGAACTTTCCACTGCCCATTCCCTGGAGAATCATGTCAGTCTTTACATCATATTCAAGGCGCTTCAAAAAGTAGCCACAACTCACCTGCCTGCTGTCATTTCTGCTGAGATCCCCACCACAGCGACTTTCACTTACACACGAACACATGCTTCCGGCAGAGCAGCCACAATGGACTCAACTGTCTTCTGACACTGCATTACATTTTCCCACCTGCTGCGCCTGGTCAACCTCCTACCCATTACCCATTCTTCAAGGCCTTGTCCAGTCTCCCCATTCATTCTGCCCTGCCTTACTGTGTGTGTGCCTCAGTCTCCCCCAGTACCCAGCAAGCTTGAGGGGGCAGGGATGTCTTTTTATCTTATCCTGGGAGGGGCCCAGCCCCTGTGATGGCAAGGGCTCAATGTTTCTACCTAACGGGCATAACAGAAAAGTGCGAGTCTGGAGGGAGAACAGAGCCAAGGGAAGTTTGGAGCCATCAGCAAAGCCTTGGCAGCTGGAGTCAGGAAAGACAACCTAGCTGTTCGCCTCTTCGTAGGCAGGGATGGGAGCGTACACACCAGGTGCTCATTAAACACGGGTTTAAAAATATAGGGCCTTCATTTCCAGGCAACTTAGGTCACCCTATTTATAACGATCGCAATTCCCACAGGGAGAGAACGAATCCTACTATCACAATTGCCTGTTTGGGGCGCAGACTTCCACACTTCCATTGGATTATTATTATTAATTTTTTTAATCTTGCAAATATCAGATGGTTACAAAGCCTAAATCATTTTTTAAGTATCATAGGGTCACTGCAATCGTTCTTGCCTTTAATTCTTCAACAACTGCAGGTCAACTGCAGGGTGCGTTACCTCACCTTTGTTTGCTCTATCAAAACACGCAAGACGTTGCCAAGGATGACTGATCGCTTTGGCTTGACCACAGGTGCACCGCAACGGATGTACATTTCCTCCTTGGGAGAACGAGATGTGGTTGCTTTTCTCACCGAGCCATGACAGGAAGAAACCACCTGTGACAAGAGCGCTGGGCAGAGGACAAGTCCTACACTGACGGAACCCAGCCACTGGGGCAGTGCCAAGTCCCAGCAAGCCGCGTCTCCGGGGCTGGGTTGACCGCACGCTCACTTCCCGCCTCCTCGCGGCCCCGCCCGTCACAGGTGCGCAAAGCTCCTGCACGTCATCTCCCCGCCTCCTACCCCGCCCCGCCCCGCCCTGCCCAGCCCGGGACCCC
>NW_006293001.1:1134993-1141379 GCF_000327345.1 Myotis davidii | reverse complement strand
CCCTTTGGCCGCGCAGGTAACCGGGGTGGGTGCGTCTGCCCGCCAGCCGGCGGGGGGCCTCGTCGCTGCCCGGGCTGCTGACTTCCCTCGGTTCGGGTTAGAGCTGAGCTCCAGGGCCCCGTCCTCTCTGCTTTGCTCGGGGTCTGGAGCCGGACAAGTGAGCCGAAGGAGAGGTCTGGGAAGAAGGTGCTCCGTTGCCCTCGGTAGGGGTGGCGGAGCCGGGAGGATGGCGGCGTGGGGCGTGGGAGGGCCGGGCCTTTCCCGAGCCGAGGGCTAGGAGCCCAGCGTCGGGGAGGCGCACTGAGCCTTTTCTGGGTCTTCCCTCCCGCGCCTCGCTCATCCTCTCTCCTCCTGCCTGCTTCCCTGAAGTAGAGGGCTTCTCAGTACTCCTCCCGTCCCACCCCCTTGGTCACTTGTGCCACTTGGAGTGTCCAGAGGCGCTCTCCGCCCAGAGCGCCAAGGATGAGTAATGATTCCCGACTTCACTGTGCCCAGGGATGCACGTGAAAGGAAGTCAGGTTAAGCCATGCCTCTTGAAGCGATCAGGATCATGAATGCTGTGATGTCCCCGCCTCAGTGCCTGGAGCAGCAGCCCTTTCTCCTCGTTGGTTTATCACGCCCAAAGGCTCACCAGGGGCCTCTCGCTGGAAGACAGGTCGCCTACCCTGAGATTTCCTGCCTCTCACTGCGAAAGCAGGACCAGGAACCTAGCACCTTAGCAGATGCCCTAGTCTAGGTAGTGTCAGCCTCACCATCCCCCTTGGCAGCGACTGGATTTGCTTTTACTTTCTCTTTTCGCCTTGGCAGATCTGCTGCACTCTGGGAGTCCGCACCCACCGCTTACCTTTGCTGTAAGAGGAAGTGAAAGATGGTCAAGGGAATTTTTCGAAAACTTCACCTTGCGTGTGGATCTTGTTTTCTTTGCAGCTAAACTAAGTTACTATCCAAGTTCGACTTTTTTTTCAGAGAGTGTTGGGAAGAGGTTTCTCAGAGTGTCAGTGACATCACCCTGCCCACATCCAAGACCCTCCTCTGGCTCCCACTTCTCCATTCTTCTCTGACCCTCTGTTGGAAACTACCAAGAGTTCTTCATTGCTGTGCGAATTCTAGTCAGCCTGCCCCGCAATCCAGGGAGAACATTTTACTGCAGCAGCTAACTTAGTCACACTAACCTTTCCATCACTAAGCTCTTGGTTTCTATCTACATCTGTTGTAGCCTTATCTATTTTGTCTCTCGGACAGAATTTTGCAAACTCTACCATCTCTGGTCTTTCTCACCAACCCCAAGCCAAGAGCAAAGGGTTAACTGCAACCTCCCTGCACTGGGTCCTCATTTGTCTTCTTGCATCCTTCCTCCCCCTTAGCAGCTGCTCCGGTTGGTTTTTCTCACACCCTCAGCCCAGACTTGTGGTCCTATTAAAGAAAGCACTGGAAGCTTGAAACCCCAGCCATTTCCGTAGCTTGTTTGGCAGTCTGTCAGCTTCATGATGCTGCTAACCGCATGCATTTCATCACATGTTGGCTAGGTGTGTGCAGGTGGTCTCCGTTGCTCAGATGCTGGAGGAGTAACCTCTGCGTTCTTGGGGAGGTGCCAGTTGCTTCATTTACTTCTTTGCCTCATCGGAGAGCTAACAGCTTGAAGTAAACCAATCCTTCAGGAACTTCTGAGGCTCTCACCAGCCCACACCATTCAATCTGGGCTCCATGACTTTCTGACTTCTGGTAGACTGCCATGGACCCAACCGTCACTTCAGGACCGTTTTGAACTGGCAAAGCCAGACTTCTCGTTGCCTCCTCCTGCACCTGTACACTGCACACATGATAGTGACACCACAAAACGCTCAGCAGTGTGGGCTGTGGGAGTTCCCCTGAAATTAAAAATGCTGCAGCCTTCTTCCCCTGGCCTTCTCAAGCATCTCCCTCTCCATTTGTCTGTAGTTATAAAATGTTGACGTCCAGCTTCTCTTTGGAACGTGCAAAGCTCTGTGGTTTAGGGCTTGTAAGATAGGAATTACTTAATGATCAGACAATAAGAGATAGTTTTCCATTGATGGATGTGAAAATACTAAAAATTCATTTTCAATTTATGATAATGCTATGCAGCCATTTTCTCTCAAACACCACTAGAAGGTTTATATAAAATGAAGCATGCAGAACGTGCTGCTAGGGGGTGATGAGGCTTCTTTTTATCAACCTCTGCCACTTAGATGCGTCTCAATATTATATTTGGAGAGAAACATTAAAATTCCATTTAGGACCCGCATAAAGTTGTTAAGTGAACAAGATGCAATATAAAGCTATTAATAAAGGATCGTTTTTTTGTAAATTGCTCTATAATTATCTTTTCAAAGTGTAATGCATTTCTGAAATATTTTATTCACCTTTATTTAATAAATTTTCTAAATAAGAAATTATTCTCACACTTTGTCAGTCCTTCTCTCTCTTCAACCTACCATCCCAGTAGAGTCACAAGCTGAGGCAGACTGAACAGCTCCTGCTAAGGGTAAGGGAAGATGGGGCCATATCATGAGGAGGCAAGACTCTCCCTAGCTTATATATTATGGACAAATGCTTATACATTATGTATGAAGACTAATAACAAGTTTCCTTAAATCATATCAATAATTAATGCCTATGCTAAGTGACCAGTATAGATATCAAACATTGATGTTTATTTTATTTTACTTTCTTATGTTTATTTTTTCCATTATCACTTCCCCCCTCCACGCCCTCTTCCCCTCCACCCCCCCCATTCCCCGCCACAATCACCGCATTGTTCATGAGTTCTCTCTCTTTTTTAATCTTTTTTGCTCAAACCCTGCACACCCCTTCCCCCAATGTTCCCCCACAATCAGAGTTGTCTGTCTGCTCTCTATCTATGAGTCTGTCTGTTTTGCTTGGTAGTTCAGTTTGTTCATTAAATTTCACATATGAGTAAAATCATATGGTACTTGTTCTGTGACTGGCTTTTTCACTTAGCATAATGTTCTCCAGATCCATCCATACTGTCACAAAGAGTAAAATATTCTTCCTTTTTATGGCAGCGTAGTATTCTATTGTGAAAATTTACCAAAGCTTTTTTATCCACTCATCTACTGATGGACACTTGGGCTGCTTCCAAATCTTGGCTATTGTAAATAATACTGCAATGAACATAGGGGCACATGTATAGAGAAAAGGGAACCCTTGTGCACTGTTTGTGGGAATGCGGATTGGTACAGCCACTGTAGAAAGAAGTATGGAGTTGCCTCAAAAAAGTAAAAATGGAACGTCCTTATGACCCAGTGATTACACTTCTGGGAATTAATCCAAAGAAGCCCAAAACACTAATTCAAAAGAATGTATGTACCCAACATTGATATTTATACTAGGGTAAAAGACAAGTTTAGAATGAGCAAGTCGCTAGAAACTTAGGTGTTGCAATTAGGTAAGAAGCTTGGCAACTCCTCTTTAATATAACTATTCCATGCTACTGTACACCTCTCCTATGGTCTCAACGAGCTTGTCAAATCTCCAGGAACCCCAGAAATAAATGGAAAAGGGTACGTATTTCTTCTCTTCTGAAGAACATTTGTAAAGCATCACTGTCACCTAAGTGCACATGCTCAATACAAATGCGATTAGAATGACCTAAAATGCTGCTAACATTAGTGTGACATAATAAAGTTGTGGACATTGGTTCAAGACCAATATGCAGTGT
This sequence comes from Myotis davidii, assembly GCF_000327345.1. Lineage (NCBI taxonomy): Eukaryota > Metazoa > Chordata > Mammalia > Chiroptera > Vespertilionidae > Myotis > Myotis davidii. The sequence continues at coordinate 1,137,679 of NW_006293001.1, read as the reverse complement.
GCACTTCTATGTTCATTGCAGTATTATTTGCAATAGCCAAGATTTGGAAGCAGCATAAGTGTCCAAAAAGATGACTAAATAAAAATTTTTTAAAAAGCTGTGGTACATTTACACTATGGAAAACTACGTGGCCGTAAAAAAAGAAGAAAATCTTACCTTTTGTGACACCCTGGATGGAGCTGGAGAGTATTATGCTAAGTGATATAAGCACTCAGAGAAGGACAAATAGCATATGATTTCACTTATATGTGGAATCGAATGAATAAAATAATCAAACAAAATATAAACAGACCCATGGATAGCAAACAGACTGACAGCTGTCCGAGGAGAAAGGATGTGGGGCCTGGGTGAAAAAGGTGAATGAATTAAGAAAAAACAACAACTCATAGACACAGACAACAATACGGTAATTACAAGAGGGACAGAGGGTTGGGAGGAGGTAGAAGAGAGTAAAGGGGGGAACAGTGGTGATGGAAAGAGACTTGACTTTGAATGATGAACACAATACAATATATAAATGATGTATTATAGAATTATATACTCGAAATCTATATAATTTTATTAACCAGTGCCACCCCAATAACTTCAATAAAAATTTTTTTTTATTGTTTAAAGTATTACATATGTCTCCTTTTTCCCCCATCCCATCCACTCCCACCCCCAGGAAAAGCCCCACCACCCCAGTGTCCATGTCCTTTGCTTATGCTAATATGCATGCATACAAGTCCTTTGGTTGATCTCTTACCCCACTCCCCCTTCCCGCCCTACCCTGCCTTCCCTTTGAAGTTTGATGGTCCATTTGGTGTTTTCTCTGTCTCTGGATCTATTTTTGTTCATCAGTTTATGTTGTTCATTATATTCCACAAATGAGTGAGATCCTGTAATATTTATCTTTCTCCGACTGGCTTATTTTGCTTAGCATAATGCTCTCCAGGTCCATCCATGCTGTTGCAAATGGTAAAAGTTCCTTCTTTTTTATAGAAGCATAGTATTCCATTGTGTAGATGTACCACAGTTTCTTAATCCACTCATCTGCTGATAGGCACTTAAGCTGTTTCCAAAACTTAGCTATTGTAAATTGTGCTGCTATGAACACAGGGGGTGCATATATCCTTTCTAATTGGTGTTTCTGGTTTCTTGGGATATATTCCTAGAAGTGGGATCACTGGGTCAAATGGGAGTTCCATTTTTTATTTTTTGAGGAAACTCCACACTGTTCTCCACAGTGGCTGCACCAGTCTGCATTCCCACCAGCAGTGCACGAGGTTTCCTCTTTCTCCGCATCCTCCCTAGCACTCGCTGTTTGTTGATTTGTTGATGATAGCCAGTCTGACAGGTGTGAGATGGTACCACATTGTCGTTTTGATTTGCATCTCTCAGATGATTAGTGACTTTGAGCATGTTTTCATATGTCTCTTGGCTTTCTGAATGTCTTCTTTTGAAAAGTGTCTATTCAGTTCCTTTGCCCACTTTTTGATTGGTCTTTTATCCATTTTGAGTTTATTTTTGTGTATGGTGTAAGTTGGTGGTCTACTTTCATTTTTTCGCATGTACCTGTCCAATTTCTCCAACACCTTTCATTGAAGAGACTGTCTTGACTTCCATTGTATGCTCTTGCCTCCTTTGTCAAATATTAATTGAGCATAATGGCTTGGGTCAATTTCTGGGTTCTCTGTTTGGTTCCCTTGGTCTATATGTCTGTTCTTGTGCCAGTACCAGGCAGTTTTGAGAACAGTGGCTTTGTAATATAGCTTGATATCTGGTATTGTGATCCCTCCAACTTTGCCAATAAAAAATTTTTTTAAAAGAACAATATGCAATGAACTTAGCAACGACCAATAAAACCTGCAAGACTGGGAAAACTGATCCTCTGGAAGCATATGATGTTAGAATTGGAAGTGGATTAGATACCTTATGTTCCACTACTTTCATCTTACATTGGAGATATGAAAACCCTGAGAAGATTAAGTGACTTCCCTGAGGCTAACTGGTAGCAGAGATAGGTCTTTAATCTAGGATCCCTAACTCCTTATTCCACTGCCACTGTACTGAGAACCATAGCTAATCCTTTGGATTTGGCAGAGGGAACCTGAAAAATCTAGAACTCCAAGCCACAAAGACAGACAAAGCTGCTCTGTGTCCAGTTCACCTGGCTGGTGTTAAGGGGCACAGAGCTGAGTGCCCAGGAAAGACAGCAGTAAGGCCACAGCGAAGGGTGGCAGCCACCTATTTTTTTTTTTTTTTTTCAGGAGCAGACTTCTTTTTTTCTGCAGCAACTCCTGATACCTGGGAACACAAGATTTATTTTGAAGCGGTGAGAGAGAATAATTTAGTAAAGAGCTGCATCCTGGGACTCAGTGGCTATTGGAAATGGGGGAGGAGGACATTAGAGAAAGTGTGAGTGATAATCTTCTAAGGTAGTACATTTTCTTTTTTTGTTGACTATCTTCCCAAACTGTGTCCACAAAGTAGAGAATGACAGAGTGATGTCAAGGGAGAAAGAGTGAGGGCAAACATACTTAGCTTCCACCTATGCTATATTTTAAAATACAGATTTGAAAGCAGAAATAACAAAGTTTTAAATGATTTTATTGTTCCTATCATTTCTCTTGTAGCTGCTGCTGCCATTTAAATAAAAAAGCTCTGTCCAAAGGTCAAACTGGAATTGAACTTAATCTATAGTTAT
>NW_006293001.1:1124353-1134806 GCF_000327345.1 Myotis davidii | reverse complement strand
ATAATTTAGTAAAGAGCTGCATCCTGGGACTCAGTGGCTATTGGAAATGGGGGAGGAGGACATTAGAGAAAGTGTGAGTGATAATCTTCTAAGGTAGTACATTTTCTTTTTTTGTTGACTATCTTCCCAAACTGTGTCCACAAAGTAGAGAATGACAGAGTGATGTCAAGGGAGAAAGAGTGAGGGCAAACATACTTAGCTTCCACCCTATGCTATATTTTAAAATACAGATTTGAAAGCAGAAATAACAAAGTTTTAAATGATTTTATTGTTCCTATCATTTCTCTTGTAGCTGCTGCTGCCATTTAAATAAAAAAGCTCTGTCCAAAGGTCAAACTGGAATTGAACTTAATTCTATAGTTATTATTTACATAGTTAAATCCCCCCTCCAGTCCTTGGAATGAAAATGTCTCACTCTGAAAGCCTGTGAATTATTATTAGAAACGGTGTTTAATGTTAGTCAAATAAGTGATTGTGAAACTGGCATCAAAATGAAAGTGCCTTTTGGGAACTAAAATTTTATAGGTCCTTCTGCTGAATACTTTGGTTCATTGATCGTGATTATTTAAGTTTGTCAGAACTATTTCAGCTTTACTCTCGTCAACATGAAAAAAAAATGTTTCTTTGTAAAAGCACTGATCAAATTGTTCAGTTGTGGATTGTTGTGACAGATGTGAATCTTGCTCCACAAACTTAGCTGTGCAAGAAACAATGCATGACTTTATTTTCATAATAGCAAATTACATTTCATTCTGAGGTCCCATTTCATCAGATTAACAGAACTTCGTTTTCTTTATTACCGCCGTCTTCCCCAGCTCATGCAAAACTGTCGGGAGCATTCAGGGGGGTTCCTCTTTCCCCGTCAGCTCAACACTGGTTACTTCTGAGTTTTCCATTGTCCAATCCGACTGGGTCTTAAATCCTATGGCTCAGATTTGGGCTCCCAAAGTCATCCACACTGTAAGCCTCCTGCCCTCAGCCCCTCCCCAGGGTTTGCCCTCACCTTCCTGGAGGTGCTGCGATGGAGTTGGCCACAGATTCCCCCCTACCCTCAGAACCAGACCTCCATCTCCTCTGGACCCTCAGAAGTCTGCCCATCTCCTCTGAGACACATCGACATGTAGTAATTTACCTGCCCATCTCCTCTGAGACACGTCAATGTCATGTAATAATCTACCTGCCGTAGTAAAGTGGAAGCAAGACAGAGTTGTCCAGAATAGACTCAATTTTTCATTGACTGTAGATCATCTGTCTAAAGGAAATGAAAACTAAGGAGTTTCCTTATCTTGTTAAATAAAGGGGGGGGAGCATTTCATGGAAGAAATGATAATAACAATAGACATACGATTCTAAGTGCTTTGTATGTATAAGCTCATTTCACCCTCACATCTACTGTGTGAAGTACTGTTCTACAACAGAAGAAACTGAGGTACAGCAGTGAAATAACTTGCCTTGATCACATGACTAGCAAGTAGCAGAGGCGGACTGAACCCAGTCAGAGCGGCCCTTGAGCCCAGGTTCATCCCCAACACTGTACTGCCTCGGTGGCCACCACTGTGCTCTGACCTTGTAATACATCACAGTTCATACAGCGCGGAGGTAGGAACGGTCCCATGGTGCTCACATTCTCCCCACCCAGCAGGGCCAAGGCACATTGGCCACACAATTCAGAATCCTGAAACACCTTCTTTGTCTGTCTTGACTCAGGGAATGATCCATTCACCATCGTCAATGAAAACACGGGCCAGTGTATCAAGCCACTAAATGACTGGATAGTAGCCAAGGAGTGTGACAAAACCGAGGACATGTTGTGGAAGTGGGTGTCCCAGCATCGGCTCTTTCACTTGCAATCCCAGAAGTGCCTTGGCCTCGATATTACCAAACCCACGGACTCCTTGAGGATGTTCAACTGTGACGCCAGAGCCATGCTGTGGTGGAAATGCGAGCACCACTCCCTGTATGGAGCGGCCCAGTCCAGGTTGGCTCTGAAGGGCGGAATCGCCATCGCAAGCACAAATTCATCTGACGGCTGGAAGAAAGGAGGCTCGGGGGAAAGCCTCTGTGCCCAGCCTTACCACGGTGAGTATTGGCGAGGGACTTGGACTCATTTGCTGTTGTGTTTGGTAAATGTGCTGCTAAACATGCACAACTGACCCCAAAGTTGTACAGGCGTATGGGCAGTGAGCTAGCCTTCGGTTCCAGCCACTGGGCAGTAACTCTGAACTATCCCTGTGGGTTCAGTGCTGTTTGCCCTCTGTTGCAGGCAAGGCTGGGAGAGGTACGTGCCTTGTCACAGGTCACACAGCAACTCTGTGCCACCCCGGAATTGAAAATCTCCCTGATGCCTGAGCATGTGTTTACCTGCTTTTCATGATTACGTCCTGAACTCCAGAACAAAGAAAAGTTAGGGTAACAGGAAATCCTTCGTACAGGATAAAAGTCAAATGATATAGTAAAGCCGGACCTATTCTAAATGATAAAAGAAGAAAGAGAAGGAAAAAAATGAAATATATATTTTTTCTTATCTGCAGATTTTGATGTAATGGAAAAACTTAGGAGCCTCGTGTGGGTTTATGTACTTCTTTTTATTTTGGGTGTGCCTATTACACTGTGATAGTTAACTTTTTCTCAATTGCTTCCAAAAATGAGTATATGATTATTGCCTTTTGGGGAGTTGATTGTGAACTTTGTTTTGAGTCTAGAGACTTGATCAAAGTTTAAAAAGAACTAGCATATTTATTCTTTAAACCTCTAAATGTAAGTAGCTATCCCCCAAGCAAGTCTTTTTTCATTCTGTTGCTCTAAATTACATCAGAAGTTGAGATATACGTATATCTTTAATTATCTTTTAAGTCTTAACTATTATCTCACCTTTGCTCTTCTTTGTAAATTTACACAACTTTACAGAGATTTTTCCCTCTTCTCTTAAAGTTCATTTAAGTACAATCTGGCCTGCCATTTCCCCCCTTATCTGTGCAAGTTTTGCCCTGAGGGAACCCTTTTCTCTTTCCTAATGCAGAAGCAGCTGCCTCTGAGATGTCAGGTTCTGCTGTTACCAGGAAATATTAGAGAGTTAGGGGTGGGATTTTCCTTTTCTTCAATCCTTGACCCTTGTCTATTTGAACAGGTCTGTTTCTGCTAGCCAGTTTCCTCCTGGCCTTAAAAAGCAGTTGCTTTCTTAATGGCAAGTTTAAATTTTGTGTTGTCAAGCCTTCTCCAACTTGGCAACTAAGAGAAAACGAGGAACGAAGCAAAATACCTTTTGATCTGGATTTGACCTGTTTCATTGTCTTTGTTTAAGGAACAGAAAGTATAATTTTCTTGACAGGACTCTGTCTCTTGCCTCTAATTCTTTTGAGGGACATAGTTGTAATTTTAAGTTCCTTCAATGCCCAAAATGCCTCCATGTCAATATAACAGGTTTTCTTTGTAATCCGATGTGTTTTATTTTATGCATTTATAATATTCTCCCGAGAAGGGGGCCCACTGTCAAAGTGAATGGTGGCCCCCAAAAGGTTAAGGACCCATCTAAGGCACCACCCCAGAGAGAGTCAAATGGGTGTAGAGGGTTTCTTGACCTTACCACATAGTATTTGGAACAGCAAATTTTGAAATAAGAAATTTATAAATTTCAAAGAGAAGGCACATGTCACCTTAAACCTCAGGATTTAATTTGCACAGAGGTCAAGACCAAATCTGCCTCTTTTCCATTCCTCTCCTGATGACTGGTACCTTCCAAGCCAAGTCTGTCAGAAATCTGTAAGTCACCCTAGAGTTGGCCTGATTTCCTCTTCCACTGTTGGAATGTAATCAAATACTAAGTCCTGGCAATTTTACCCAAATCTATGTAGTCCCTTCTTGTTCTTAGGTCAGAGACTGCTGTCTTAAGTTAGGGGCTTTTTCTAGGACTGCTCTCTCTCAGACTCCCCACACTGGTCCCTGCCCCTCTTCTTATCTAATTATATAGAGGAAAGAAAGATAAGATACCAGAGATGCAACAAAGCGAAGTCCAAAGTTACCACGCTTGTTACAGCAAAGCTGCAGCTCCACGCCAGGATTGCGTTCCCCAAATATAGCTACTTTATTTCTCCCTTGGCTTTTGCTCTATAAATATTTTACGTCTAATATAAGAACAGTTATTTGTCATTGTGTCCTGGGTTGCCTCTCTAGCCAACCCCCATCCTGTGTGAGTCATGTTCACCAGAGAAAAGTAACTGTATACATTTTACAAATAAACTGCTTTGACTAGCATCCAGATAGGCATTTATATCATTACGATATCTTGGCCTTGCTAGCACTCTTCACATTTTGAACATTTGGTGAATTATGCAGAGGAAATGGACTATGATTGGAGCTGTGGTTGTAGAGCTCTCTGAATTTTGAGCAGCTCTTAGAAGCCTGCCAACTTCTTTTAACCATTGAAGACGTTTTGTCTAATATTACCAAAAATTTTTATATTACTTTTCCATGTAGGTGCCTCGTCATTTTAAAGGCTACTATCCCCATTCGGAGACAATTCTTTAGAGGAAAGTCTATTTTTCTAGAGAAGCCTGTGGCATTTAAGAGATCTAGCAGCAGCAAAGAAATGTGTGAGAATAAAACTCATCGTGAATAGTTGGCATAATTTAGCAGCTGCCGTTAGGGTGGTGGTTCTATGCTTATCTTTCCGCAGAGCATACTGTGAATCAGAGAGCTTTTCAAAGGAAGCCCAGCTTCCAGCTATGAAACATAACTTGAAACCTGAGAAGACAGCCATTGCTGTCACAAGTTGTTCTTACATGTTAAGGATTCTAATCAAAGAGCCGGTTCTGTCAGTTACTACTAAGGGACTGGCTGACTCATTTAATTACTTAGCAAAACGGGGATTTCACGGGGCTATTTGTCCATGTCTCTGACTTCACAGCGGGTCCCAAAGTCTACACCCACCTTCAGTGATTCCAAGGTATTTTACTGACCCCACTTTTACTAAAGAAAAGGAGACAGAGTATACATTTACTCTCAGGCAGGTGAAATACTCTGCCAACCACAGTAGCCAGTTGATCCTCACTTGTAATACTTCCCCTACTGACTCCAGGGGCTTATGGTAATGCGGAAGTGAAAGAAATGTATGGGAAAGCACTTTGTATGAGAAACACAAGAATTTAGAAAAGAAACTGATGTTTCCATAAGTAATAATCATTGTGCTCAGGGACTCTCCTATTAAGTGTTGTAACATGGGAAGAGAAATTGGTCATGAGGTCTTGGGAGGTTGAGTATGGTTAAAAACAAAACTTAGGTTATACGCAGGATCCTTATAAAATATAAGGACAGATTACTCTTTAACAGAAATACCCTGTTCAGATCCATTCTATGTCAGAGGAAAACAAAACTAAGAGATTTCTTGCAAATAAAAACATCTAAATTATTCTTACCTTTTGCTGTATTGCTGCTTAATATTAAGTTAAGGCTCATTGTTACCAGACGGGGTCTGGGCCCGGGGTGGGTCTGCCTTGGGCCCGCCTGTAGAGTGGAAAGGTTTCACACTACAAGTCCAGTTGGTTTTGAGAGCATGTTTGTGAAACGAAGGAAGGGCTAATGGTAGAAGCAGCAGCAGGAGAGAGAAAGAGAAAAGGGGGCCTTGGAGACAGGGTCATGAGGTAAGCCCATGAATGCAAGTCTGGTGGGACCCTGAGTTCAAAAGAAAACCAGCAGAAATTCAAGGTGTGGGCGTGCTCTAACAAGAGAGCCAGCTATGAGTCCTTGTATTGAGGCTCAGTTTCCATTATTCTGCCTGTCAAGGAATTTTCCTAGCTTCTTACTATCCTGCCACCTCACACTTCAGTTAAATGAACATTTGAGAACAATAATGTGGAACCAAATGCTATCTTAAGTACACTTTTATGCAAATATAAGAGACATTCTAAGGGACCCTACTAACCTGGTAAAAGGTGATAAGATCTGATTCCTACGCTTTACTTAATAGCCATTCTTTAATCTGGTAATGACCATAGTTTCTAAAAAATTACAAACGTGGAAAAAGGTGGCCAAAATAGTTATAGGGTTAGCTGTTCTATAAAAAAACACCTTTCCAAGAGATCTGTTATTAACATAAGTATTGAGCACTTCCTCTAGTATTTCTAGGTATATTCGAGGTTAAAATAACTTTTCAGTTCCTCTCCATGAGTGTACCAGGGAAAGTTATTAAAATGAAAAAAGTGATTCTGCTGCCTCATTGGTCACCAGCTGGTCCTATGACTGCCCAGTTGAAGCAGGTTCTTCTTTTATAACCTGAATTACCATGTGCTGCCCCTCTCCAAAAATTCACTCACAGATCCAGCAGCTCTTCCTCCCACTTCCTTAAAACCTACAGCCTCAATTGTACCACGCTCTACCACCTCAGTTCTCTCTGTGAAGAACGGGGCTATTTGTCCATGTCTCTCTCTCCACAGTGGGTTCCAAAGTCCACGCCCACCTTCCGTGATTCCAAGGTATTTTACTGACCCCACTGTTACTGAAGAAAAGAATACAGAGTATATGTTTAATCTCAGGCATGGCTTCCCTTCTGGTGAAATACTGTGCCAACCACAGTAGCCAATTGATTGTCTCTTGGTCAAGCCACAGTGTTTTAGCTCTTTATCAAAACTTCACAAGAAATGAAGTTTTACATGGATTACCTCATTGAATCCTCATGAACAAACCTATGAGCTAGGTATTGTTATTCCCAATTTGCAAATGCAGAAACTGAGGCTCTTAGAGGTTGGAGAGCTTGTCCACAGGCACACAGTTGGTCAGTGGCGAAGCCAGAGTTCAAGTCCAGACCTGGGCAGTCAGCATTTGTGCTGTGAATTTCCACACCATGCAGCCTGCCCAAATACTGCCTGCTCATAAGTGAAAACAACCACCCTTCTTCCAGAGCAGTTTGAGAAATTAGTTAACTGAAGCTGATTATCCATTGATTAACTCTCCTTTCCTCTATCTTCTCCCCCCGCCCCGACCCCCCACCCCACAGAGATATATACCATAGATGGAAACGCCTATGGAAGACCTTGTGAATTTCCATTCTTAGTTGCTGAGACCTGGCATCATGAGTGCATCCATGATGAAGAGCACAGTGGGCCATGGTGTGCAACCACCTTAAATTATGAATATGATCAAGAGTGGGGTATCTGCTTAAACCCAGGTATGTATGGGTTAGTACAGTTTACATATGGAAAGAAAAAGATACCATTTCCCAGAGGTGAAGGGGTGAAGGAAGAGTCCAAGGTATTCAGAAGTGGTCAGAACAAATATAATCGTAAACAAGGAGTATATATTTGAGGAAAGGGAGAACTAATGTATAGCTATGAACCTGCTTTCAAAAATAGGCCAGGAAGAGAACAAAGACGGGATGGTGTCACAGAAGACACAGGATGAGGTGGTATTTTGCACAGATACCTGTCAGAGAGGAAGTAGGAAAAGCATGGGCAGTGCTGACCTTCAGCAGAGCAGTCTGAAAGACTAGTGGTCAGGGAAGCTGGGTTATAATGGACTGCACCGTGAACAGGAGGTGAGTAAGCCTCTTACATTTTATGGAAAAGAGAAAGAGAGAGGCAAGGTGGTGGTCTGATGGGCAGATAGGTTGAAAAAAACACTTTTAGGATGGTGGACACTTAAATATGTTTATGGCCTGAAGCAAAGAGTGGGGAGCAAAAGAGACATTATCCCTGACCATCTCGAAATTGGTGAATTGTTCCCTCTGCCATTCTGATATATTGATCAGAGCACGTTTTCTAATTGCGTCTTACATGAAGCAAACAATTCAGGATGTGCTAAAGAATTGATTGTTCCTTAGAGTGAAGGAGACCAAAGTAGTAGTTGCATTATTATCTGGTATGTAATAGACAGATTTTCTTGCCAGTCAGTTGAGATTTACAGGGGATCACAGTACTTGAAGTGTGTGTGGTAGGTACTCAAGAAACATTTTTAATGGGGAGTAGGTTAGAGGAATCTGTAGTAAAGATAAAGCAAACAGCTCCAGACCCAAGTAATAATACTGATAGGGCCCTGCCAAGTGTCAGTTACTATTTTAAGCACTCAGTCTCTATTACCTCCTGCAATCCTCACACAGCCTTATTTTTACAGATGAGCAAAGTGAGTGAGGCACAGGGGGGTTAAATCACTCGCCTGAAGTCACGCAGCTAATCAATTTCAGAGCTAAGATTTAAAGCTAGGAAATCCAGCCCTCAGACCTTGTCCTGAACAACTGTACTGTCCTGCCTTATTCAGCAGCCATGCTGCTGATCTAGTCATGCTCATCCCTCCTCGAGAAAGCCGAGCTTCAAAATGCAGAGTTCCGGGCAATTGAGGTTTCTGCTGGGCCAGTGGTTCTCAGACTTCCGGATGCAACAGGAGCGCTTGGAGAGTTTGTTAGAACACAGATTTCTGGGGCTCACCTCCAGAAATTTTAATTCTGTGCGTTTAGAGTGGGGCCCAGTCATTTGCAGTTTAATGAGTTCCCAGATAATGCTCATGATGCTGGTCTGGGACCACACTCTGATAATCACTTTTCTAGGTGGAGGCACAGGCTTTTAAACACCTGGGACCTACTGCAAGGAAAAAAGCCAATATTTGCTTCAGCTTTAATTGATAAGCAGAGTTGGGTCAACCAGGCACCAATTGCATGTAAATATAACAGTAGTCTGGATCAGAAATTTTAGATGGGAATGGGACTGTGGAGGTTAGCCAGTGCAAACCCTCACTTCTCAGGTGAGGGGCAACCAACACCCAGATTGTCAGGGTCAAACCCCATAGGTGCAGAGCCTGGTGGAAATCCCAGGATTCCTGCTCCTTATTCCCAACATATTTATCCCACTCTGACTTGCAGCCTTGACTAGCATCTGTCTCAATGCCTTTAACCTCCTCTGCATGGCAGGGGGAGAGTGGATTTTTAATGTATTCATAGGCCTCCCAGAGTTAATTTTATGGAAGAAGCAAGACTGAGTTTTTCAAACCCAAGGACTGCTAAACCATGAGATTTTATTTTTATAGTCATAAACACACTGCTATTGCACTGGGAGCCCCTGGGTTTATAAGCACAGGGCCCAGTGGTAATAAGGAACCTTTAGGCAGTATAGTTAAAAATCCACCTATTTTGTGTTTACCACATGACACGGCAGCCTCTGTTGCTGTGTGAGCCATTCTAAAGTGGCAGAAGGAGCAGTGTTAGCCAGTTAGAAGATCAATAGCCCAGATGGAGAGGCCGGAGCTCTGATTAGCTCTGCACAAACACCTCTAGACCTTTGTTCCCGCCTGTGAAAGGAGGACGTTAGCCAAGATGGTATCTAAGGGCCCTTCCAGCTTGAAAGGCCATGTGGCATGTGACTGGTTATGGAGGCCCTTTGGAAACCCCACAAGGGAAGCTTGGGACATACCCAGTGCTCCCTCTTCTAGAGAGCACAAGGGAGTCTTTGAGTGTATTTTTGAGCCAGTTGTATCAAGACCTATTTGTCTTGTCCAGAACATAGCTTGAAGGCTTTTGTCTGAAATGATACACACTTTTAAAATATTTGTTAAAGAAAATAATAGGTACATTATACAATGAACATATATGTTTGTGCACATATGCACACACATGTACATATACATGTATAATGATAATTATGTATTATTTATTAGTGTATATTGTATATTGAATTATCTTATTAAACTATTAAGGAGAAACTTGGACTGAGTTTCCCAATAATGTAGTCACTTGGGTTCTAAATCTTGAGTATTTAAGCAGCGTGTCTGCACACAGACATACTCATGCAATAGTTTCTCTGCAGGCCGTGGGCAAACCCCTCTGCATCCTGCCACCATTTTCACGTGAGCTTGTTTTTCATTAACTTGGGGGCTTAAAAGTGTGAGCACAGTTAAAGTCTCCTACCCATAGATAGAAGGCAGGTATGGGCTAAAATATGGCATTGTACTTGATAGGGGATAAAGGGAGGGTGGTCAGTAGGATAGTGGAAGCTTTAATCAGCCTGAGTCATTGGGTGTCCTATGACTTCAAATGCCTTGTGTAACCAAATAATCAAACTGTGGTCTAGTCAAGCAATAATCCCCAATTTAAGCATATCCTTATAGTAAGCACATTGAATTGCAGGACTTATAAGCATTCTAAGTAATAGTAAACATTAAATCCTTACTTTATGATCACTAACGTATCTTTTTATCAACAGAAAATGGCTGTGATGGTAATTGGGAAAAGAATGAGCAGATGGGAAGTTGCTACCAATTTAATACTCAGGCAGCTCTTTCTTGGAAAGAAGCTTATATTTCATGTCAGAATCAAGGAGCTGACTTACTGAGCATCAACAGTGATGCCGAATTAACTTATCTTAAAGGTACGTTTAACTTACATGCAATAGAGCAAACTGCCAAAATATAAAGAGGTTGTCTGTCTTCCTCTAGTTTCACATTCAGGCATGTTGTTTTATGTTTATATTTTTCTATC
>NW_006293001.1:1123182-1124231 GCF_000327345.1 Myotis davidii | reverse complement strand
AGAGCTTTAAGAAACCTTCAAGTGGATTTAATGATGTAGACACATGGAGTGGATAGGATTTTGTTTTGTCTTGTTTGTGGGGTGGTGATGATAATTTTTAAGTTTTTAATTATGAAAACATAGTTTTAAAACATCAGATAGACAGAATAGGAAATAATCACATGGAGACCTATGCAACCACCACCCAGACTAAATAAATATTCACTGACATTTTGTCATACTGCTTTACATGGATTGATTTCCTTCTCTCTTCCTCTTTACCCCTCTCTCCTTCCCTCCTTTCCCTCTCTTTATTCTGGAAGAATAAAATGTTAGCAGAATTCAAGCCCCATGCCCACCTTTCAAAATAACCATCCCTTGAGTGCTCTTATACATATTTATAAATCCTATATATGTTTTCACTATACCATCGTTCTATGTTTTACAATAATGCAAATACTATCTTATTTACCCATATGTAAGTTTATTCCTTTTCAGCTGCTGCTGTATAGTGTTACATTGTACGAATAAACCACAATTCATCTATTCTCTACTGAGAAACAGGTTGTTTTCAGCTTCTGCTATTACAAACACCTCTGCAAGGAACATCCTTGTATGTGTCCCATTGAGCATGTATGAGTTTCTCTAGAGTGGAAATTGCTAACACATGGTGTGAACATCTCTTCACCTCTAATCAAATTCCCAAATTGCTTTCCAAAGTGGTTGTATTAGTTTACACTTCCACTACCACTTGGTGTTAACAGACTTATTAATTGGCTGATATGATGAATGTGAAATGGTATGTCATTATTGATTTACATTTCCCTGATAGTTAATGTGGTCTTGCATCTTGTGTTTAGTGAGCATTTAGGTTTTCCCCTTGTAATTTGCCAGTTCATGTCCTTTGCTTCTTTTCTATTGAGTTGTTGGTCGTTTGTATATTGATCTGCTATAATTTTTTATATATTCTGGACACTAATCTTTTGTTATAGGATTACAGATCTCTTTTACTAGTCTTTACCTTTTCACTTTATTTTAGTTTCCACATCATACAAAAATATTAGTTTTCA
>NW_006293001.1:1102756-1104358 GCF_000327345.1 Myotis davidii | reverse complement strand
ATGGAAATTGGGAAAAGAATGAGCAGATGGGAAGTTGCTACCAATTTAATACTCAGGCAGCTCTTTCTTGGAAAGAAGCTTATATTTCATGTCAGAATCAAGGAGCTGACTTACTGAGCATCAACAGTGATGCCGAATTAACTTATCTTAAAGGTACGTTTAACTTACATGCAATAGAGCAAACTGCCAAAATATAAAGAGGTTGTCTGTCTTCCTCTAGTTTCACATTCAGGCATGTTGTTTTATGTTTATATTTTTCTATCTTCTCTTGGGATTTAAACTTTAACACCGAAACCCACAAGCAAAAATGTACTGAATGTAATCCTATTCCATCCATTGTGATGGATACCAAAAAGAGGTTAACGTTCAGAAAATGTGTTGAGGTTGCAGGATTAAACTGCTACCCTAAGTCTAAGTGAAAGTATTTTTTTAAAGGTAAACATTAAACTCTCTGAACATTGAAAACTGGAGAACTCGAGGAAGGTAAAGAAGATGGCTGAGTCATACTGGCTGGTTTCCCGTGTGAGTTAAATAAGCACAGTCCTCAGGGGCAAGGAGAGCTTTAAGAAACCTTCAAGTGGATTTAATGATGTAGACACATGGAGTGGATAGGATTTTGTTTTGTCTTGTTTGTGGGGTGGTGATGATAATTTTTAAGTTTTTAATTATGAAAACATAGTTTTAAAACATCAGATAGACAGAATAGGAAATAATCACATGGAGACCTATGCAACCACCACCCAGACTAAATAAATATTCACTGACATTTTGTCATACTGCTTTACATGGATTGATTCCCTTCTCTCTTCCTCTTTACCCCTCTCTCCTTCCCTCCTTTCCCTCTCTTTATTCTGGAAGAATAAAATGTTAGCAGAAT
Source organism: Myotis davidii (assembly GCF_000327345.1). Taxonomy (NCBI): domain Eukaryota; kingdom Metazoa; phylum Chordata; class Mammalia; order Chiroptera; family Vespertilionidae; genus Myotis; species Myotis davidii. The sequence continues at coordinate 1,103,481 of NW_006293001.1, read as the reverse complement.
TCAAGCCCCATGCCCACCTTTCAAAATAACCATCCCTTGAGTGCTCTTATACATATTTATAAATCCTATATATGTTTTCACTATACCATCGTTCTATGTTTTACAATAATGCAAATACTATCTTATTTACCCATATGTAAGTTTATTCCTTTTCAGCTGCTGCTGTATAGTGTTACATTGTGCGAATAAACCACAATTCATCTATTCTCTACCGAGAAACAGGTTGTTTTCAGCTTCTGCCATTACAAACACCTCTGCAAGGAACATCCTTGTGTGTCCCATTGAGCATGTATGAGTTTCTCTAGAGTGGAAATTGCTAACACATGGTGTGAACATCTCTTCACCTCTAATCAAATTCCCAAATTGCTTTCAAAGTGGTTGTATTAGTTTACACTTCCACTACCACTTGGTGTTAACAGACTTATTAATTGGCTGATATGATGAATGTGAAATGGTATGTCATTATTGATTTACATTTCCCTGATAGTTAATGTGGTCTTGCATCTTGTGTTTAGTGAGCATTTAGATTTTCCCCTTGTAATTTGCCAGTTCATGTCCTTTGCTTCTTTTCTATTGAGTTGTTGGTCGTTTGTATATTGATCTGCTATAATTTTTTATATATTCTGGACACTAATCTTTTGTTATAGGATTACAGATCTCTTTTACTAGTCTTTACCTTTTCACTTTATTTTAGTTTCCACATCATACAAAAATATTAGTTTTCA
>NW_006293001.1:1088965-1102361 GCF_000327345.1 Myotis davidii | reverse complement strand
CACTACATTTTTAAGTCTTCTCATCCATGAAAATGGAATGCCTTTTTACTTATTTAGGACTTCTTTTATATACTCAATAAAATTCTATGAGAGTACTCAGTAGTGTACTTAAGACTTCTTTTATAAACTCAGCAAAATTCTGTAGGATTGTTGCCCATCTTTTACTAGAAGTTTGTCAACAGAAAGTTTTTACATTATTTTCGAAAATCAAGTTATTAAGTCCCTGATGATTTTTTCAATGAATGAAAAAAAATCATAATATATGATGATGATTTTTTAGAGAGATATTTAAATGCTTTTTAGACATTATCTTATTGAGTCCCATATAGCAACCCTATGAAGTAGATGTTACTTTTATTATGTTTATTTTTGGATGACGAATGTGAGACTCAAAGAGGAAATGTAACTTGTTCAAGGCCACCCACAAGTAATTAGCAGAGCCAAAATTTGAACATAGTCTGACTTGAAAACAAGTTGTATCAGGTATATACCTGCATTCACCTTTTATAATACTATTAAATTCTTTGCAGGCAGAGTGGACCTCATGGGTTGTTTTTTCCTTTTGCACAAAACTCTAAGCATTATTGCTATGTATTAAATACCTATTGACTAATTCAGATAAATCCTGTCACACTTTTATTAAAGTCATAAATATTTGATAAATGCTAACTATGAGCAAAGCCCTAGTATCTCTAGATAAATTAAACGATTTAATATCATTATAACCTCAGAGACAAGTATCTGTCCCAATCTACAGATAAGGAAATTGATGCTTAGAAATAATACACTTAGACAGCCAAGAAATACCAGAATTGGGATTTGAATATCAACATATATAACTCCAGAGCCCTTACTTTTTATTATATTAATTACTTCTCTTACATAGCTTTATATCTTTTCATGACTAAAAGTCTGCTGGTCTTTTGTCATGCTTTTTGGCTAAAGCCTTATGAATATCTCTTTTCTTACTTTTAACTTTCCTTTGTTGTTTGATACTTGAATAATTAGATCTCTAGAATGGAAATCCATCAAATAAACCTAATGAGCTAGTATTTGACAATAGAATTATATTCCCAACATCACTGAAACCTTACAAAAATATTGTTAGAGTGAAAAGTGCCAATAAGTTTAAGCCTCCTTGAATATTTTTTGGATAGTGATGATTATAATGAGGGAGAAATGTCAAAGTGTGACTACTAACATCCTAACAAACAATCTAATGATGCATTTGTAAAAGAACATTACAGGATTTCTTTTCTTTAGTAACTCATAAAAGTGAGATAATATATTAAAGGGCCCAGTTGCCCCTACCCCTGGCCAGACACTTTCTACACCTTATGTATATCAATAATTTAGAGGTACAGCCCTTTCAAGCTTCTCTGTTACTGTGAAATGTTGTTTCGACATATCAATATGCCTAATTATAATTTTTGGTTTCCCAAAACCCAAGAAAGCTGTACTTTAACATCTGAAACTCAGAGTATCTAAGTCTTGAAAATATCTTAAAGTTTCTATTAAGTGGCCCTTCACTGAAAACTACCATGTACCCACTGGGCTAGGAGCAGTGAGGCCAACCAAAGTGAATAAGACAGATTTTGTGATCAAAGTTTTTTATATAGTTGTGAAATAAGAGTTGTACATATGCAGAGCATATTGGAGAATGTTATTCCAAAAGAAACCTCTGGTTTGTTAGCTACTAATTGGGTGGGACCAGGGAATCTGCCAGAAAAAAAGCAGAAGCAAGCCTCTTGAAGATAAGTCTAATACAGTCTGAAAAAGCTTTCTTTTTCCTCTCTGCCTGCCCTGCACCTAATTAGTTTTGTTTTTATTAGTTTTGTTTTACTGATACAGGGACCAGGGGGAGGGGGCATGGTTTCCTTATATTCACTAGATTTTGTTTGAAAGATAGATTTCCCATGATCCAGCCTTCCCAGAGGACTTCTAACCACAGACTCACCCCAAATCAACAAAAAGAGACCCCAACAGTCCCTGGAGTAGGAACAGCACATTTTCATTTGTCCTAATTTGTCTCCGCCTTGAGGCTCTTCACTTTGAGCCATCTTGAAGGTGCCCCAAGACTAGAACACTTCTAAGTCAGGGTCCCTGCTCACTTGGCTTTTATGATGCATTAAAGAGGCTCTCATCTGGCTCATCCCGAATGCATGACCATTAGCAGGCCCTGTAGTCTTTTAATGTAAGGAAAGGAATAGAAATATGGGCCAGCTCTGAACAGGGGTCTCAGGGGCAGTCAAGAAATATCGTCCTCAATGGGCTTGTCTATTGATTAGGCATGAAGATTTACCCTAACAATGGTCTCTTTCTTGATGGCAAAGATGGGGGTAAGTAATGTCTCAAATTGATCAACTTCTTGCTTGGACTATGTAGAAAGAAGTCCAGCTCCATATTGTCCAGGACATATAAGAAGTTTGTGCCCTTTATGTTTTATCCATTTCCCATTCACATACAGCTGGCATAAGACACATAAAGAGCATTCCTGTTGGCTAACTCAGTCACATTTTTTTGGTTGATTTTTATTTGTTTATTTATTTGTTTATTAAGTTGATTGGGGTGACATTGGTCAACATGAACGTAATAGGTTTCAGATGTGGGTTTCTATGTTACAAGATCTGTATATTGCACTGTGCCTACCATTCAAAGTCAAATCTCCTGTCACCTTATATTAGGACCCCCTTCTTCTCCCACCCCCTTCCCTCTGGCAACGACCACAGTGCTGTTTGTGTTCATGACTTTCAGTTTTATATTCCACATATGAGCAAAATCATATGGTTCTTAGCATTTTCTATCAGTCACAATTTTAAAATGCTATGATTCCAGTGAAGAATAAGTCTTTAATAGAGATCACAAATAAAACGGTGTAATGAAGCAGAATAGGAGCCTGACAGCTTCCAAGGGTCATTTTGCTCTGTCATAAATGTGTACTTGCCATGTGCAGATAAGCAATAATATAATTTTGAAGGAGTGATAGGATTATTTAGACTTCCTGCAGGGGGATTATCTGAAAAGACTTCATGGGAGGGAGGGCATTGAACTTGGGACGAATGGGAAAGATTGACCCTCCATGGCATCCCCAGTTAGAAATGAATGAAAGGAATTCTGAATGTCAGGGTATAGTCGAGTCTAGAGTACCGTAAATACGTCATAGTTTTCAGGACTTCTTTAGGAATGCTGGAAAATTCATTGCTTTTACTGATAGGAAGAAATTTACATTATATTAAATCCTCAAGGGCTTTGTATACAAGCGTTAGCAGCTCTTGCTTGTGCTAACAAGTGAAAGAAAAGGGTGAATCCAAAATTCCCTCAAATACCCACCTTCTCCTTCCTTAGCAGAGTGTCCTTACCAGCTATCTCCTTGAGGAAGGTGAGGCAAACCCTTATTTCTCACCCCAATACTTACAAATGTATCTGTATCTGCACTGTCAGCTGTGAGCTTGTTCAAGGTTAACTCCTTCCCCAAGGTTCTTTGTGGCCACACCAGCTTTTTCTCACATCTTGTATTTTTATCTACTGTCTCTAATTCTTCTCCAAAAGGCTATTACCTTGTTTAAACTCCTACCATTAATATAGACATATATATATTTCTTAGTTCCTGCAGCCCTATCTCTTTCTTTCATAGGCAAACCCCTGGAAAGCACAGTGTATCTTTGTAATTCACTTTTATCCTTACACTTCCAGTTTTGGTAGAGTGATCATTGGGCCTTGGCCCTACCACCCTCTTTCCAGACCCCTGGCCATCCCTTGAACACTGGTGTTTGTGTTCCTGCTCGTGGCTTCTTTTGTGTTTGCTGTTGCTATTTCTGCTCTACCCAGGGGAACGCGCCCATTCCCTGGTGTCAGTTCCAGTGGAATCACCTGTTTTAGGCAGGCCAATAAGACAAAAATTGTGTATGATTAAAATTACCCTCTTTTAAAAATCCCTTAATGTATGGACATGGTTTTATATATGCAAATCACTCAGATGTATATGTGATTATAGTTTTCTTTGTACAAATCACATGGATATACATCTACTAAAAAATAAAGAATGCATACTGTTTTCTATATGCGAATCACACAGATATATCGGAGATAATGAACAAAATTATATATATATCCGATATATCTGTGTGATTTGCAAGTAGAAAACATATCCATACTTTAAGAACCATTTATGGCCCTAACTGGTTTGGCTCAGTGGACAGAGCGTTGGCCTGCGGACTGAAAGGTCCCAGGTTCGATTCCGGTCAAGGGCATATACCTTGGTTGCGGGCACATCCCCAGTAGGAGGTGTGCAGGAGGCAGCTGATGGATGTTTCTCTCTCATTGATGTTTCTAACTCTCTATCCCTCTCCCTTCCTCTCTGTAAAAAAATCAATAAAATATATTTTTTAAAAAAAGAACCATTTATGTATATGTAATTTAATGTACAAATAAATTATATAAAATATAACTATATTTTACATGTATATGTATATAGATGATTACATATAATACAATAGTATATCATATATAATTCCCTGTGAGGAATTAAGAAACTGTTATTAAGTGTTTTATTACTGAGACTATTTTAACAAATTTATAGATATTCCAACCTGTGAGCTCTTCCTGTTTGTCAACATCATCCTTGTCTTCTGTAGACCATTTCATCATTTGCTCTATCTCTTCTACCTGGCCTTGAGTATCTTCAGATTATTCCTTCATGACGTTGATGAAGTCTTACCAGGTTCTTAAGTAATTCTGTTGACTTCCTTCCCAGTGGTGTGAAAATCCTTACAATAATTCACAATTCTTTACATGTTTTTCCAACACACATGGACCATACATGCAAGATTGGACCCATGGCTTATGCGCATATGCATATTGTTTGGCTTTTCTGCAATTAGCCTCACGACTTAAATCATTTCTGCTTCTCTGTCTTTCTCTTTTTTGCTGATGGCATCTTGTTGTCAAACAATAAATTAGAATGATACCTCTCCACAGTGGCATACGTGTGTGTGTGTGTGTGTGTGTGTGTGTGTGTGTGTGTGTGTGTGTGTGTCTTCTGTATCTCCAGTTTAAATATCTCCTTTGGACTCTACAGATGTATATTACATTGCCTACGAAACAGCTCCTGTACATATTTCTGAAGCAATGCTGGTAGCACTTTACCATTTGGGGATCCACATCTGTTTCTACTAGATTCAGATCCTCATGAGGGCAGGACTCTCATTTTGGTTTCTGTAGCTTTCGTATCTGGCAAAGGATATATGCTTAATGGAATACAATCAAATCCTCAAAATCTAGATCTGCAATGCAAACTACTTTTTATATATAAGTGCTTTCTTTTTAAATTTATTTTTCAGTTACAGTTGACATACAATATTATATTAGTGTCAGTTGTACAGCACAGTGATTAGTATTACAAAGTGATCACCCCAATAAGTCTAGTAGTCATCTGACACCATACATAGTTATTACAAAATTATTGGCTATATTTCCTATGTTTACATCCCTGACTATATAACTGCTTTCTGACGAGAGGCTATAAAGTAGTGAAACAGCTGTTCTGAGAAGAGTCTGTTCTTACCTTAGAAGAAAGGGAATCGCACACACTAATGGGAAAGCAGAATTGAATTAACTGATCAGCCTTTGGGTTTCTCAGTAGTCTGAAGTGTTGTCTGTCAGCATCTCTTGCTTTGTGGAATAGATACCCTCCTAGATAGTCTGACTTAGATAATAAATTGGGTAATTTTGTCACTTGTTAAAATTATGTAATTGTTACAGAAAAAGAAGGCATTGCAAGCATCTTCTGGATTGGCTTAAATCAGCTGTACTCTTCTAGAGGCTGGGAATGGTCAGACCACAAGCCATTAAATTTTCTCAACTGGGACCCAGGTAACTACTCTCTCCTCTACCTTTTACATGGAGCCAAAGCCTCAAAAGAAAAAAAAAAGAGCTTCCTACTCACTGAGGTCTTATAAAAATTTCAATCTTGACAATTCTTATGATTACCTCTCAGAAGAAATTTTTTTCCTGAGCCCCTTTAAGCTTAGTCATTCTAGCCATTATGCCATTATACGGTAGTCAAGTGGGTACCATTACAGTCAAGTTGAAGCACACCATGGGCAGGTAAGCATCTGTCTCTAACCTTTAGAGCAACCTTCTATCTTTTATTGATTTTTTTTTTTTACAGAGAGGAAGGGAGAGAGATAGAGAGTCAGAAACATCGATGAGAGAGAAACATCGACCAGCTGCCTCCTGCACATGCCCCACTGGGGATGTGCCCGCAACCAAGGTACATGCCCTTGACCAGAATCGAACCTGGGCCCTTTCAGTCCGCAGGCCAATGCTCTATCCACTGAGCCAAACCGGTCTTGGCAACCCTCTATCTTTAAGTAAGAGCAGAATGAGCCCCATTTCATGGCCCAGGAGCCATTCTGGGTCCCTTAGCGGACTTGGCATGTCTATGACTGACCCACATGTATTTCATCTGCAGCTTCACTCTAACATGGAAATATTCCCTCATTTTAAAACTCTTGGAATCTCCCTTTGTAGCACACAATTACTGACAACATAATGGTTGTATTTTATTACACAAATAAATATCTTAAAGAAAAATTTATTGTAAATAAAACTCTAGTTAGCCAAAAGGTATTTCCCCCAAAAGAAGGTTTAGATATCTTTTTAAGAAATAAAAGTTAGGCTCCTGATAAATGTAAAACCTAACAGCTAACACTTAACTTCAGCACAAAAGTATTCTGCATACATAAGAAAAATTAATTACAATATAATACCAATAGGTCATTTTACTTGAATGAAATTTCATTATTATTATTTCAAGATCTTAAAGGCATTACAGAATCAGAAGTTAGTATATTTATTGTAGAGAGTAGCAGATTAAGAGCTACTTACTGACCACAGGATATGACATCAAAGTTGATGGGGGACAGAGGTTTGGTTTTTGGTTTGGGTTTGTAAATTAACTACAGTATATCAGAGTATTTCCCCCTGTATTCGGAATTTTAGGAGAAAGACATTTTTAAGCACAAGATTGTCCATTGAGGCTTATACATTCCCACTTAGTAGACTGTTTTAACTATTTTCTGAGTTTCCTTAAAAGCAGAAAATTAAAAATACAAATTACTTTTCCTAACCATCACCCTGGCTCCAGTCTTCTCCTTTTAACTGTTTGGAAATGTTATCATTTCAGATACCTTCAGTGCAACTGTGATAGGTGGGTCAAGCTGTGCGAGCATGGACGCCATGTCCGGTCTGTGGCAGAGGTTTTCCTGTGAAGCTCAGCTGCCTTATGTTTGCAAGAAATCATTGAACAGCACAGTGGAGATAACAGGTATCTTTCCCGCTTAAACAAATAGCTCTTAAAATTACAGTTTTTTGAAGTCAAGTAAATCCATTCCGGACACCCATTTCTGCCGTTCTTTTACCTGGTACTGCCAATGCTGAAGGTATTGACTTTGATCCTGCAGTTAGATATTATCAACTGTATATGAGTAAAGCTTTGATTCAGTATCTCCCCATGAGAAGACAGGGGTATTCTAGAAAAGAAGTACATTTGTGTTCACATGTGGCTCTCTTTTCTCTGGAGCAGTGGTTCCCAAAGTGTGGCCCCCAGACAGAGTATCAGCATCGCCTGTACTTGTTACAAATGCAGATTCTCGGGACCTACCTCAGATTTCCTGGATCAGAAACTCGGGGTGGGACCCAGCAGTCTGTGTTCTGTGAGCGTCCTGGTGCCGCTGCTGCACACTCAGGCTTTACCTGTTATTACCTGCCTCTGTGGGAAGTCGAAAATGGATGACACCGAACACTCCCGGGCTTTCCCACCTCCCGCCCCACAATGCCCACCCCTCCTCTGTCTGTCCTTCCCCAGGCTGGTTCTTTAGGTCTTTGTATTGATAAAGGGGGTAGATACCGAGAGGTGCAAAAGGACAAAATGTGTATAAGGAGGGTGTTTTTAGGGAATTTGGGGATAAGAGAGGCACAAAACAGCTGAATTTTTTGAGGAGCAGAGAAGTTTGAGGAGTCTTTGGCAGAATGGAGAAGAGGAGTGCCCTTACCATCTTGCACAGTGCCTACCGTATCCCTGGCATTTGATTAAATCCTGAATAAGAAAAACTAATACTAAAAACTGGGAGGAAAATGGGACATTTTAAAATGTTGTGCTTTGAGGGATGTTGGGGGAAGGGAATAAAGCATCGATTTTCATAGCCACATAGGTGCATAAAGCTATCTTTTTAAGATTAAAAAATAAGTACATAGAATCAATAATATAGAGGCGTGTTTTAAAATGATAGGGAAAAATGAACATTTACCTTCCAAGTTGATTCATACCAAATTTAGTTTATATATCAAAAGGCATAATAGAAAAGACAGCACAAATTAAAATAAACCAGGGGGGCTAATGATAGATCAAATAACTCTCTGAAGTAGTAATGATTAACTAAATCATGTTTCCACATGATTGAAAAATATGCATTTATTGAAATAACCCTGCCAGCAGGAAAATAAAAAGAGCAGAACAAAATGATATGCCTACTTATCATTTTAATCTTATCACAATATGAATTCATAGAAACAAAGACTGGAATAGGAAAATGATTGTTCAATTATGGGTGATTTTTTCTCTCTGTTTCTTTATCATAATTATAAAATATAATATTAATGAATGCTGTTTCAGAACCTTACAATTAATTGTTATCTTGCAAGTGAGAAAAGCTAGCTGAGCCTGAATTTTATCCTTTAATGAAAAACAAACTGTTGATATTTTTTAAATGCTGTGTTGTGTATAACAAGCATTCCAAACAATTCCTGACCAGTGAAGTCTGAGGAACCAAGCTACTTTCTAGTTCTGCTGAGAAGAGTAGAGTATTTTTTTGGTTTCGTGCCCCACTCTTTTTCTCTAATCTTTTTTACCATCATTTGGGTGAGTTTCCTCATGGTCAAAAAGAAAAATTGCTAATTCCATAGGGCTAGAAGTCGAGCAGAGGGGAGGAGAGAGGAGTCCAAAGATGCCCTCTGCCACCCATTCTACCCCATCACCCCCACCTCCGCCCCATTGATGACGCCCTTCCTTGGTGTGGAGTGTATGAATTTCTGACTCTGTTCCTTAAGTCATTGCCCATCCTTTTGAACAAAAGAGGATTAATTTGAACAGTGAATATTAATGCACAGCCCCTGCTAAGCTGACTATACATGAAAAGGAGACTTGACCTCACCATCTTTCACCACCAAGACTGGAGGGGAACCGAACAAATCCCTTGCCAAGGAAGAGATTTGTGGGCCACTGGCTGACCCCACACCTTTCTTCTGCCTACTAGGCCTAACGGCAATCCTTCTTGAAATAGTCTGAGCCCAGCCATGTAATATATTTGCATCGCACAAGGCCCATCATTATCTGAATCCCTACAATCACTCTGTTGGTGCTATTGTAGGCATTGGGCACACAAATTCATGTCACTGTACTATCTGACATCACATTCCCCGGTTTTCCAGAAGCCTCAAGATTCAAGAAAGAAGAATTTGTAATGTTATTGATTCAAAATAGATGTGTCTTTACTGGAATACAAATAGCTGCTTTTCTCCTAGATATTTGGCCATATTCAGATACCCGCTGTGATGCAGACTGGCTGCCAAATAATGGATTTTGCTATCTGCTGGTGAATGAAAGTGATTCCTGGGATTCAGCACATGCGAAATGCAAAGACTTCAGTAGTGACCTTATCAGCATTCATTCTTTAGCAGACGTGGAATTGGTAGTAACAAAACTCCATAATGGGGGTAAGTTTTTAAAAAGATCCTACTTGAGAGGTTTAAAACACTTTAAAGTATTCCTATTTTCAGACTCTTAGCCAGAATGGAAAGCTTACAATTAGATCCTTCTAGCTCAGCACTGTCCAATAGAATTTTTTGTGATGATGAAATCATTCTTTCTATAATCCATGCTGTCTGGTATGGTAGCCACCAAACACCTGTGGCTTTTGAGATGCAGCAAGGGCAACTGACTGAATTTTTACTTTCATTTAATTTTAATTCATTTACAAGATTAAATAGCCACATTGGCAGCTAGTTGATTGGATAATGTTTCTCTTCTCGTAAGCTAAATTCTATTTAAGTTCTCCAAACACTTGAGTGATGATTATTTCACTTTTGTAATTATTTGAAGCTAAAGACTAAAGAAAAAAATATACTACACTGCCAGTATTATAACTTGCTAGGATTCACTAATAGTAGATACCTGTTCTGTTGTAAGCATGGAGTCAATTGTTTTACCAGAGTGGTGATGGACAATATTCTTATTCTAATTGGAATATCTATGAGTATATCTATATAATTTTATTATTCCCCATAAAGCAAGAATTATCTAACCCAGATATTAGGAACAGCCTGCCAACAGGTCATAGTACAGCTGTTCCACCTGTGTGCTCTACCTGGTGATTGAGCTGAAAAGCCCAAATCACTCAGCCTGCCTAACTTATCAACATTTTAACAGGTCAATTAAGAATACCAGCCAAACCGGTTTGGCTCAGTGGATAGAGCATCGGCCTGCGGACTGAAAGGTCCCAGGTTCGATTCTGGTCAAGGGCATGTACCTGGGTTGCGGGCACATCCCCAGTAGGAGATGTGCAGGAGGCAGCTGATCGATGTTTCTCTCTCATCGATGTTTCTAACTATCTCTCTCCCTTCTTCTCTGTAAAAAATCAATAAAATATATTTTTTTAAAAAAAGAATACCAAATGGATGGTTATCAGAGAGAGGGGGTGAGGGCAGTGGGTGAAAAGGGGAAGGGGAATATAGTTAGTGATACTGTGATAAATTTGCATGGTGACAGGTGATTTATTAGAATTAGTGGGGTGATTACATTATAAGGTATGAAAATGTCAAATTACTATATTGCACACCTGAAACTATATAAGATTGTATACCAACTGTACTTAAAAATAAATAAAAAAGAATGCCATCTTTTGAAATAAAACTTTAAATGAAAAAATAATACCATCAAAGTTCTTAAAACCCCACATCAGAATGTAAAATCAGTAGCAAAGTACACACTGAGGTATGCAATTGAGTAAAACCAAACAAATAAAACATTTTTCTTTTAGATGCCAAGGAAGAAACATGGACAGGTCTTAAGAACATAAATACACCAGCTTTATTTCAATGGTCAGATGGTACTGAAGTTACTCTAACATATTGGGATGAAAATGAACCAAGTGTTCCCTACAATAAGACTCCCAACTGTGTGTCCTACTTAGGAAAGGTAGGAAACCTCCTGGGTTTATTTATATGATAATAATAATATTTGGTGGGGATATTTGTGTTTAAGCTAGAAAATAAGACAAAAGGTAAGAGCCTTGGAGAGTGTCTTTCTGGTAGCTATTGAAAAAGTAAATAAAACAATGACTAAGTAAGCAATTCACTTTCTGTCTGAGAGTATCTGCTCTGGTCTGAAACAGATCAAGAGGATCCCTTTAGAACTCAGATTCTAGTGCCATGTTGGTTCTAATAAGATGCTTTCTCTGAGGACCATCGGTGTGATATTTAACATGTAGCCAGTTGAAAAATCTCATCTTCTGAATTCACATTCAGATTAAATTTCATATGAATCCTTCTTTAAGAAGTAAAAAAGCCCTGGGTGGTATGGCTCAGTTGGTGGGAGTGGGAGTGTCATCTTGTACACTGAAAGGTGGTGGATTTGACTTTTGGTCAGGGCACATACCCAGATTGCAGGTTCAACAGTAAGTAGGGGCAGATACAGGAGGCAACCAATCAGTGTTTCTCCTCTCTCTCCCTCTCTCTCTCTCCCTACCTACCTCTCTCTACAGTCAATACATTTAAATTTTTTTAAAGAAGTAAAAAAATAATTTTGTCAAAATTTAAGTCTAACTTATTCAGAGAGCATTTTGCTCCTGTAGAATGCTTAAACATTTATTAAACACTAGAGTCCCGGTGCACGAAATTTGTGCACTGGGGGGTGGGGTTCCCTCAGCTCAGCCTGCCCCTCAGTCCGGGAGCCCTCAGTGGATGTCCTACTGATGGCCACAGTCTGGCAGCAGAGGCTTGGAGCAGGTGTCGTGTGTGTGTGTGTGTGTGTGTGTGTGTCTGCTTGGGGTCTGCCCCCGGCTACACCATGGAGGCTTGGAGCAGGCGCCCCTCTCTGTTGATCTCTCAGGCTCCTGGCCTCCGCTGCGTGTTGTACTCTCCCTTGAGCTGTTGCCAGGGTGGGGCCGACCTTTCCTGCTGTGGGATTGCCACAGCGACCCAGGGGCAGGTGCACAGGGGGGCTGGCTGCAGGCCGCCCCTTCCTGCTGTGGGATCGCCGCGGCGACCCAGCAGCAGGCTCACATGGGGGCTTCTCCAGTCACTGATCCCAGGCAAGGGACGCCAGAAAGAGGCTTCTCCGATCACCAGCTGGGGGGTGGGCAAAGGCGGCACCGGTTCTCTGATCCAGGACCGGGGGGGCGGGGAGCCCCAGGGCCACCTTTGCCCTGCCTCCCAGCTCTTGCCTGCCGCCTAAGTTTCCAATCACCGTCCTTCCCCTTTTGCCTCCCATCATTATGCCTACATATGCAAATTAACCGCCATCTTTGTTGGAGCTTAACTGCCATCTTTCCTGGCAGTTAATTTGCATATTGCCCTGATTAGCCAATGGGAAGCGTAGTGAAGGTACGGTCAATTACCATTTTTATCTTTTATTAGATAGGATACTGTATCTTGACAGAAAGAACATGTATATCTCTATATTTTATTTGTATCACTTTCCTGTAGACTGCTAATTATTTAGGAAGCTGATTGTGTTTCCCGATTTTCTAGAGAGATCCTAGTGGAAACAATCAGTGGTATGTGTATTTAGAAGTGTTTCAAGGGTAAAGATGTATTTAGAAAGTTGCCAAAGATTAACTTAGAAGGTTGTCACATTTGCTGTCCTATTTAAAAGGATATCTAAGATGTCTTTGGAAGAGTGTCAAAATGACCCCCATAGGCAAGAGTGAACTGATAGCATTCCTAGGCAGCATTCCAATGTCCAACTAGAAAACTCTGTTCTCAGAAACCTTATCAAAATTGACTATGTTCATAGCAGCACAATTCACCATAGCTAAGATTTGGAAACAGCCTAAGTGCCCATCAGCAGATGAGTGGATTAGAAAACTGTGGTACTATACACAATGGAATACTATGCTGCGGTAAAAAAAAAAAAGGAACTCTTGCCTTTTGCAACAGCATGGATGGAACTGGAGGGCATTATGCTAAGTGAAATAAGCCAGGCGAGAAAGATAAATATCACATGATCTCACTCATTTGTGGAATATAATGAACAGCATAAACTGATGAACAAGGACTGATCCAGAGATGGAGAGACATGGATTGGACTGTAGGGCCTTGGAGGGAAGGTAGGGGACGG
>NW_006293001.1:1065687-1084692 GCF_000327345.1 Myotis davidii | reverse complement strand
ACCTTAACTAATAATAAAAAAAAGTAAAAAAAATTGACTAATTAAAATTTAATTTGAAGAAGCAGGATGGGTTAGTCAAGTAAGCAAAATAAATATTAAATAGAATATTTGAAAGAGAGAACTTTGAAGTTGAAGCTGAAGTAGAGTTGGGAGAAACTTTTGATCCTAGAATTCTTGGAGAGAAGCTATTCTAACCATCGTCATTTTACATATGAGGAAACAGACAGGAAGGTTAGTTGATGTGCCCAAAAGTTTTTAGCCTGTGGACTCACTTTGGCCATGTCATATGGAAGGAGACTAGAAACACAGGCAGCTGTGGGCTCAGTTCTCTCTCTCCAACTTCTATCCATTGATGGTTTTATTTTTGCTTGTATAAGAAAATTGAAAATCATCTCCCTTGTGACCTTGAGGTGATTCTGAAATAATGCAGGCTGGTTGGGTAGCATTTTCTAGGAGTATGTCATCATTCATTTATATTTTCTTTCCCTTTTTTTTTCCCTATCCCTCTCTTTCAAAACCCCCAACCCCCTACCCCCAAATTTTCATGAGAAGAAGCTATCGTGACTTAAGCTAAGTTAGAGTTCAAGTCTAAATATATGGCAAATAATATCTCTTATGGGAACATTTTTTTCTATTTTTTAAAAGCTAGGTCAGTGGAAAGTCCAGTCATGTGAAGAGAAACTTAAATATGTATGTAAGAAAAAGGGAGAAAAAATGAGTGATGCAAGAACTGATAAGATGTGTCCTCCAGATGAGGTATGTAAAACTCCTGCATACATTTTTCTAAGCAGTATTACACCTTCTTGGTAAGGGATGGTAATTGAGACTTCAGCAAGTCAGACATGGGAAGTAGAAGAATTACTAGCTTCTGTTCATTTACATTAGAGCAAGGCAGAGCGCAAAGCAAATCAGTATTCTTACAGAAGAAAAAAAAAGTTCTAGGAAAAAGAGTTACCTATTTGTGAATTTCTATAAAAATGTATATAGTTGCTATCCTCAATGCTGATATCTTTATTTCCCTTATGTTCTTCCTGTTCAAAGACAAGTCAACTACCAACGTTATATTCTTATGATGAGGGAGGCACTAAGGGCAGAGAAAACTAAGATACGCCTTCAGTTGACACAGGCTCACAGTCCTGTTGGGGTTATCTGAAATTCTATCCCACCCTCCTCATGTGTATGAAGTAGGTTCCTATGTCCTTAGTTTCCCTAAGTTGTGAGATGTTAGCAAAACCTTGCTTGTCAGAGGGAGGCATCATCAAGTCTGGAAGACAGTGTGGCTGATGGTATTTCTTCTCTGATTTAGGGCTGGAAGAGACATGGAGAAACCTGTTACAAGATTTACAAGGATGAGGTCCCTTTTGGAACCTACTGTAATCTGACTATAGCTAACAGGTACGACCACCAGTAAACATGTACTAGTGAACTTCTATCTCTGGGTTCCATCTCTTTGCTAACCAACCTTCTAAAAAAAAGGTACATCTTCAATTTTATATAGTAATTCAATCATTGTAAAAACACCTGATAATTTGACTCTTGTTTTGTAGATTTGAGCAAGAGTTCCTGAATGATATGATTAAGAAGTATACTAAATCTCCAGAAAAATACTTCTGGACTGGCCTGAGAGATGTAGATTCAAGTGGAGAGTATAGCTGGGCAAGTGTTGGTGGAGTGAAGCTATCTGTAACCTTTTCCAACTGGAATTTTCTTGAGCCAGGTGAGTGTCTTCACCTTTAAAGTAACAGAATACTTGTGACTTGTGAAATGCAGCATATCTCCCAAATATGTTCTATATGTTATTTGCTTACCTTTGAAATGTGAGGGAGATTATGATCTTCAAGGCTAGAATCTATTTATGGGACCATAAATAGAAGCAGTGACTATGTCTTCCTTATTAAGTTCTTGGAAATAATAACCCAATAAAAGAGTATAGAAAACTCAGTTCTCAGAAACCACCCTCTAATGGCATAGGGCTAGAACCCTCCGTGTCAGTTTTTTTATTTTATCTTTTTTCATGTAAGTCTCAAGCCAAGTCTAGAAGCTTCATTGTGAAGCACTTTATATTTTCATCTCTCTGCTTCTTAACATCTTACTCCAAAATTGAATGTGTTTGCTTCTGTTATCCACAATGGGTGAGAATTAAGGAAGCAATATATTGTAAGTATTATTTATTCTTTTTTTAAATTATTTTTTATTTTTTCTTTATTGATTAAGGTATTACATATGTGTCCTTATCTCCCCTTTGCCCCCCACCCCTCACTCATGCCCTTACCCCCTTGGTGTCTATGTCATATGCATGCATATAAGTCCTTTGATTGATCTTTCCCCCTACCCCCGCCCTCCCCTACCTTCCCTCTGAAGTTTGACGGTCTGATTGATGCTTCTCTGTCTCTGTTTTTGTTCATCAGTTTATTTTGTTCATTATATTCCACAAATGAGTGAGCCACTGTGGAGAACAGTATGGAGTTTCCTCAAAAAGCTAAAAATAGAACTCCCATTCAACCCAGTAATCCCACTTTTGGGAATTTATCCCAAGAAACTAGAAACACCAATCAGAAAGGATAGATGCACCCCTATCTTCATAGCAGCACAATTTACCATAGCTAAGATTTGGAAACAGCCTAAGTGCCCATCAGCAGATGAGTGGATTAAAAAACTGTGGTACATCTACACAGTGGAATACTACGCTGCGGTAAAAAAGAAGTAACTACAATGTCTATTCTCTCAGTCCTGTAGCCCGAAGGCCTGACATTAAGCTTTTCTTTACCGTGATTACGCCCAGCTTCAGCCAGCTTGGTTTATCATGGGCAAGCAAGGAGGCAGAACCAGAGAAAATAGCACTTTCATCCTGGGTAACACGGCATTGTTTTTCCCGGGTCCTTGTTCCTCTTCCTGTCCATGTGTAAGTGTGAGATGTGAGACCATACGCTTCTCTGTTCAGTGGAAGTTGCCCCCATTACTTCCAGTGCATGCTCTTTTGTGTCCACTTCAGGCCGTGTGGTATAATGGACAAGGGAGCATGGCACTTGGCCAGACAAACCTGGCCACTCACTAACTATGATTGTGGGCAAGTCACTTATTCTTATCTGGAAAATGGATGTAATAATATAAACTATCTTTTAATGTTGTATGAATGAATAAAATTCAAGCTACCATAAAATAAATAGTAAACGCACATATACCTCCTCTACCTTTATTGTACCTGCCCTTTTTTGCATGTGAATCTTTAAGGGTTTTGTTTTGAGGTTTACTATGTTGTTTAAAGTGGTTCAAAGCTAATATACACTTAGGTTATGCTGAGCAGCATAATGGTTTAGGGCACAGCTCTGCACACAGGACTGGTTTCCAGTCCTGGGTCAATCACTTACTAACGTGAGACCTTGGACAGGTCACTCATCCTCACTCTACCTCAGAGTCCACTCTATGGGTTTTTTTTAATGAGGATTCAATTCATTTAATCCTCTTGGAATAGTACTTGGCAAACATGAGCAAACACTTCTCTATATTACTATTGTCATTATCACATCATCATCATCATTATTATGAATGCCACATTTCTTTCCTATTCTCTCTCCCCACCTTGGCTCAGATAAGAGTAAGGACACTGGGAAATGTTTGGACTTTAATTTTAAAATGTGATTTTTAATTAAACTTTCCCATTCAACCCCAGCTTCTCCAGGCGGGTGCGTGGCTATGACCACTGGAAAGTCCGTTGGGAAGTGGGAGGTAAAAGACTGCAAAAGCTTCAGAGCACTTTCAATCTGCAAGAAAAGCAGTGCGCCTGCTGAGCCTGAAGAAGCAGCCCCCAAGCCTGAAGACCCCTGTCCCGAAGGCTGGCAAAATTTCCCCCCAAGTCTTTCTTGTTATAAGGTAATGTAACATTCTCACTCAATTCCTCAGTGAAGTTATTCATCTACAATCCAAGTCCATGTCCTTGTCAGGGAGGGCATCAATGAATCTCTGGCATCAGACAACTCTTCCCATGTTAACTTATGTCCTACCCCAAAGAGCAGGCCAGAGTCAGAACTGATTCTTCCCTGGTGTTCTTTTGTTCCCAGAAGCTGGGTGAGCTTCATGTCATGCTGAAACTTTGCTTATGATTCTCATGTCCCTCTAATTCTTGTTGTCAGAAGAAGAGTTCTATCACATCTTAAAATGTAAAAAAAAAAAAAATGGGTTCTGTATCAGTTAACTGTTTCCACAAAGAAATGATTACATACCACCCCAAAACTCAGAGCCTATGACAATAAACACTTAGTCTCATGTTGACTGAGAGAGTTTGGGCTTGAATGGTCAGCTCTGCTTTCAGCTGTGGGTCAGCTATGCTGGCCTCCAGGCTATGCATTGGGATCTGCTATGCTTCAGTTTGGGTCTCAGGCTGAGTGGGCAGCAGCTATCAGGGGCTTGTTCTTCTCACAGTCAGTCACTGGAACCTGAGAGTCAAGTCGAACCATGTAAGCACATTTCAGGCTTCTGCTCACTTTACCTCCACTAATATCCCATTGATCACAGCAAGTCACCTGGTAGAGCCCCAAGTGAGTGTACAGAGAAGTGTACTTCACCCCCTTGGAGGTCATGGCAAGAATATGTAATTATATCACAGAGAACTGAGGAGTCAGGACCAATAATTCAATCTACCATTGTGTCCTCTGCTCCTCTTCTTCTTTTGCAGTGACTATGTTTCTTTTGGCATAGCATTAGTCATCACAAACCAAGGAAATGGTCAGTGTTCCCACAGCAGTGCAGTGTGCCCTTTGACTCTTCTTCATCAGAAAATAGTTTTGTACTTCCTGTGCAGCTCTCAGTGTAATTATGTTCAGAATTATATTGTTAGCACATACATTCATATGTATCCTTTACAGCCTTATCTGCTGGTTCAACTGGTCTGTCCAGGTCCTAGGAAGGCAGGAGGACCTGGTAAATTATTGGAACAGCTCCCCAGCCTGGTTGAGGAAGGTCATCGCTTGGACACAGTGGCTGGCACCTGTGCTGGCCTTTAGTGACACAGTAGATGTGCATTTACGTACATCTTCACTACATCTATACGAATCCACTTCAGAGGCCCATACATTTGACTGTAATTGATTTTAAAATAATTGGTATTTTATGATGACACATTCTATTTTGTTAAGCTGTTTCATATAGAAAGAATTGTAAGAAAGAGGAACTGGGAAGAAGCTGAGAGATTCTGCCAAGCACTTGGAGGACACCTTCCTAGCTTCCATCATGTGGATGAAATAAAGGAATTTCTTCACTATTTAATGGACCAGTTCAGGTAATTATTTTAGAAGATTTTCTATGCTAAATTGGATGTCCTCTAGATATTCAGAATTAACTTGTTTTTTATTATCTAAAAGGGTCATTCAGTGCTTAGCAGTCACTGGATCAAGTATTTTTGTGTGTGAGATGCTATGAGGGATTCAAAGATGAGGGAGACAGAGGCCCTACCTTTTGCACAGAATAATCAAGTCTAACCGTGGGGACAAGAGAATTATAGTGGGAAATCTAGTGTATAGGTAAGGAGGGGCCCTGGGAATTCAGAGGACGGAGAAAGTGTGTCTGGGAGGATTTCATAACTGTAAACATTTTTATGAAGAAGGATAGTCTTGGAAAATAAGATAATATTTTGAAAGGTAAGATAGGGGAAGGAGCCAGGGAAAACAGAATGTAAGCGAATGCACTGAGACCAGAGTGTACAGGGTAGAAAAAAATCTACTGGTGATTAAACCATGAAAATGAAAAAGGAAACAGATACTTAAAATGAATCCTGAGTAGGGGATTATAAAACCCATTTCATGAAGAAATTTTTTAATTGATGAGAATACTACGCATAATTCTGTGCTATTATACATGGGATTATTACATGAACAATTTCTAAGGAAATACAAATTATTATACAATTAATTTGGTAAGCAGAAACCCAATAATCCAATAGCCATGGAAGATTGAAAAAGTTGACAAAGAATATCTTCCAAGAAACAAATGGTAACTATATAGTTCTATATGTGAATTCCTTCCCATCTTACAAAAGAGGTCATTACCATGTATTTAAATAGTACAAGCAACTTGCATTCTGTTACATAGAAACTGATACAAGCATCCGTGGTTTTTTTCCACAAACTAGTCTAGGTCTGATATCAAAGCCTTCCAACAATAGCACAAAGAATTACAGACCAACCTCATAAATAGACTTAAAAAAGTAAACACCAACAGCTGATTTAATAACAAACACTTGGATAATGTTTACTATGCACCAGATAATGTCCTAAGTGTTTTATCTATTCATTTAATTCTTACAACCTATGAGGCAGATATTATTACTATCCCCGTTATATCTAAATGAGAAGACAGAAACACAGAGAAATAAAACTTGCCCAAGGTTATACAGCTAGTAAGGAAAGGATAATAGTTGAACCCATTAGAGCCCATATTCTTAATCCACTACCTTATAACACCTCAGAATAACTCACCTTGACAGTGTAGGATTTCTTTAAAGAATATAAGGTTGAGTCTATATATCAAGGCATATATGATGCAGTCATCTTAATAGGTTCTGAAGGTGCATCTGGTAAAATTCACTGTTCCTGGCTTAATATATAAATATATCATACAGTTAACATTTAATTAATATAATTAACATATAATTTATAGTTAAATTAAGAATAGAAGAGTACTCCCCAGTGTGGCTCAGATGGTTGGATCATCGTCCCATGTACCAAAAGGTTGCCAGTTT
The DNA here is from genome assembly GCF_000327345.1 of Myotis davidii. Classification (NCBI taxonomy): domain Eukaryota; kingdom Metazoa; phylum Chordata; class Mammalia; order Chiroptera; family Vespertilionidae; genus Myotis; species Myotis davidii. The sequence continues at coordinate 1,077,959 of NW_006293001.1, read as the reverse complement.
GATTCCCGGTCAGGGCACATACCGATTCCATCCCTACTCAGGATGCATGCGTGGCAACTGATCAATGTTTCTCTCATACATCAGTGTTTCTGTCTCTCTCTCTTCCCCTCTCTCTTAAAAAAGAAAAAAAGACAAGAATAGCTAAACCCATAGTCAAATTATACTTAATGGTTAAACATGAAATGCATTTCTGTGAAAGTCAGAAAAAGGTAAAGATTTCTATTATTATCACTATTGTTGACTTTTGTTTGGAATTATCCCCTATGCCTTAAGATTTTATTTTTTATTGAATTTATTGGAATGATATTGGTTAATAAAATTATATAGGTTTCAGGTACACAATTCTGTAATACACCATCTGTCTATTATATTGTGTGTTCACCACCCCAAGTCAAATCTCCTTCCATCACCATATATCCCCCCTTTACCTTCTTCTACCTCTCCCCACCTCCTGTGCATTAAGATTTTTTAAAAATAATATAAGATGTAAATATTTATAATATATTAGAGGCCTGATGCACAAAGTTTGCACAAGGGTCTTGGCCTTTGCAGCCCAGTTTCATCCGGAAGGTCGTCCAGAAGGTTGTTCGGCTGCCTGGTCTAATTAGCATATTACCCTTTTATTATTATAGATTAAATGGTTGAAAAAGCAAATTACAAAAGAGTAAAAAATGTACTATTTACATTAAAAAGTAGACTGCAAAAATGCATCAAAAAGATAATTATTACCTCTGGGAAATAAGATTTTGAGTGATTTTCTAAATGTGTGAACATTTTCAAAATTTTCTAGATGTGTATTAACATACTCACAGTGTGCTGGGAACCTGATATAAAATAAAATACCTATGTTTCATAAGTATTCATTTATCAAGCACCTATTGTAGAATTTCAGGTATTCTAGAGCTTATTTTCTAGCATTAGAAATTAATATACAGTCCTGGCTGGTTAGCGTGGTTGGTCATCTCGATACCCCAAAGTGTGGGTTCAATTCCTGGTCAGGGCACATGCAAAAATCAACCAATGAATACCTAAATAAATGGAACAACAAATCGATGTTTTTCTAGCTTCTCTCTCTCTCTCTCTCTCATCAAGAAAAATTAAAATTAAAAAAGAAATTAAGCCTAGCCGGCATGGCATAGCTCAGTGATTGAGTGTTGACCTATGAATCAGAAGGTCACAGTTCAATTCCCAGTCAGGGCACAAGCTTGGGTTGCAGGCTTGATCCCCAGTATGGGGTGTGCAGGATGCAGCAGATCCATGATTCTCTCTCTTTATTGATGTTTCTATCTCTCTCCCTCTCCCCTCCTCTCTGAAATCAATAAAAATATATCTTTAAAAATAAATTAATATGCAACATTTCATTGCTCATTTGGATATACTAACTCTTAGGTTCCTTATGAGATGAGTATTTCTTAGCTACTCCCCTCAACCTTCAGGGGTAGATTAAAATGAATGCAAAACTCAGACCAAATCTTTCCACACAAACAGACATTTGTTAAACAAGCATTCATTGAAGCAGTCACAAAATGTTTCGTACAACCTGACTGGTAAGCTTGACAACATCCCAGCAGTCTATCTTTTTAGGTGTTTCCACCACCATCTTGAGTGGCAGGTTTATTTGGGGTAGATGTGACACCGTTCCAGAGGTGGGACTCTGTTCCCATTATTGTCAGAGTCATGCAGTCCCAATCACCTGACCCAACGACAGGACCTGCAACCATTTGGAGCCCAAGCCCCAGGTCCATTTCCAATGGTGTAGGGACTACCAGCCTCACCAGATTCTAATACGCCGCCCTAAAGGGTGAGAGCCTCTAAATATTTTAGTCATTCCTCATTTCTTGAATAAGTTCAGTTTCACCAATGAGTCTATTTCTGATATGTTGATTAACAACAAGCTTCTAATTTCACTGCTATAAACCCATTTCTGACATTCACTCTGCTAATTACCGAAGCCTCGAGTGTGGCTTTGAATGACAGATGTCCTTGAGGTGACTGCCTCTGAAACATGGCCATTCCGTGCCCTGCTCGTCTTCCCTGAAGTAAGGGTTTCATCAGGGTAACTTACGGGCCCCCAGATCTCAAGCTTGACACACACATATCTTGCTGTCTAGGCTATAGTATTTTTAAGTAAAATACTGGCATAAATCAGATTTTGAATAACACCAAGCAAGAGGTTATGAACCTTTAACTGGAACAGGGAGCCATGGGTAAGTACTAAGCAATGAAGTGGTAGATATTTGTGAGAATCAGTTCATGGGAAATAGAATATCATATGTGACACAAGTGATCCCTAAGGGCTTCTATATGCAAAATAGATTACATTAAAAATCAAAACTAAAGCCTGAGTGATAAGTAAGAAATCATTCTTGATTTGTTTCTAATCACACTTGCTGAGGCTCTCCCAACCCCAGTTTAAAGAGTGATGCGAGTTTATTATGTAAAATTTGTGAAATAGAAAAATAATAATGAAGAAAATAAAAATCACCTCAAATCCTAGCTCCAAGTTATAAACAGTTAACATTTAGTGTAACACAGAATGTACAATGGTGTTTTTTTTCTGATCACAAAAGTAATGCACATTGAATTTAGAACACAGAAAAGCAGAAAGAATAACAAACAACCATAATCCTCTCACTCTTGAGGACTATATGGTATTACAGTCTTACCCCAGCAGCTAACACAATGCCATATTAAGCAGACTGTGTTGTCTGCTTAAGAACTCTATTAATAAAGAGATCGTTTGCCCATGCTATATTTAGAAAGACAGCATATTCTAAAAGCAATATTGTGACCATGGGAAGGAAGGAAGCAAGCCTATTTACATCAGAAGAATGACTCTAAAGCTTAATCCTAGAACACCTTGGCTTTTTATGGCAGGAATTGACCTTTCTCAGTAAGATGTCCATTGCCCAAATTGTGTACTGCATGCCAAAGAGCTAAGTCAAATTACAGCTGTACTGCTCACAATCTACATTCCACATCTCTATTTGTATTTCAATGAAAAGGATTCATGGTGTACCAGTCTTAAAGGCTCTAAGGTCTTTGCAACTCTTAATGGCAGCCCACCAGGAAAGCCATTGTAGAGCAAAAAATAGTCATAGGATTAGAGAAGAAAAGCATTGTTTGCAATGCCATTGCTGCTGTGTGCACTACCTCCTGTGATGCGGCATGAATGGATTTAGATATAAATCTAGGGTTTTGCAGACTAAGCGCCCTCATCAAATAGTATTTATTGGAAGTTATGGCTGAGTTACTGTTTTCCTCAGAAACCAGATGCAGCAGGAAATTTGGCTGAGAGTGGGAATTTTCACACAAATACACGTGTTAACCTTTCATGCAATGCCTTCTTACCCTAATAGTCTTAAACAGTATACTTAGTGCTTGGATTAGAAGAAATTTATAAATAGAGATAAAATTTCAGGAGATTTGAGTCCCTAATTATGGTCAATTTTTTTCTCCAATTTTCTAAAATCCACAGTAGAGGTATGCAATGATTAATGTAATTTCCAATTTCTTCTCTTTATCTGCCTACAGATAAATCAGGTCAAACCAGAAATAAGCTGTAATTGAGGAAATATTTTCTACCTCTTCTCATACAGGAAAAAAACCCCACACAAATAGCTACTATTTTCTATATTTATAACACACAGATGTACCTCTTAAAATGGAAGCTGAAAATTCTAAATGTCTGGGTTGAAATGAAGTTCAAACTCAGGAAGTAGTAAAAATTAGGAATTTGGGGCAGTAGGACAAACTCAGCTCTCTAGGAAACTGTTCTCGAGATGCAGCCGTGGAGGCAGAAATGGGCCTGAAGGTAGAGGTTCTAAGTGGGAGAAAGTGAAGCCAAGAGAAAACGGGATGGACATGTTGCAGACACATCGCGAAAGAATCTTTGGCAAATAATATTTTACTGTCTTTATGTTCGTACTGTTGATTGTGTAAAGAAGAGAAACTACTTAGTGATTATTTTAGGGCAACACAAAATTCTGCACAAATTTTCCAAAACTTAACCTCCTCTTTATTTCAGCCATCTAATTTTAATTATATCTGTGTATGGCAATTGCCTCAACCCTGTGGTTTAGATATTCAACAATCGGGAAGTATGATAAATTTGAAAGCCTGTAAGAAAGCTCTGATTAATTGCAGATACAAACTGCAAATTCCTCTTACAGCTGCTAAGTTCAAAGCAGACTTAATTGTCTCCACGGAATTTTTTAAAGTCAGCAAATTGGTGATCTTTCTCTATGAAACAATACAACAGTCAAAACTGAAAGGGGGCAGTCCTGATATCCCACTGCTGGAAACTGAAAGGTTGAAGTTGAAAAGATGAATAGGTGCTTATTGATAAGAAAATACAAGGGACTGTTGAGTAAAGACATAAAAAAAGCAATTATTTTATTTAAAAATAAGGAATTAAATTAAAACTAAGTTTGCTCTAGCCTTTGATTTACTAGCAAATGTTTTAAATGCAGACTTCTTTTATTTTCCAGTGGTCTTGTAGCTGTACCTTCCATATATCCTATATGTTCTACTGAGCTTGAGAGTAAGGATTAATTTTGGATTTTGATCCTACCCCTTCTCTAATATGTGTTATATTTATATACACATAATATTTCTATGTATTGTTATGCAATATAATATGCATTCATATGTACTGATCATACATACATGTGCAATCAGAAAGTTAAATTATATGGAAAGAAACAAGCATCACACACACACACACACACACACAAATTACATGGTAAATAGCCTACTTGTTAAGGCCTAGAGAGTGTAATACATTTTACAGAATATTTTCAAGTTGGGTTAGAGGAGGAGAAAGTTATTTTATGGTATGTCCCTGCCTCTATGTGTTGTTTATATTCTTCCTTGGACCACCTTTCTCTTCTCAGCCAATCTGAATCCTGGCATATGGTAAACACTCAGAAGGCTGTTTTTGTCCTCCCGTCCTCATAGATTATTTTCCGACTTCCTGCAGTCGACCATGGACCTTTGCTACTTTAAATTTTATGGGCAATGGGAATTAAATAATTGTTTAAAAATCTTGTTTCATAAAAATTTAGCCAAATGGTTTGTTTTGCATTTTAAAGAGACGGTATTTGACAGTGCTACAGATAGATGTTTAAAGAAACGCCATTGTCATATTTAACTGTATCTGATGACATTGCTAATATTGAAGCTCTGCAGTAAAAGTTTTAGAATAATCATATACTTTTTTCTTAAGTTCAAAGTGGAATAGTTTTTGCCTTTCATGAAAGGAAATAACTTAAAATTTAGTTTTAAAAAACTATGGTACTTTTTCACAGCTACCCTATACGTAGGGATTGGTTTCATTTCAGAAGACTTGTTTATATAGCTTAAAACAGTGCTTTTCAGTTGGTGACAGGTCTTCTGGAAAAACTTACGCTTCCTAAGCATTTTAGACATGTGAATGCTAAATATTTTTGCCAAAGGCTGTGCGCAATTTTTTTTTAACACTTCCTTTTTACATAGTGGTGAGCGATGGCTATGGATAGGTTTGAATAAAAGGAGCCCTGATTTACAAGGATCTTGGCAATGGAGTGATCGTACACCAGTAAGTTTAAACTTTCTTGTTTGGGGTAATATTGAAATAGTATTTGTTTCAATCATATGTAAGTTGATTATTAAATAATACATCCACATACCATATAACCATTAAATTAATTTTGTAGATGTATCTTTATTGAAGTGGAAATAGATTCATAAATATGAAGTATGGATAAAACATGCTAATAACCTCATTTTTATTTAAAAAATAAACATGTTTAGGCTTCTCTATATAATCCAAATATATAAAAATATAGTTATATAGATATTGTGTTCATCTTATACAGTTAATTTTTCTTTGTAATTGCTTTATTTTTCATAGTGGGAAGCTTTTACTTTTATTGTTTAAAAATATAGGAGTTATGTAAAAAAGAACATACCTTGCCCTGACCAGCATGGCTCAGTGGTTAGAAAGTCTGTCCACGCACCGGAGTCGTGGGTTTGATTCCCAGTCAAGGGCACTGTTACCTGGGATGTAGGTTGTATCCTCGGCCCTAGTCGGGACATGTATGGGAGGCAACCAATCAATGTGTCTCTCTCACATATATGTTTCACTCTCCCATCCTTCTCCCCCTCCATCCCTCCCTTCCACTCTCTCAGAAGTTAATGGAAATATCCTCAGGTGAGGATTAACCAAAAAAAAGAAGAAAGCACCTTAATTGAGGAAAATAATTTGTTTGGAGGAACCCTAAAAACTCCTTAAATGTTATATCAATATTTACATTATCCTAAAGAGAAATTTTAGGTAACACTTATAAGAGCAGATAATTCTCAAATATTAAATATTCACTCCATATCACTGTTGTATAATCTTTCTAAATGTGAAATTTCTTGGCTTTCATTTTCAAATTGGAGCATATCTGAGAATAGTTCATCAAACAACTAGCATTTTAAAACATGCAAAAAAAAAAAAGTATTTTGCCAGCCCCTGATTCTGTGACTCCAATTGTGAAATTAATACACCATTAACCTCCTCTTTCAAAACTGTCATCTTCCTTTGTTTGGAAACTGATTACATTATGACATTTTCTAAATCCTCTCATGATTTAGCATCCTCAGACAGAAAGGGAAATGAAAAAGTTTTCCTTCCATGGCCTAGGACCACAGTTGAATTATTAAAGCTGCCTAAATTACATCTAAATTGCAAATATTTATGCATCAGTCTTAAATTCTCAAGCCTCTCTGTCTTTGAAGGTGTCTACTTTTATCATGGAAAATGAGTTCCAGCAGGATTACGATGTCAGAGACTGTGCTGCTGTCAAGGTCAGTACAACGATGGGAAATCTGCATGTTCTAACAATAAATCCGGCATCCTGTGCAGTCCGGCACAGATGCATGGGGTGCCTTTTGTGTGTGGTATTAGGTGTGATGGGAGGTAAGAAGTATATGCATGGCCCAGCCGTTAAGAAACCTAACTTATACTTAATTTGAGAAGATAAAATTCATATTCAGGAAAGACAGCTCTTATTGCTATGCAGTAATAAGCCTAAATGAGTGGGCTAAAGAGGGCTAATGAAACTCAGAGAAGAAACGATTCCTGTAGCCTATTTCCAGAGAGAGGTGGGACTTGAATGAGGCCTTCAAGGAGGGATAGAATTTGGTCAGGTAGGGTAGGTTAAAGCTCTCTAATGGGGAAATTGTATGAGGAAGTGTCATAAAATTAAGTAGGAGTGGAAGGGAGACGGTAAGACAGTGAGGGAGACAGAATACAGATTAAGAAGTCTTAATTGGTGTTGTTTGGAAAACAAAGTTGGGAAAAAGGTTGCTGCCTGGTTAAGGAGTTTGTGCATTTTTTTGGTAGGCAACAGTATTTTTCAGAGTCTTTGACATGAACTAAAGAGGGTGTGAGAAGATTCATCTTGAGACAGATTTCAAGATGCAACAGATAGGACCAAAAGACATAAAAAACGAATTATGCATCTTTCTTTGCAGAATTGATTCATTTATCCGTTTCATAAGTAATATGCCCAAGAAGTCTGTGACACTTTGGAGACACAGTAATGACAAAGTATAACACAGTCATTGTCTCCACAGAACTTACAGTCTAGTTGGAGATAAACACAAGTAAACAAGTAATTACAAGGCTTATGGCGGGCAAAGTATAAGTTTTATGGGAGAATGAAGATGGTGGTAGTGATGAAGCTGTTAATACTTGTTGACTCATGAGCCAGGCACAGTATTAGGCATGTCACATACATTACTTCACTTAATACTTAAGCAACCTTGTGAGATAGGTGCTATTATTGTATTCATCTTATGAGGAAGAAATTTTAACTCTAACTTACGTGGTTACAGAACTAAAATTTAAACCCACGTGACTGAGTCCGCTATGCTACGTCCACTATGACTAGGCATTTATGGAAACAGTCAGAAGGGGTACTGGTTTACAGAGAAAATAGTACATTTTAGTTTAGATATTTCGAATCCAACCTAGCAGTAAGAAATATAGTGAGTAGTAACCAAGATACTAGAATTGGAGGGAAAATGTATATAAAATGAAGTATCAAAGGGCCAATAAGTAGATTTGGGGGAATTGCCAACACATAAAATGTAAGAAGATGAGGGAAAAAGAGACATCTAGCTAATATCTTAGCTATGTAAGCCCAAAAATAGCTTCAAGAAGGTGACTGACCAGAAATGTTACAGGAAGGTTGAGATGAAGAAGTGAGAAGGCCATTGAAAAGCACTATTTTTAAAAAGCACTATTTTTAAAGTAATAAACTGTATAGTATCAGACCATTTTTATAGAATTCCCAATTTATCACATGAATAGGTGAAAACTTCAGAGAAGCTTGTGACGTTTCTAGAACACTGATGCAATAGACTATCTTCTGTTCAGAGTCCCCATGTGTGAAAAGATTGAAAAATCTACCCAAAAAATAAATAAAAGAGCCACTGATGCTGCCTGCATCAGGGATAAAGCCAGCCAGCGCAGTGTTCTAGAAGGAGAATCTTACCTCACCTGTCACTGTACCCACAAGAATATTGGCCTTACAAAAAACAGTCCAAAAAATGATGGATACTCCACCCAGGTCATGCTCTCCCCTTTCCTTTCTCCCCTGCTTGCCAGCTGGAGTTTGTAGAGTGCCATCTTGGACCATGTGGAGAAGGACAACATCCTAGGAATGCAGAGCAACACCAAAGAAGGAGCCTGGGCCCCTGATGCCCAGCTCCTTTTATGTCACTTTTCAGAGATCTATTCTAATACAGCCTAGTGTTTGGAAACCACTGAACCAAATATTCTTTTCTAGCTTGACCCATCCCAAATGTAATGGTACAAGATTCTACAATTTCATATGAACAACAACAACAGAAAAACCCAATAATTTATATTTTGGACATAAACATGATCATATATCCCTTTATCAGCCCCTTGCCTAGGCTTTTACTGTTTAAACACTGCCTTCATTCATGTGTTTATTCATTAAAAAAATACCTTGGTGCTAGAGCTAAAATAGAGTTAAAAACAGTTTAGTATTTTATAAGGGTTGCATCAACTTCAAAATAATGTGCGATCCTCTTTCAGGTCATGCAGAGGCTATGGCGAAGAGGCTGGCATTTCCATAATGACAGAGAATATATTTATTTAAGGCCTTTTGCTTGTGATACAAAACTGGAATGGGTGTGTCAGATTCCAAAAGGTAAGTGGTAGTTATTCCTTTTCACTGTCTTTTCATGGGGACATTGTAAGAGAGCATGTTAGTCTATAATTATAATTTTTTTAAAACCTTTGAAGATGGAATTGATATATTGAGCTCCATCCTGCCTTATAATATCCCTCCTGGAAGGCTGGATTATTGAAATTTGATGGTACCTTCCTCTTTTATCATAAAAGAATTTGTATAGACGATAAAATTTAAAGCTAATTTAGGGTGATTAGATCTTGGAACGAAAGATTATTTAAAATAAAAGAAGCAGTGTGGCAGAGGGAATAATTTGTTTTTTTATTATCCTCACCTGAGGATATTTTTTTCTATTGATTTTAGAGAGTAGAAAGGAAGGAGGGAAGGGGAGAGAGGGAGGAGGAAGAGCGAAACATCAATGTGAGAGAGAGACATCGATTAGTTGCCTCCCACACATGCCCCAACCAGGGCCAGCGATGAACCTGAAACCCAGGTACATGCTCTTGACCTGAATCAAACCCAGGACCCTTCGGTGTGTGGGGCCCATGCTCTAACCACTGAGAATGCCAGCCAGGGTGAGATCATTTTTATTTTGAATCAAAATGAAGATAAGTGTGAGAAGAATGAAGTATATGAATCAGGAAATCAAATCCCAGCATTTCCCTGAAATTTTTAGAAATTATTTTCAATCAACTCAAAAGCTGCTAATAGTTTATGTAATTCAAATTCAGGAAATAGCTTGACTAGTAGAACCTTTGGTGACAAAAGGAAGAGAAAGGAGAATAAGTGGGTGTCCGTTTACTTAGCTTTTTACTAAGAAAATGACCAGGACTAAAAAGGAAAATCTTAAGATTTTAACTCCCAAATTATTTTAAGTAGATACCAAATATATGAAATTGTTAGTGGTATAAGTACAGAAAGTTCCAGAATGAATTTCTGAATTGAATCTAAACAGATTATTGAAACCTAAGGTATATCCTCCTACAAGTTCTCAAATAACCCAAAGGTTGCATCATGGGCCCCCCCCCGCCCCAGCATTGGTGAACCTATGACACGTGTGTCAGAGGTGACACGCGAACTCATTTTTTTGGTTGATTTTTCTTTGTTAAATGGCATTTAAATATATAAAATAAATATCAAAAATATAAGTCTTTGTTTTACTATGGTTTCAAATATCAAAAAAATTCTCTATGTGACACGACACCAGAGTTAAGTTAGGGTTTTTCAAAATGCTGACACGCCGAGCTCAGAAGGTTCGCCATCACTGCTAGACCACCTACAAGAAGATTGTTCTTTTTCCTTAAAAAAATATCATCATACTGCCTTTAAAAGAACTTCAGACATGACTTTTGATACAGTAACTTTAAAGTCTCTTTCACAGAGGCAAACTGGCTGCTCATTAATAAAAGGGGAAGTGTGTGTGTGTGTGTGTGTGTGTGTGTGTGTGTACCTGCGCACGCGCGCTGCTGGGTTTTTTTTTAAGGAGACATTATACCTGATTTACTCCTGAATATTGATTAGACCTGAAAGACAAACAAAGAAAAACCAGTTTGGATACCCTTGAAGAAGTGGAAGAGTAACTAATATGTATAATTAATTTGGATAATGTCTCTTGTTTGAAGCATCGGTGGGAGGCTGCCACAGAGGGCCATTACTCCCTCCAGCGTGCCCTCACTGCTAGCTGCAACCCAGCCTCCTGTTTGGGTGATGGCGCAAACCCAAGAGTTTACACCTTAGAAATGACAAATCAGTAACCACAGGAAAAATTTACAAAAGCACGTGGTTTTTAATTTTTTTACTGTATATTTCTTTATTTTAAACAAGAAAGAATTAACTAACTTAGCAAACATACATCAGTTAGCCAAATAAATAAGTCTTCTAAATAATCCCACCCCTACTCTCCCCATGAAGAAGCAAAATTAAAAACTAAAGAACTCCCATCTCAGCTCATTCCCAATCATTTGAAGCAATCAATGATTGCTTGATCCAAGGTTTAAATGTTATGTTATGTTATCTCCCCTTTGGCAGTTTCTAAATTTCTAAGTTACAGTGTGTCACATTTACCCGGTTGGTTATTTTCTTGGTTATTAGAGCAACCAAATTCGCTCTGTATTTTTTTTATTTTCTTCTGTATTGATCTGTATCTTCTGGTTTTCTCAAAGCAGTTCACCTCTTTAGTAGCCTAAATCACCATACCTTTTCTCTAACTCTTGCCTTTATTATTACATGTTCAGCTGGTTCTAATTAGTCCCCTCTTTTCTAAAAGAGATATTTGACAAGCTACAATATTTTAAATTTTTATTTAAGCCATTGGGATGATGTTGGTTAATAAAATTATATAGGCTTCAAGTGTACAATTCTATAATACATCATCTTTATATTGTATTGTGTTCAGTCTCCTTCCATCACCATTTAACCTCCCTTTACCCTATTTTACCCCCACCCCCATTTCCCTCTGGTAACCACCATACTATTGTCTGTGGACAACCTACAAATTTTAAATAGCGTAACTACTAGTGTGTTTGTGTGTGTGTGTGTGTGTGTATTTAAATCCTCACCCAATGATATGTGCTTATTGATTTTTGAAGGGAGAGAAGGAGAAATATCAACGTGAGAGAGAAACATTGGCCAGTTGCCTCCCATGTGCACCCTGAACTAGATGAAATCCACAACCTGGGTATGTGCCCTGACCGGGAATCAAACCTGCAACCTTTCAGTGTATAAGACAACATTCCAACCAACTGAGCCACACCAGCCAGGCCTATATATACTTTTAAAATATTCTTTTTTTAATTGAGAAAATAATATCAAAAATCAGTCATAGACATGTTTTAGGAAAATTACCTATAAAGCCATTTCCAAAATATAACATTTAAATATTTTTTGATACTTTGTACATACATACATATTTGTAATTTTTTAAAATTCTTTATTGATTACAGTATTACATATGTGTCCTTATCCCCCCATTGCCCTCCCACTCCCCCCTCCACTCATGCTTTCACCCCCCTCTTCTCTGTGTCCATTGGTTAGGCTCATATGCATGCATACAAGTCCTTTGGTTGATCTCTCTCCCTT